>NW_020799097.1:48485847-48568780 GCF_003259725.1 Athene cunicularia | reverse complement strand
CCCCCGGACAGAAACTGGAAATAATCTCTTTTGTTTGCAAGGCACATAAAATGAACTCCCTATTTACGTGTATTTTTCAGCAAAAGCCTTTCAATATTGGAGACTCAAGAAGCAATCAAGTCCTATCCAGAGGAGGCAGAAACTGCTCCCCTCTGAAACCTTTTTCTACAGAAGGAAAGTTTTTGATCTTAGGAGCTCTGCTTCCCCCCCGCTCTCGGCTTCCAAAGTCCATAAAAATGCTTCTAAGCAAAATTAGCTTCCAAGTCCATAAAATTGCAATATATCATTTAAATCATGACTTTTACAGCATCCTTTTTTAGTACTGGAAAGGGGAAACCCATGAAATGGTGTGAAGACATTCTAGGCTTTGAAGATGGTTAGAGATATGATGGCATTTTCAGCACACCTTCTTATTGCCATGAAATGAAAAGTGCTTAGTTGATTAGCAGGCTGATCCAACTGAGTGAACTGCAGTTAAAGTCAGGGGCAGTTTTGCCAAAGTAAGAACTGCATGAACAGCCATCCAGGGACTTCTTAACAACTTTTTCAGAACTGAAGTGAAATATCTATTTTTTTTTTCCTTGTGTTCCATCTACTTTTTCTTCCTTTTTACAATTACTCCTGCTTAGACTCTGAGTTCTGGTATTAAATAATTCTATCACCCTTATATATTTAAATAAAACAAACTTTGCAAAGAGCATGGGCTTTCTGGCCTAAAGGTTGCTTCTATTTTCACCTTTTTAACAGTGCTGATCCTTGTACATTCTAACTCTTCTTCATGAACAAGAAAGCCCAGAATTACTGTTTGTGTGAGGATTATGGCATACTGAAAATAGCACATTTTGTGTTAACATCTAGGTAATATTGGTATTAAATGTTACTGATACGAATAGTGTATCAGTCTCCCACTCACATATGTCTGTGAACAACCAGGACAGCATGAACTATAAACCCACTCATTTTCTGAGGTGTCTGCAGGTGGCACGTTAGACGACATTAGAGAGCTCTGTCAGAATCTGCTTCCACCAGTCTCTGTGACAAAACTTCTGTTACCTCCATGGGGTAAATCGCCTATTAAGTGTGGGCCCATGCTTGTTCTTGAGAAGCAGGATTCCCTGGCTCCCCCGGGAAGCCTGTAAGCTGCAAGTCAGGAATTGTGTCATGCCTTTGCTCTCTTTCAGATCTGCTCCACTGAATGGTGAATACGTACAGGGTTGGACCAGGTATTCAGCCATACTGACTTTGAAGGTATTGGGATAAGACTTCTAATGAATGCCAAGGTCTATTCAGTGAATAAATACTTCTTTTGTACCCTGCAGGAAACAAATAGGTATATTACATTAAAAGGATGTAAAGGACAGTATTTTTTAAAAATAAATGAAAAATGTCAATTACTCTTTCCAGGATTTTTTCAGTGATAACTCTAGAGTTAAATGCTGTATTCCCACATAGTCTATCATCTTGCAAGAACATATGTTCACAATCATGATTTCACATCAGAGTGTCTGACGTGTGGTTGTTTTGTACATTGTGCAAATGAATGGACATGGCACTGTTAATTTTCTTACACTCTTTTATGATTTCAGTGACTACATGAGATATAAGTAGCGCTGAGAATTGCTCCTGTCAACTACAGCTGATCTCTTCAGTATTAGGAGAAGTAAATCAGGTCAAAAATGCTTTTCTGTAAGTATAATATAAACAAACAAACAGACTGGCAAACCCATCTTTCTTGCAACAATTTCACATATTGTTTCAGCCAGAAAGGCCAGTTAAAAGGAGGAACTGAATTTCCAGAGGGTGCCAAGTGTCTATGCTCAGCAGACTCATTTTAATTAGACAGGAGGAGTCTTCTCACTTGGCCAAAGAAAAACAGGTATTCGAACCAACATTAAACGAAACTGAGACATTATATCTATCACTGCTCTGGCAATTAGCAGTATTTTGTGCATGCAGCTCTCACCTTTACTAATAACACTATCCATTGGTAAGGTTACTGCTTTTTAAGTGGGGCCTATGAACAGCAAGTATCAGCTAGACTGGGAACAGTTTAGAGTGAAGGTAGGACTTTACTAATCAAGTTCAGTGGATAGTGGCTTATAAAAGTTTGATGTTTCTGCTTGTGTTCCTGGAGTCGTTTCTGCCTTCCTGGCTGTTAATTACATCTCCTGGTTTCTATTCTTTTCTTCTCTCCTTATATTTCTAATGTTGTCAAACTGATTAGCCACTAAATTACATTGCATTCAGGTAACAAGATCTTTGTTATTGATTTGCTCTGAAGGCTTTCTTTCACAGACAGACTGGCAGAATCCTTCATCCAGGTTAGAGAATAATCTATTTGAAGGTTTCTTCCAGATGTCACTACTATAGCAACAGCTTCTATAGTGTTAATGCTGATATTAAATAGGGTTCAGCCCTGCATTACCATCCAGCCATATGGCTCTGTTTTTTTAAACTTGAAAATGAGTTTGCTGCTTCTTCCATAGGGAGGGCTGTCTGTTTGTGTCTTCTTTTTATTTCTACTACCGACTTCTCTGACACTTCCAGAACCAGATTTTAAACCTCTTAGAAGAGCATTAGGAATGGACTCAAATTATTTTTATTCATCTGTAGATCTGATGAGTCTACTTCAGCAAATTATGGAAATCTGTGACATTGTATAATTATCTTCCCATTAAACTTGGTATTTCAGACATTTGTTGTTTGCTTTCAGTTGCTTCCTTTCCTAGGTAGGCTGAGTTGTGTCCAATTCTCATCCTTACATCTCTTTTCCATCTCTTATTCACAGGAGTCCCAGTTCAATCTCCTTTATCTTCTGATTTCTGGAAGATCCCTAAATCTCCAGGAAAGTCAGTATTCCTGGAGCCCCAGGTGTCCTCCACCTGCTGGTAAAAATCTTCTCAGTAGGTCCTCCCTCACCATGACACAGCCATCTTTAGTCTTTTTTTCATCCTTTCTATTGAAGTATGAGGGATAAGATTTAAGGTAGCCTGTGTGTGCTGTGACCTCATTTAATTTGTTTCAAGTAGAATCACTAAATGCACAGCAGGATCATCCCTGAAGATCTCCAGGGCCTCCTCTCCAGCCCTGCTAGCCAGACCACAACCAAAAAAGTGAGCAAACACCACCAAATCAGAAGGCAGCTGTAGGGTTGGTTCTGATGCCTGCAGGGAGGGCTGTGAGGGGAGTTGTGGCCAAGGGGCAGGGCAGGGTGGTGTGAGTGAGAGGAGCAGGCTGGGTGCCAAGGCATGAGCTGGGTGGGAGGACACCTGCACAAGGGTAGGCAGCAGCCTGATGGGGTCAAGGAAATGAGATTTCTCAGCCAGGCTCTAGGGCCATGAATTTAAACCCAGTGATGGGAGTCACCCAAGATCATGCTGCAGGATGCACAGAATGCTTTTTCTTCTCATAAAGCATTGCTCAACTGGTGAGGTACTTTATGGATAGAGCTGGAAGGGACAGGAAGGATGGTCTTGTAATCATGGCATTCAGTGGCAAATCAGGAAATCTGGGTTTAATAATCAACTGTGACACAGATTTCCTGTGTGACCTTCTCCGGATCACTTACTCACCCTATGACTCAAGTCCCAGTTTGTAATATGGAGCAACAACACTTCTTTTCTCACACCTTTTGTCTGTCTTGTCTATTTAGGCAGCTCTTCCATGGGGCAGGTGTTTCCTTCTACATGTAGAACCTTGCCCCAAACAGATACTTTTAGTTTGGTTCCCTTCTCATAAGTGATATTATTTTGATATTACTTCAGTTCATACAAATTGTCATGGGTCCAGCAAGAATAATCTGAGTAGCTGTTTTGACAATATCCTTCATGGTCATTTAGCTTTGAGGAGCCCCTTTTCATATGAAATAACTGTATTTCTCTCAGAAGAGGAATTCAAGTGCAGTAATAAGAGAGGTGATCCCACTGATATATCACTAAGTAAAATCTGACATGCAGATATAATGAAAACATGAGGCAGTTTAATAATGAAAAATGTATAGTCCTGAGCTAATGGCTGAAAAATGTTTAGCGAAGGATTGGACTGAAGTAAAAAACCACAAGAAAGAAATTCAGATAGATTAAACATTGGGAATTCATTTGTAAGTCCAGACAATCTATGGTCTGTAATGTACTTTTATGGTATGACAGGATGCAAAGAAATAATTTTCCGAAAGACTTATTATCCTTTCTGGTAGGACTTCTGTAGTCTTCGTCAAGCACTAAGAATCTGCCTTTGAAACTCCTATCTACCCTCAGGGTCCTTTGGTGACATACTCACTGAGAGACGGGCAGCAGACCAGGTGTCCAAGGCTGCCTGACGGAGAATGGAAGTGCCAGGGGGAGGACTGAATATTAGTGAAAAAGACTTTGTGAAACCAGACTGAATTGATTCAAAGGCGAATCACTGTACAAAGTAGCACAGTGGAACTGTCTGAGAAGGGCCTGGGCTAGAGTGCTGAAAACACATTGAATGTGTGTGGACAACAAACAGTGCCTCCACATCCATAAAACAGGAGGTTGCACATAGTGAGGGAGTTGGAGGGCATTTTGGATCTGCACTGGTAGCTAAGAAATAGGACTATCTGGGTAAGGAGTATTGCAGGTGAGCAGAGCTATTCCAAGTATTCAGAGAAGTGCAACGAATAACAAAAGTAGGTGCTTGTAGCAGAGCCAGAGTTTCCTGGATTATGACTCTCCTCCCAGAGGTAAACAGATATAAGAATGAACTGAGTTATCAAGAAGTTAATTGATGGCCCAGTGTTGCATTAAAAAAAAAATATTTAGAGGTTTAATGTGAACTGTTGGTTGTTACAAAGTCTCAAGGTGAAGAAAGACTCCTAAAATCTCTCTCCCAACTTTTAGATCTTTCAGTATCAAGGCATCTTGGAAATATTATTATTTCTGTTTCTACCCTAACAGAAATCTGTTTCATTTTCATTTGATAGATGCTCCTGGTGTGTGCATGCCAGTGGAGTAAACCCAAACCAGATCATGGTTCGTTTATTAAAATGCCCTGTCACGGGCCAGGTAACAGTGAATGATGCTGTGGTGCCTCGACTGTGCTTCCTAGGTACTCAACTGTGCTTACCCAGGGAGTCATCTAAATCTTCTGTTGTAGTGGCGTGCCTGAACCAAATGTGCTCAGGACCATGTTAGGCATTTTTTCTTCTGTATGCAGATTTGCACGATTGACCTTTTTCTGCTGTCATGAAAGCAATCCACCTTTGTCCCGTCTCTAAAAAAGATGCTTCCCTTCTTCCATCAACTCACCAACATGTAAAGGGAGATTTACTTCTTCTATTTGTGGCTCCCCAGTGGTTCAACCACATTATTTTTTTCACCACCATCCAGTTGCAATTGGTCTCAGAACTTGGCATTAAAGGACTTTTAGAGAGGTACTGCTGCTTCACTGCAAGAAGAGAAAGGTCTTATCAGCTGCCTGTGAAAGGTACCTTTTTAGTTTACTGAAAATGTTGTTTTTTTTCTCCTGTCTACAAGCATTGCCTTTTAACTTACTGTGTCTTTGGGACTTCTGAAGATCCCTCCAGAGAAAGAGTCCTTCATTACCTCAGCCCTTTTAATCCTCTGAAAACAAACTCTCACCTCATCTCAGGTAGGGAAGGGGAACTCCAAGACCTGTCTGTGGCTCTTCCAGTCTCCCATGTGTCCTGGTTGGACACTGATGGCCAGGCTGCCTCCGAGGCTGCCTCCATCAAACAGGCAGCAGTCCTGGCCAGTCTCATGGTGTCTGAAGACTAAGCATAACACTTGACTGCAGATGTTTGTAAAACACTTGTCTCAGGATGGTTTGCTTCCATGTTCTGTTGTATTACACCATTTGACCCTGCTCCTGACCATTTTGCCAGCTATCCACAGTGGAGGGATGTATAAATTGTTCTCTCACCTGAAGTGAAGGGCGTCTGCTCGGTGCTGTCAGTGAGGACAGCTGTTCTGCCCTGCCCTTGCTCTGTTTAATCTTGCTGCTTCGCTTTTGGCTTTGGTCATATCCTCGAGGGTTTTTTTTTTCCTTTCCCATCACCAGTGACTTCATTTTTTCAAAACTTTTGCCTGGCAGTACATAGTGTTGATTGGATTATGAGGAAGGTAGTGCTTTCACAGTTTTGGACAGAGCCCAGTGAAGGGTAGGGGCCGATGGGACCAGCTCTGGAGGGTTATGATCAGCTTTATGGGCAAGAGAAGAGACCTGAGATGCAGGGCCTGTCAGTGAGCCTTTTGTCTCGACCCTTCTTCTTTTGCTTGAGATGGGGTGTGTCAGATCCCAGGGCTGGCACAGCTCCAGATCTCAGGAGGCCAGGCTGGGAGAAGTCTGATGTTCCCCATTTGCAGATTATGGCTCAGAGCCATTTCTTCCCTGCACCGAATGCTTCTTTGCATGTTAGCATTATGATTCTCTTAACTGGTAAATGATCTCTAACAAAGTTGCTGCCCAGCACCTAGACACATCTGGTGCATCTTAATCCACCTGAGTGTCCCAGTCAAAGCCTTCCTATCAAGCCAGTTGGGACCAGCTCACTCATGCTTTTGTTCTCTGCCTCCGTGGTCTGCGATTAACCCTTCTCACACCTCCATGTTTTATAAAAGCAATGGTTTTGCAGGAGCCATGTTCTCTAATGCTTTCAAAATGTGCCCACCAACATTTTATCTGAGGAGCGCAGCAAGCAGGAAAGATGCTTCACGTTACCAAATTACTGAGAGCTTTGTAAACAACTTTCTGTACATTTTTCTGCTCTGCTTTCTACTGCAGTTTCCCAGTGTCTCTTTGTGCCTTTGCTTTTTTAAATTTGAAGGGTTTATTTTAAGCAAACAACTCCCAGAGCATAAAAATCAACATAAAATCTTTTAAGAGCTAGTTTACATTGACCAGCTGTCACAGAAACGGAGAGAAATGTGTGGGATAGTGGTGGACAATATGTGTACAGAGGAAGGTAGGCATTTTAGAGTTGTTAAATCCTATTGCTAAGCCCAGGGCTTAACAGGCTTCACATTTTTTGCTCCAGGGTATCATGGTACAGTGAAAGCAAGTTGATGGGCTCCATTAGCATGAATGATAGCTTCCTTCTACACACAAGTCAATTTGCAGGTAAAGTTTTTTTCACACTGTCAAGAGATAAAGAAAGCTTTTCTGAAAATGTCCCAGAGCTGATTTTAGGGCAAGGGAGGGTCTCAGTTCAGTCAAAGCAAATGTTTGCTGACATTGTTCAGCTATTTTGGAAACTGTTAACCGTTGTTTTCAGCCTGACAAAATTAATAAGTGGATTCCCTGAAACTGAACATTAATCTCTGTCATTGCCATCTTCACTTCTTTAAACTTCAGAAGTGTTTTTGTTAAATTCTACTTGAATTTAAATAATAAAGGGAACCCTTCACAAAGCTCTATTCACAAAATAAATGCTGCATGCATCTTTAGAAACTATTTTTTTTAAAGATTAGAGCAGTTTTCTAAGTTCTCCTTGCAGGCTTCCTCTTGCTTCCTTTGCCATTTAGTTCAACTGGGTCTTTTGCCAAGGAATGATGTGGGAGAGGTGAGAGGACTTTTTTAAAAAAGTAGACTGTTAAAAGAAATCAGCCCATGTGTTAGGCTATAGAAATCTAAAGAAGACATTATTAGGGCCAGGCGTAGAATACTTGAAGGATTAGATCCCCAAACAGCATGAGTATTACGTGAAGCATGTTCTAGCTATTAGGCAGTACTTGATGTCACTGTTTGCACTTTTAAAGAGAAGTTTCACCTGCATGCTCTAATGCATCAAAAGAGTTAAAACACACATAAATTACAGCCTAAAAAGGCCACATGTGAAAACTCTTAAGTGGCAATGCCGCTGTAAATATTTATGGTGGAGTTAGGCACCTGCATATAGCATGCCCACAATTCTTTAACAAGCTGTGATTAGAGTAGATATTATAGAAATATTAAAAATGTAAATAAGAAATTGCCCTATGACTGATCCAGAGAGTGAGTGGAAGTGCAGTGGTGAATTTTCAGCACCCTCCACGATAAAAAAAAAAACAAACAACCAAACCAAACAAAACCAGCCTGGTCAGTGCTTTTTGTTTGTGGTTGATATCTGCTTGTTTTCCCTCAAAAACTTTCGGAGTCCCAGTGGTAGCTTTGTTTTGTTCCTTTCATTGCTGCTCTGCATGGAGCAGTTGAGGGTACTGATTTTAGCGAGGAGAGTTAGCAAGATATTATCACTCAGGCTGTCTGCATCCTTCTGTTTCCTGGGGCTTCACCCCTGAGGGGTTAATGTCATTAAAATGGATGAAAAAACTACAAATAACAATTATAGCATCACTTTCCAAAGACTCCTAAGATTGGCTACCAGCTTCTTCAGAGTGAAACTCTGGCCCCATGAAGTCATAGTTAACATCCTGCTAACTTCAAGAAGGTAAGAATTTTACTCTTCATATGTATCTCCCTGTTAGAGCATGCCATTGCTGCCCCTTCATGCTCTTTCATTTTCCATTTCATTACTGAAAGGAAACCCAGCCCTGGTTCATAAGGTACCAGGAACTAGAAGCGTACAAGGAAATTGGCAAGAACTGACTTTTAGTTTATGGGCAGACGGTCTGCATTTGTAATGAAGCTTGCTTGCTACAAGAACCTCCATGGCTTTATAAAAGTTCTGTTCTCTCTCCAAGGACATCATGGGTCTCTCTCTTTATGGGCATGGTGCAGCATGCCTTGTTCACCTAGTTAATGTTTGCCATAGCCAGACATAACCTTTAATATTCATTTATTTGGAGGAGATAATACGACATGATCCACTGTGGATTGCTAAAGAAGGAGAGTTCTGATGAACAGTGTTTCTGAAGAAAGTGTTTGCTTACATCCCTGACCTGCAAGTTGCTGGAGGCTAGGAGAGTGTGATGGTTGGGAAAGAGCACCAGGAAAACATTGCTGTGTTTTTTCTTGTTTTGTACTCCTCAAAGTTATCTGCTTTTGGCCACTGTCTCCATGTTTTTTTTCCCCTTTAGGTATGGGAGGCAGCCCATCCCTAACAGAGGATAAAAAAACAAAAAAAAAGAAAAATGCCAACCATGTGGAAGGAGGAGAGATGAAGAGATGACACTGGAGGGGAAAAAAATCCTAAGTGATCACAAGAGGTGGTCTTTCTGAATATCATGTTGTCTTGTAGAGCAGTATGTGAGGGGGCACCTGGCAAGGCTTCTAAACTTAGACAAGATAAGAGAGGATTGCAGCACTTAAGCGTGTCTTGAAAGACTGTGGGATTTAAACATGTCCTGCAGCCTTGGAGCAGATGGGACAGAGACAGTGTGAGGGGCATTCTATGAGCTGGGCAAGCGGCATGGGATCCACCTGGCATTGCTGACCATGGAGATCTGGTGACTCCAAAGAGCTCCCAGGTTGTGAGAAGATCCCGACAGTTTGGAGAGCTGTACGATAAGGCATCTCAAGTTGATGATAAAAAGTTGCTAGCTGTGTTGGAGCCATTGCAGGTGGTGGGAGAAGACACATAGCATCCTGCTGCAAGCTGACCTGTGTTGTAGATGGGTCACTGGGATCTGGATGTGAGATATTACTCTGTCCTGGTCTTTTCTAGATAGATCATGTTTCTCAGCACAGACTCAGGTTGCAGCAAGACAGTTTTCATTTGTCACTCGTGCTGGAGAGCAACTCTGGATGCAGGTTCTCCAGGTTTCAGTGGTCCTCCTTCTTTGACCAGAAGCTGTCATGGCCCTCTTGCAGAGAAGAGAGGGCACTCTGCTCCCAGAGCACTCCCCCGAGATAGCTGTGAGATCTGAGCTGGGTCAGCCTCTGGATACCTGGGGATTTTAGGAGCAGAGTGGCAGAAGGCCTGTGAAGATTCATCTGCAGAGAGAAGGGAAGTGAATGGTGACACAGGGGTAGTGGAACTGTGAGGGCAGGGCTGGAGGGGGCACTCTGCCCTTTTCCTTTCCACCACCCCCCCCCACCCCACCTTCCTTTGTATAGGAGGTGCAGAGGAAAGGAGGAGCAGTGAGTGGGCAAGCTCTCCAGATGATTTGATGACCAGCCTGCACCCAGGCAAAGCTCTGCATGATTATGGGGTGTGGCACTGGCCATGTCAGACCTTTGCTATTGACCGTTGTTGTTGGCAGTTTGGGAGCTGGTATCAGCTTTCTCAAGCTCCTGCTCTGCTTCTTCTGTTCCAGGTGAAGAAAGAGGAGTCAGGGAAGGAGGTTTAGGACTATGAGCTGTTGCAGCCAGCACGTCTAGGCCCTTGTTGTTCTATTTGTCACTGGCAGAGATAGGATAGTGGGGGTGATGGACTTTTGGCCTCATTCCGTTGAACCACACTTCTATTAATCTACTTCAATTTGCTGAGCAATTTGAAATCCCTTTCTGTGAATTGTGAGCTTTCTGACATAGAAATGAAACTGGAAAGAGAAAGGGAGAGAAAGAAAAAAATAGAGCAATAGAGAATATGTAGGAGGTTTATAATTCAGAAGGGATTATCTGTCAGTTTCTAGTAATTGTGGTGGAGTCACATTATGTAGAGCAAGCCAATGGTAGATAGGAATACTTTGAAAGAGCTGAGGCTGCCAGCAGCGTAGATTTCTCAGGTACAAGACTCATAGCACTAATCTTTTGCAGCCCTGTCTTTAGAGTAGTCTTGCATCACTCTGAGGCAGGGATTAGGTGTGCATCTATGTTTTTAGTGCCTTTCACGGCACCACTACACATCCTAGGAGAGAAGATACATTGCTTTGTTGTCCAAAATTCTGTTTCCAAACTGTAGAGGGTCTAAGGGATGGCAAAACCAGATGGAGCTGATCCAGGGATGCAACAGCGATCATGAGGGAAAGATGGACTTAAAGAAAATTCTTCAGGGACTACGACAGCACTGGTGCCAGGTTGTGCCCAATTTGTCATGATTTTCGAGATGATGTCCAAGGAATGCCCTTTGAGACACCTAGAAGTCCTGGCTTTTCATTTCACCCATCATAGCTTCTCCTTTCATAAATACAGAATAATGGTTCAAGAGATTTTACCAGCCTAAGTATGTATATTTTTTTTTCAGTGTTTAATGGGAAGAAATAGTTCAGCAGAGAAAGGCAGCATGGAAAGAGTGAAACTGAGAGAGTATTTAGCAAAAGTTGGAGTGGGTTAAACACTATCTGCTATTTCTGATCTGTACAATTTGGATTCTGAGGCACTTGCTGTGTTTTGTGCAAGAAAATTTTTCTCAGCACCAACTTCCTCGAAAATAAACACACTGCAGTAAGAAAGCACATATATAACTTTTGAGACTGAAGCTGGCATTCGTGGTATTAGAGGTGTCTCTGACTTTGGCTGAATAATTTGTGAAATTTACTTATAATTTTTGAAAGTAAGGTCACGTCCTTTATGAAAAGAAATATTGATTCAGCTGAACACTTCTGCCTGCCTGCCAAGGTTTAAATATCAGGTTTGGTGGGGCTTCTCTCTAGCCAAGAGTGAAACAAGGATGTATAGGTAATCTTCCTTAGATGCAAATTGCTGCAGCTTCTCTGTTTTCTGTTGCAACTTCATGTGGTGGGAGAGGACACTGCAACCCTTGGAGTGTCAGTCTTTGCAAGTGACGCAGTGGAAGGTCTGCACTGCCAGAAGGAAAGGCTACTGAAAAGATGGACAGTTATATACCGGCAGAAGTCCTCTTCTGAAGTTCTTTACAGGTGTCATAGACATGAGCTACGGATAAATCAGAAAGCCACTGCTAGATTTAAAGCTGGTAGGTCCACCTTCCTCCCTCCTCCACTGCTCCTTCTGTCTTTGCTGTGCTCCCCTTTCCACTTCCTCAGGCACTGTGTATGTGGTTCCTCACAGTGAGAGTTGAGCTAGATGGGCTTAGCTTCTCCAGAAGGGCTACTGCTCCAGAAAGGTCTCAAAGAACCAGTTGGGAGGAACTGAACCACAGTCCCTGTCAAAGAATGGACATCATTGCTCTTAACACCCACCATACCAGGCTGACTGAGGAGCCTGACATTCTGCAAGAAGAAAATCCCTGCACAGAACCAGATATAATTTGCTGTCATATCTGTTGCAAATATATTTTAATGTAGCATTTTCTTTATGGAAACATGACTGAATATCTCACAGCCTGTGTTAGAGGTCCCAGGAATTAGCAGAATGCACGTACTATGTCTTTTCTAGGGATTCTCCTTTTCCTCTATCTCTTGCACAGGCAGCATACTTGTACGCAGAGCCACAGAGGTAGCTAGGTATCCACCCATTTCTCTCTATCAAGTGGAGATACTTCAGCGGGGTGCACCATCCATTCCCATGCCCAGCACAGGCATGGTCTGAATTACCCAGTATCAATGATCCTGCTCATCCTAAACCTAAATCCAAGACAGCCAGATTTAGCCTGGTGGAACAATATGAGACTGCTCACTTGGCTGAGACTGCTCGCTTGTATCCTGCTCACCTGCACTGAGTGATACTCATGTTGTTTTTCTCAAGTTATTCAAATGAGATGATTATGGAGGTTTTCCTCTCCCCTACAAAGCTTCTCAGCAATTTAAATTTCAGTTGAAGAGGAAGCTATTAAAATGTGAAGATTAGAAGTGACCTAATTCTTACAGGGAAATTTAAACAAAAGTCTGAAACTTTGCCTGATCTGCAAAGTTGGGATTTAACAAATAATCAGACGCTTGTGTGACAAAGCGATGTATGTGTCCTTGGGCTGGGAAACAGAACCACATTTGAAATTAAATCTGTCAGCATCTATAAATGTGATTGAAATGATAAAATTCAGTGTCTTCTCCAAGAAACTTTTGGAAGAAACGAGACCATGTAAAAATGTTTGTTTAAGGTTCCTCAGACTTACCTTATCCTTTCTCTGAAGTACTTTCTTCTTTGAAATTTATAAATATATGTTATTATTAAGGCTGATCTGCATGTACATTGAATAGAGAATGTACTCCAAATATATCTTTATTACAAAAAGCACTGAATGTACTGTGTTAAGTTCTTTTAATCTTTCTTCCTCAGCGTCTCAGACAACTTTATGTGAGAAAATACCATTTACAGACTACTGTGCCTTTGCAGAGATCTTTGCTTGGATCTTTGGCTTCAAATCAACAAAAAGAAAAAGCCAAGCAAACAAATAAGCTCAGTCAGTCTGTCTGATTATCTAGGCACCTATCTGAGTTTTATAATCTTGATAGTATCTGGGTATGCGCTACATAAAATCAGCAGCAACAGCACAATCTCTGCTGAATTCTCCCTCTTCACAGTCAAACTCTGGAGTTTTCATCTTCCCATGACTTCACTAGTAATTTTCCCTAATTTTTCTCTCATATTTTGGAGAGTAAAGGTAGATTAACAGAATATAGGAGGGTATCTCATCCAAGTTACTTTTCTGGTGAGACTTTTATAAAAAGATTTTGCTGCATTTCCTGAAGAGAGACAATCTCTGGACTCACTTGGCTGATGTCCTCTAGACACATGCTGCCCAGTGGGGTCCCAGGGCTGGAGCTTGCATTGCCTTCTCTTCCTGCAGTGGTGCCCAGGCTCCACCTGTTTCCTGGCAGCCACAGAGCTCCAGCCGGGCAATGCCTCATGGCGAGACCCTAGTTAAAAAATTAGGAAGTTTTCATCTTATCGCATGTATACTTAAGATATTACAGAAGTTTAAATAGGTGATTGGAAGCAACACAGCATACCTGTTATTTAACTTTCTCCCTCTTAAAAACCTGTTGAAACAAATTTAGATCTTGAATTACTAACTTGGACTCTTTACTGAATAATATATATGTATCATCTGAAATCAAACCTCCGGTCATTTTTCAATATGCCTATAAACAAACTCTGAGGTAAATAAGCTAAATTCTGTAGAAGCAACTACATTAAAAAAAAAAAAAGCAAACCTCTTTTATTTGTTCTGGTAAATCAGAACAATTCATACTCCTTATGAGTAGTCTTGGTATGTATCTGAAGTAAGTGTCCAGTAACACATTTCAAAGTATTTAATAAGGGAACATGGAAACATTATGATTCTTCTATTCCTACAGGTATTATCTCCAGCAAGAGAAACTAGTCCCTGTACAGGAGATGAAAAGTCTCCTTTTCCTTTAATGAAGCCTGTTGCTATTATCCCTTTACCTCTGTGACAATAATTTTATCTCAGCTTGTTTAGGATGGAGTTGTGTGATTCTCTTGTCGATCACTTTCATCACCATCTGGTAATTATTTCTGCTGTACTTAGGCATTGACAGAGGATGGATATCTACATAGATTGCATTTCTGCTCTCTTGTGCACACTGCTGAGCAAAACACAAATATGACTAACTTCCAAGAGCTCATCTCACAGGCCCAATCCAATAAAGAACAGTTGCCTACAAGTTAAATGGCACAACACCTGCTGGATACCTGACTTCCCAAACAGAACCCCAAACCCTGGGGGTGAGCTTTGGAATGCTTGTTGAGT
This sequence comes from Athene cunicularia, assembly GCF_003259725.1. NCBI lineage: Eukaryota > Metazoa > Chordata > Aves > Strigiformes > Strigidae > Athene > Athene cunicularia. The sequence continues at coordinate 48,554,346 of NW_020799097.1, read as the reverse complement.
CCATGAGGAGGATTTGGCATCTCAGAGTAAGTTCCAAAATGTGCAGTGCAGTGACCCACCTCTTGCTGATACCCTGCACACAGCTGCCTGGAATTAGCCAAGGGGGACATTTCGTGCATCATGGTTTCTGGTCCTCCAGCATCTGACATGGAGGTGTTTGGTTTTCCCTGCTCCAGATCTGTCACTGTACAAGGTGTAAACTCTCTTGTGCTGGTCCATGCAGCTGACCAAGAATGGCTCTTTTCTTCTGAAACTCTACCGGAGGGATGACATATCCCACTTCAGTGCTGTGGGCACCTGTAAGGGCCCTCATCCCAGTCTCTGCCTTATATTCTTCATCAGTGATCATGAAGTAGCCCTGAGAGCAGTGTCAAGAAGCTGGAGTCCTTTCTTCCTGACCCCCTACTAGGAAATCAACTTGGCTCACTTTGGCTGTGGGGTAGGCATGAGGTTGCTCAGCTTTTGTTGTCGGGACAATCCTGGCATTGTACACAGGCCTGGAGCTAAACACCTCAAAAGCTTTTTACCAGCAAAGGCCTTCTGAGGTTTTGATGGCAGCTGAACAGGGTCTTTCACATGTGGGCTATGTCTACAGGAGGTGTGGGAGCTGACATACAGCTCAGAACTGCTGCTGGGGAAGGTCACACTCTGACCCTCCCCATGTCCCTTACTTCCCATCCCCAGCTGTATGCTCCTTCTGCGTATTTTGTGCCTTTTGTCAGAGCCTCAGAACCAATGCAATTTATAGCCTAGCAGAAATTTTACCTTGCAAATGCAAAACGGGCTGGATGGGGCAGAAGCAGACAGCCTACCAGAGGACAAAGAAGAGAGGAACGAGAGCACTGTGAGCTCCGGCCCACGTGGGGCTGCTGGCCGACAGCTCGGCTCGCAGCTGGGGAACGGCAGAAACAGTGACTTCAGTCCCATCCCTGTTTCTCACTGCCCGTTAAAGGCCTTTTTGAATCTGGTTCAAGAATCCAAAAAAAAACCCTATTGAAAATGGAAAAGGGTTCCAACCCACGTAGTGCCCGAGGCATTTTATCTGGAATTATCCTCCCGTCTAGCCCTTCTGGAGATCACGGCTTGTTGGGGATTGGTGGAGTCTCCACCAGTGCCTGGGTTTTGAGAGTCAAATTCCCCTCCGATAGTGATCAACATTGTTTTGCATAGTATGATGAACATCCCCCATCACAAATGGGCCATGATGATCTGTGCTAGCTGAGAATCTGCTTTTTATTCCTCTCTCAAGTTACATGGAAAAATAAATTTGGTAATAACATCATAGTTCCTAGAATATAAGAGCGCATCCCACAGCTGGTAACCTCTGCTGTGAAAAGAAGCGGAGCAGGACAGTGTGCAAGTTAGGACTGAAAAGACCTGGCAGGGCTGAAGGGAGCTGGAACAACTCACACGGCATCTGCAGACGCACCACATATGTGGACCAGCACTCAGAAAAAAACAAGGTTGTTAATATGCTATACTGAGAGATAATTTAAAAGCCTCCCCATAAAGAGAAAAGCATTACCCCCAGAGCACTAAAAGGTATTCCCAGCTCTGTGAGTGTCTGCTCCTCTTGCTCAGACTCCAATCCCACAGCATGCCTCAAGCTCAAGCATTGTGGAAGTGATTACGCATGCACGTACCTTTTAGGTCTGCCCTGATTCAGGCCTCCCCCTCCACCACACGTGTCTGAAGCCATGATTAGCCACCTACTTATGCAGAGGTTAAAATCTGGCCCTTAACCTCTTTCCTTTTTAGTTAAGCTTCCTGTGAAATGGGTTTAACATATATAACTGGCATGTTATTTAGAGTAATACTTCTAATGAGGTGACTAATACATGTAAAGTAGTACCTAGTTATTAGCATAGGTGTATCTGTTTAACTCACCTTATTTTTACCCAAGGAGTTTTTCACTTCAGTAATTCAACTATATTGTCAGGTTGTCAAGCCCTCGCTATCAAAGATTTCCCTGTTAGTAAGAAGCCTGATGCCCTAAAGGGAATTGAGCATTTCAGGTCAGTGTGTCAGGACATGAGAGAACTAATGCTACTACAAGGCTCCTTCAACATCCTCTTTTAACTGCAAGACTTAATTGCTTAAAGAGTTTGTACTTGAAAACCGGACTGTAAGTAACAAGAAATTACAGCAAGGATGAACCATCTCATTTGCCTTTATGTTCTTGTACGTGTAAGGTTACAGTGATTACAACACTGCAGTATTTTCACTTCCTTCTGTGAGGACTTCTGGCTTCCTGCTTTCCGGCTGTTGGCCCACATACTGCTAGTGATCCTCAGACTTCTTCTCTGAGGGTCCTTGGGAGGTATGAGACAAGCAGCCTGAGACAAACAGACTTTACATTCACTGTTCAGGAGTGCACTCTGCCACTTCTCCATGCTTGTCTTTCTCAGGAAGAGTTAGGGATATGTAAAAGGATGAAAAACTCTGAATTAGAGGCTGCAATTAAGAAACTATGTTCATACTCTGAAGGTGAAACAGTAAACATGATACCAGAAAATAGGTTATTATTGCTACATTTCTCTCCAAATGAAAGTAGCTTTGTGGTAATTATGTGACAGCTCTGATGGCTGATTAATAATAACCCCAAGAAGAACAAGGGTTTCATAGTACTTGAAGTATTTAAGAAACAGGTTGACGGAAGTGTTTGAACTCTCTTGCTCTGACACGCAACCTTGTCCAGAAAGGAGTCACTGCCTCATCTTTAATACTGCTGAGCTGAATTATTGACGGTCCAGAAAAGCAGGAAATTACACTGGAAATACCCCACATAAAGCATTGGTCCTGGATACCAGGGCTAAAATCTTTCAGCACCTTTACTTGTTTCCAGTGCAGGAGAAGTGCCTCAGATGCCTACCCAGATCCAACTATTCTTTTGGGAAGTTACAGGTGTGTTTTAGAATGGCTCAGTTTTGTTGCTGGTTACCTGCTCTGTGCCTGGAGCATATGGTATTGATACGAAGCTCATATGGATATGAGCATCATTGCTCATATTGCCATGATGTAGGGAAACATGGAAAGACGAGTCAGCTAAAGGTTATCTGGGAAAGAAACCAGAGCTAAGTGCACTTTAGAAAGTCATTAGGAAGCAAATGAGGACACTAAACGGATGCAAGGGTGGGGAAAAAAAAAGCAGAAGGATGATCGTGAAGAGTAGGCAGTGGAATTAGGACATTCTCCAGATGGACTTTGCAAGGATTAGGCCCTAAGGCCATAGTTAGCTAGACTGGCCTTGGAGACTAAGCTTTTCAGTAAGCTACTAGTACTTTTCCCCCTTAGGAAAAGCTATCACTTCTTTTTTTTGGGTGACTGAAGTTATTTAAAGTTTCCGTGTTTGCGATACGTCACATTTTAATTAACTAATTATTTAAGAACAAGCCACAGTATATGGTCAGTTTAAAATCGAAGTGCTGTATTTGGTCAGACCAACAGAAGAAAATGAGTATATTCCATTTGGATCTGAAGCTGGTAATCTTTTAATTCTGCCCTTTCTTGGAGTGTGAACAGTGGGAACAACAGGCAAGCGAGGAGATTTTGTCCAGTGTATTGAGACGCCCTGCTAGAAATGGACATTTAAAACCTCAGAAAGTTCTGCACCCTATAATGGTTTCACAAGGCATAGGATGACACTTGATGCTGTTGTCCTGAATTTATAGCTTCAAACCAAACATTTTAACAAAGGAAACAAAAGAAATAGTTTATTGGCATTATTAGAGGTTCCAGCTATTGATATGCAATGACACTGGTCACAGTGTAATTGAAACAATTCTCCTACAGCCAGGGAGGGGCCATTAGACCCTAATTAGAATTGGGTTCTATTTTCTGTTCTGTCTAAATTTCAAGTTTTACAAAGAGGCCACTTTAAAAAAACCCATCCTTTCTCCCATGTCCTTAGAGAATATTTTAGGAAGAAGGTTTTGTTTAGCAAAGGCCTGATAGTTCTCATTTTTTGAAAGAAAATGTTCTGTTGCAGGGTAACCCAAACTTTTGCACACGTCTACAGTCATAGGAAAAGGCATAGGAAAATGACCATAAATAAATGTTTTTGATTTAGAGGTTGTGGTATAGCAGTTATTTTAATATCTGGGAAAAGATTGGGGAAGTAGAGAAGATTATATTTTTTTGCTTGGTTTTTGCATGCTATTGAGTTCAGAAAATGAGAAGACCTATCCCCGCCACATATTTGAATTTATTAGTAAAAATTTTGTGTAATTATATTTTACACCAAAGGAAATAGACAACCTACTGTTCCATTTACATGCCACCATAATTATTCTATATCAATAAAACAGTGCTCTCACTATTCATACACATTTTTTCAATTCAGTAAAATGTCATAATTCAAAAGAAATTTGTGTTTCTGTACCGCTACAGACACACTTTCATTTTTTACCATGGTAAAAGAGGAGTGCTCTTTGATATCCCTGGTTTAACATCATGCCAACTTTGATGTAGCTTGAAATAAAAATTCACTTTAATTTAACTTTTCAAGATGAGAACATCAAAATATTTTGCTTTAAGGAGACACTGAAACAATCTGTTTAAATTCCTTATCTAAAAAAACCCTGTTCCTTTTGATCAACATGAAATTATTTTTTTAGCAAATAAATTACCCATGCAAGAAGAAAAAATATTTTTCAGATTTCTGCTTGTTCCCTTCTTTTTCCTCTTGTAAGTCAGTATTGCCATTCCTCTGAAGATGAGGAGACACACTTGGGAACTACAAGTGTAGCTTGTATATATATATATATATATATATGAAATAACTGTCAAAACCAGTAATCTGAGAAAAGGGTATTCTCCGTAGTAAAGTGTGGCCTGAAAAGGCTTCTTCAAATTTCTCTGAAAAAGTGTGGAAGTAAAAAAAATTCTGTAAGGCCTTTTCTAGTTAGCTACTGCTTGACAATCAAATAATAACAATAAAAATAGTCAAATTGCTGCCCAGCTGTGCAGTGTTATATGCCCAGCACTGGGAGCACCTTTTAGGTGCTCAGGTGTTACTCCCCTTGCTTCAGACTACATTTTCTGTAGAGGGTCCTATCCTGCCCTTTCCTGAGCCTTGGCTTTGCTAATGCAGTCAAGAAAAACTCATAACGAATCACAGCCTGGTTTTCCTCATCTCACGTTTTCTTAGAATTTGCCTTCCAGGGCTTGGTCGTGGGAAACTCCCCTTTGGGTGGGTGGAGATGTCATCGCAGAGCCCAGTGGGTGGCCAGGATTTCTCTCCCCCCAGAGCCTTACGGCAAGAAAGGAGGAGATGTGTCCCGGGTATGAAGGGAGGATCAGCTGCCAACCTAAAACCAGGTGACAGCAACATAACTGATGTGCCTCAAAACCTATCACACAAGAAATCCTGAAATTCCGGTAAAATACAAGATGAATAATGGCATCACATCTGCATATCCTTCACCTGTTTCAAATTTTGGAGTAAATGTTTTTCTCAAAAAGTTATGTTTTTTAATCCTTTTACAGAGTTGAATCACTTCAAAAAGGCCTTTTTTTGGCTCATCATTTTTGGCAAATAAAATGTGCAACTTGTTTAGCCGGTCAGCGAATGCTGTCTGTTTGCCAACAGGGATTTAGTTTTGCCTCGAGTGATCTGTAATTTCTGGACACAGGAATAATAAAATTAGACACATGTATTGTTAGGCTATCATCTCAGGAGAAGTAAATCAACATATATTTCAGATATTTATTCTTTTAAGTTTCTAGTACTCGTGCAATTTTATTAAATGAAGACCTCTTTACTAGAGATAAATGTTCGTATTTCTTTAGTCTCTAATATACTGCACATCCATCAGAACCATGGTCGTTTTTTTCAATACAGAGAGCATGCACAAACTAAGGTTTCTTCTTTCAACACCAAGCGAAAGGAAAGCATGTAGGTCTTCCAAGGCACTTGGGGTCTGTGGAGCTGACCTGCGCTGCCGTGAAGAAGGGGAGTTAGGCAATGAGAATATTGCACAGGACAGGATTATAGCACAGGTTCAGGTAATATCTGTGGCTGGATTCATCAAAGAAAACATTTTCTCTTCTCTTTAATAAAAAGGAGTGGACTGCATCTACATGAGGTAGTTGTACCAATGCTTTAGTGCCAGAAATAAAGCAAACATGCTTTTTGTTTTCTTTTCTGTGCAGATTTGTCTGCTTCTTTTGCCTGTCTGGGCAGAGAAAAAGGATGTCTTTAGGAACAGGTACATGCATTTTGCTGCAGGCTGCTGAGCAGGCAGTGAGGTGAATGGAGCCATGCAGACTCATCAACCCAAAGTCCTTCCATGTCTGGACAAACTGTGAACTCAGAGAAGGAAAGCAGGGGACAGTTTGGTAAGAATTATACTACCTGTAGCAATAAATTATACCAGAGACAATGAAAAGGAGATGAGGGGGTCAGAAAAATGAAATTAGTACAGATGAGAAAGTCTACTGGTAGCACCAAAGCCTGAAGTTCTATCTGGAAAACAAAAAAGGTGTGGGAACTGGAAATGAGAACAAAATTTGTATATTGCATTTCAGTCCTAAATGGTGACTGAAATAATGAAAGTCTGTGTTTCCCTTCCCCCTTCCCTGTTTTTTTTGCATCTTGAGAAAAGGGAAGCTTTGGGCAGAGCAGACATTTAGGGAATTCCCCAGTGGAAGGACTTCTTTGCCATGGAGACTTTTCCCTTTATTAGTAAGTCTCAGTTACCAGATGATCCAGACTAGCTGAGCTGGCAGACCCTTTTGCCCATCGGATAGGACCGGGCCAACCTTAAATGTCTGTGACCACACTCTGCCTGCTCCTTTCTTGTGCCCCTTTCCATGCTGGTACCCCATGGCTGTCTTCTTGCACCTTCTCCCTCCTTCTTTTCTTGCTATTTCCGTGCTGAGTTCTCTGGCTCTCTTCTCCCACTTTGCCATATTTTAGAGACCTACTGAGTTATGCGGCATTCACAGTGAAGGAAGAGGATTTGGTTAGACCCAGACAATGTCCCAGGAGAGCATGGGGTGTAAAGCGAAAGCAAGTGTGGCTCACCTGCCACCCCAGCGTATTTGGGATTTGCTTCTGGAAATGACACAAAATGTTTTTTTGCCATTTTGACTGTTGCATTTCCCCACCCTCTTGTTTGTTTTTGCCAAGAGCAGAACATGCCTACAGCTCTCCAAGGGACCAGCTCAAAATTCCCTGAGTGAAATCACATTTTCTGTTTGGCCCCAAATAAAGACCTTAATTGAATAAGAAAGTAGAATTGGATGTCCTCTATCCACCAAAGGGACTTTCCATCTCGCAATTTCAAATGGTTTTCTGTGCTTTAAAGTGTTGGGTTTTTTTTTGTTTGTTTGTTTTGTTTTGTTTTGGTTTTTTTTAAATCTTGTGCTTCCTACCCAATAAATACTGAGATTTGGACAGAAATATTCTTGGAGCAGGCTACCATTTCTGCAACCAAAGCCATTTTAACTCTTCAGTGGAGCCAGTGCATTACCAGGGCCATCACTTTTGACTCTCTGGACCTAGTTTTCTCTCTTTTAAAATTATCTTTTCATGAAAAGGAGCACAATATTTTTTCATGTCCCAGGTTAAAAAAATAAGATGATGCTAGAATAGTGGCAGTAATTCCTGAGGACATGATGGAACGTGAAGAACAAGGTAAGGAAGATGGAGAGACAGGGGAGGACATGTGAAGGAGGCATTTGTAGAACATGAAAAATGTGGATTTCAAGTGGAAACACTGCCAATGACAGACAGCTTCATATGCATGGAAAGTATTTGCTGATTTTTTACTGGAGAACTTTTAGTTTAGACTGGTTGATAAGGAAGGGATAAAGAACAAAATACGTGTGTGAATACATATGTAGAAAGACACTGAACAAAACCAAATAAGCATGTCCTGAATACTCTGGGGTGGATACCATGTGTGTTAGATAGGACCAGAGAAGACAGAAGCCAGTGGTTGTCAGACACCCTGTTTTATCATTAGCACCTGACATCATTAGTCACTACGGCTTTTTCAGCTGCAACTCAAAAAAATGTTTATCCTAATTATGTGTTTATGATAAACTTTAACTCAATGCTTTTATGAAGCTGACATAAAGAGGGTGGCCATGACATCCTGAAGTTTAGTTTTTTAGTTCAGTGAAATGCTTATAAAGATTTCTGCTTTCACTCTTGCAGCACTTTCCAGGAGTACCTCTTTTGGCAGAACGGTGCTGAGGGAGGAGTGGTCGGAGGACAGGAGGCAGTACGGTTGAGAACGGCCCAAACGCCTGTACCCTAACAATTCACATTCTGCTGCCTTGTATGCTTGCAGTCTAGGGAAGTTTTCAGCTGAAATACTTAGAGGTTGCAGTCTAAACTGACAGAGATGCAGCTATTATGTCTGAACCCCTCTGAGTTTCTCTCTTCCACCCAGCCAGGAAAGAAAGTGGCCTTTTCAGTGAAATGAAACTTGGCCTGATCAGCAATATTTAGAAAGTGGAAGGAGAAAGTGTTGACATCGGCTGATATATTCTGAGTCTGGGGCCAGAGATTGTGTCACATCATGTGAGAAGGATAAAACCTTCTTGCCAGTGACAAACATCAAAGGTTTTGTGGTAAAATCTGCTGCCTAATAATAAGATGATAATTATCTCATGTTTAACCCAGAAGTATGGTATCTCTACAGAGGTGCATACAGGGCCAGTTTTCAATCTCAGTTACATCAACATACATTTAGATTAACTTAATTCCAGCTTTTTGCAAGCTCACTCCATATTTGTAAATGGGAGAGCTCCTGGGAACTGCCCTGACCTTGGCTTTCCTTCTCTCGTAGCTGCTTTGCACATTTTCTTTTTCACACTACAGAGAGAAACCTTTCTGAAATCTAGCCAGTTGGCTGGCATATTAACTGTGGATGCTCGCTAATAGATCATCACTTGTGTGTTCTAGAATAATGGTTTCCACACCAAAACCAAGCAGTCCTTGTAGTCCATTATATTACTACCAGAACATAGCTTTAAGGAGGGGGAAATAAAAGAAAGCAAGAGACTCCCTGAATGAGGCTGCAATAAGGCATTAGATGCATAAGCTGTCTTGCATCGTGCACAGGTGGGTTTCATAACACACAGCAGATTAGGTGAGAAAATTACTTAGGTTATCAGTAACAAAGGGCTAAAGTTATGCATTGGAAATATTTTTATTTTTCCTGTGGTATCTATTTCACTTTCATCTGAATGCATTTTCATCAGACCACGGTGTGAGAGTGACCCTGCAAACTCTGCTTAGGTACCTCCTTTGAAGAGGTTTGAATCCCCTTAGGAAGAAGAGGGATTGCAACATGGTGTCCAGCCCCCTGCACTCTATATCTGTGCTCTAACAATGAGCCTGTGATATTAAAAAATATGTCAGTGGGCATAACTAATGGCTTCCCTCCTCCAGCATTTTGTGTAGGTGACAGGAGCATGCCTGGGCACTGGTTCTGATACTTTGCATGTATGGGCTGCAAAGGACTTCTCTGAGTCACCATGTCTTTGGTAGCAGCTGGCAAGCCAGATATCAAATTAAGGAAACCAAGTGAGCACTTTACATAAAACGTATTGTACATGTCTTGGGCAATTTGTTGGTACCAAACTTGGGCATCTGGCATGCTAACTATGGCTCTAACCTTATGTGTCTTATGCTACCTTTCAGGGAAACTTGTTGTTGCTGGAAAGCTGGACTACTTCTCCTGAGGTGCAGTATGGCCATGGATGTGGGAGACCATGGGAGGTGCAGTCTGATCAGGGAGAATAAAGTGCTAAAGATACAGATCTTCTCTAGCACAGAAGTATTTTCAAACTGATATATTTCCATTTTGGCCGCATAAAATCACCTTGAGATCATCTCTGATGATAGTAATTTTGCTTGGTTATGTCATGGCAACCAAAACTTCCAGTGGGAAGGGCATGGTGGGCTGTCTGAAGGAAATTTGCTCTGTTTTGTACGTTGGCTAGTGATTTTGAATGCTTTTTGGAAAGCTTTTTGATACAGTATGTTTTTTTAAAATTTCTCTCCACTGAGTGTCTGAAGACTGGACTTTTCTTAGTGAACAAATAGGCTCTGAAAGTTAGATTGGGCATCCTCCCGAATAAGGGAAAAAGAAGAAAACCATTTGTCACAGAATATATGTATAAGGATGGGAGAGGGAAAAAACATGTGATGGTTCTTTCCAGCTAAAATTGTCAGTAATACTGCATCCTGTGACACATGTATACATATCAATTGCTTCCAGTAAAGCACAGTTACTAATAGGAAGTGGAAACTCCAAGGCCTTAGTTTTCAGTATCCTTATCCTCTCTGTAAAGTTTAAATTCAAGAGCCAAGGAGAATGTCAATGTAATGATGTGTTACACAACAGCAGGTTATTTGACCTCCTTCCTTTGAAGTCAGGTCTTTTAAGATACCTTCTTTGTCCCACTTCTCTTAGAAAAACTAATTCCTGTTCCCATTGTTGTCATCCTGAGCTTATCAGTGATGATTAGATGACAGTTTGGATACCAGAGAACAAATTCTTTGAAATCTGAAAACTATCCAGTTTATGAAATTTTGAACCTGTATTTGAGATCCTTGGTTAAAGACATAGTTTAAACATGTGGGTTTAAGGATGCCCATCTTTGAAAAGATCTGTAAGCTACAAAATTAAGAATGAGAGATCAGTAAATACTCACAGTTTAGGTTATCTCCCTCTTCCTCTTTTTTACACATAGACCCAGAAACACATTTTACACTCAGGATGTATCAGCTGTATGTGGTGGCTTGTGAGTTTGGTCAGAAGGTGAGTTGTCAAGGTAGGCTTAAATTTCTGATGTTGAGTAGTTTTGAGAAATGTTAATAAAAGACTAAACATTGTTAATATAAGGAATATCAGCTTGGTTTTGAGTGCACACTTTCCTGTCCCTGCACCACATTGAATATGCTTCCTTTATTAATCCCCATTGAAAACTTCAGATATTTTTCCTCTAGCACTGTGAAGGGTGTAAAAAGTCCATTGTGTCCTATCTCTTTCTCCCCACTTATACAAGCCTGTATCACTTGAGAACTGCTGCCTGTCATTAGACAACAGATCCTGGTAGGCTTGTCCTTCATTTGGTCACTTGGACAATCTGTCAGGGTGAGAAAAAGCACTCATGGTCATAACCTCAGCAGGGCTGTTGCCCAGAAATTTTCCCTGTAAAACATCAGCGGAGGCAGCAAGAAACTGTGGGGGGAACCCACATTCACTCTAGGGTTTGCTGCCTCGTGTCTCAGAGTAACTTGATCTGTTTGTGCTACCCCAGTTTATTGTGTTGTCCTTCTGCCTTCTCCTTTCATCGGCTGTTTTATCAAACTTGTCTCTGTCCTCCGGAAAAGTTACCCTCCAGTGCCTCCCTTGAGTCCTCAGAAGGAATTAAATCTTTGCCACCCTTCACCCTGTCCTTGATCTGTATGTTACATTTTCCCCTCTTTGCTCTTCCCCAGATAGTAAAATCATCAGGACCCAAACTGTTTATTTCCTTAGGTAGGGAAAGAGGAAATTCTCAAATGGATTTGCAGAAGGTGAGCACAATAGATTCCCCTACATCTTATTACTTGTTGAACTGGCCTTAGGGCCAGTTGCATTAATATTATGGCCCTTGATATATCGATGAGCAAAGTAACTAATGGGAAGCAGGAATTCTATTAATTTATTTTTTAGTACCCACACATTTGAAGAATTTATAGCTTTTGAACTTAGATGTATTTTCTGTTACATAGGCTTTGAGAAAACACATTTTTTGTCTCTTAATTTGAGACATAGTTTTTTAAGGGGTAGCAAATGCAACTGCTTCTTCAGAAGTACTGTTCATTTTGTTTCTGCTCTTGGAAGAAATGGTGAAAATGGTTTCTTAATTTTCTGCACAAAACCATGTCAGTAGACTATTCGTGTGAGTGAGATTAGTGGGACTTAACCTCAGTTTAGCAAGGGAAATGAAAGTGCAGTATATAAAAAACATGATATCACTGGCTTTCTGTTCAGACGCTAATGTTATTTTTAGAAAGATCAAATGCATTAGTTTTGCAATCTATGTCCTGCCACAGGGCTGCACATCTACGTAAAGACTGACAAAAATCTTGCTCAAATCTTTAAGCAGCCATATTGCAACAGGGTGGGAATACTAAGAGTCAGACAGTATGTGAGCCGACTGGAAAAATGAGGGCAAGGTACAGAAACCACCAGAAATGCAGATAAGTTAAACATGCTGGCAAATTTTCACGATATATTGCTCATACTGTAGTTATCCAGTTGTGAAGTTAGTTAAGAAATGGATGTAATGCTCCATCTAATTGCAAGCAGCTGCCTATTAGGCAGCTTGGCCAAAAGTTTTTAATTCCACCCTATGATGATGAAGGAAACGGGCAACTTTTGTCTGTACTGTGTGTGAGATTTCTAAATGCTTCTTTGCAAAGTCACAAGGTGCGATGCAGAGCTGAGAAAAGTCTTTTGAATTGACTGCAGGCTTTAATGATTCAATCTCTTTGTACTTTTACCAGAATGCGTTTGAAAAGCATGGACCTGCACAGGAGATCAAATTCCAGCTCTTGTCAACTTCACAAAGTTATTTCATATGAGGCCGGTGACTGCCAGTGGTGAAAGTGGTTTGAGCAAAAATTGGATCAGTTCAATTATAATGGAATTCCAGGCTGAACTGGGAGAAGGACGCTTGGAGGGTAGGCAGAAGGAAAGCTCTTGGGAAAGCTTTAAATAGCTGACACGGAAAATATTGCAAACTGGTGCATTTTAGAAGTGGTTTCCTGTAAATGTAAAGTCTGTTATGAATTAAAAAAATAGAGAGTTTTCGGGAAACCTTCATTTTTTTTTGCAACATATTAAAGCTATCTAAATTTTTGTACCAGTGTAATTCTTGCCTACCACTCTGATTAGCTTTGCAAAACAGGTGTAGCCACTGAATTTTTTTTTACAGGCAATCTTTCCATATGTCTTGATCTGAGGGAGAAACAGTTGAGCTCTAGAAACAATTAAGGACACTGAAAATAGGACAAAATACAAATTTTGCATTGGTATATTATCCCATATACATTTGTCTGTGATATAATACTGACTTTCTAGACAAAAGAACTACAATAGGTATAATCTCTCTGGACTTCAGCAAACCAATGAATCTGGAAGCACTGTTCAGACTGGAGAGATGGGCATGTATACAAGAACTGTAGGGTGGCTAGTGAAAGGAGAAGACAACCATACCTTGTGCTGCAAAGAAAATGGTATATTTACATGGACATAGACAAGGACAGTTCCTGAAGGACTTGGTGTTGAGGCTTGATCTCATGTCAAGCTTTCTGTAGGGACTTGCTGGGGTATTTTTAATACCAAAGAAAACTGAGATGATACAACAATACTGGAATAATTGGGATGACCTTGAAGGCTGGCATAATAGGAATAGAAATTTAATAATATTAAGTACAAAATCATCACACCGTTAGGGATTAATTTTTCTATATACTGGAACTTATGATTTGGAAATGTGTTAAGAGGAAGAATATGTAGTCATAGGAATAGCTCACAGGGTTACTGTGGGCTACCAGCATGACACAGCCTTAAAGAAGACAGGAGATACTTTAGCAGGGAGAGGGAAGAATTGTCATTCTAGTACAAAATATAGCAAACCTTATCCAGATTACTATGTATTGTTCTGGTCAGCCATAATCAGAAGGGGGGGCATTCAAAGGGAATTAGGTACAAAGAAGGCACAGAGAGGATTAGAGGAAGAGAAGAAGAGGAGACTAGAAAAGTCTAGCTCTTTTAGCCTAAAAAAATGAAGGCCAAAACCGGATATAATTGCTTTATACAAATAAATCAAAGAAGTAAAAAGTGGAGAGGGAAGAAAGCTATATACACCAAAGTCCAGTGCTGGCAGAGGAACAAATGAATATAAAGTGGATCTGAAATTGTGCAGGAAAAGAGAAGAAAATTATTACCATCAGAGCAAGGAGGGCGTGGAACAACCTTCGCGTGGGAGGAACAGCAAAAACTGAGTAACTTTCAGCTGAAGCTCCATTGCTTTGTGGGGACATTATATAACACTGCCAGTAAAGCCAGGAGATGATGAACCCAATGACTCAGGAAGTTCATGCCAGCTCCCAATTAGCCTACTATTTTAGTTTCAGGATGTTGTAATTGCTAAACCTAAATGTATCAAGAGAAGCATGCTCTAAAGGTGAGCCTATTTCTTGCATGTGGGAGCTCTGTGTTTGAGATGAGTCTCACAACATCTCTTAAAACAGACCTATTAGAGGCATTTTTCAGTGGGATGCAATACTTCACTAGCCATTGCTATACACTAACATGACGTCTACAGATCAAGGCAACTGCCGATTCACATAGCAGGTTTAACTTTTATTCATCAACCTTGCATTATGTGTGTCGGGTAAGGGAAGGAAAAACTGGGACTGTCTGATAACAACACCTTACAAAAGAAAAATCTGTCATAATTGCCTACAGACTTCTCCAGGCTTCTCCAGTTGTTGTCACTTTCACTATTTAATCTTTCTCTGTAGTCGGACTTCCCTTGAAAGTTTCTTCGCTCCTTCTGCAAAGCCCAGCATAGTTCTTTAAGCAGGTTACAGTGAGAAGTCCATTTCCTAGAGTCATCAAGGATTATGTCTGTACCTGTACTCCCAAAAGTTTTAATAGGAGTCATCATTATGCATCAAAGGAATGTCTTGACAATCATCACCACTCATAAGGATATGTAAGGACATCCTGGCTACACTTGGAGTTTAATACTCCTTTCAAAGTGTATCATAACCCATGTACAACTGAGAATTCAACTCCGCATTTCCACTGTTGTTGCATAGCTGGTAGGAAACATTAGCTGACAGAGTCATAGAAAATGAGCAGACAGATTCACAGCTTTGTTAAGGTCTAGCCAGACCTCCCATAGACCTTTCCATTCTGCTGTTTCCAATATTTTTAAGTCTCAGACAGAAAAACAAGTCTGAATTTAATGAGAAGAAAGAAAACACTGAATATTATTATCTTCATTGCCAAATTCAATACAGAATATTTCAGTGGTACTATTAACTAAATATCTTTCAGATAATAACAAATCAACAAAGCCACTAACATACATAGCAAATACTTTTTGAACTTGAATGAGCAGATATCTTTTAATATATCAGTGCCTGAGTAGCTGCACTGATTTTTCACAGATCTGAGAAATACCTGCCGTTTCCACTGGAACTTTATTTGGATCTAAAGCGATCTGAATACCAGTCCCCTTGATGCTCCCCAATACGCAAGTGTATTCAGCAGTTCTAATTTTAAGTCATTATCTAAAATAAAATAGTGTAGAGTAGAAGAAAGGTAGTGAAACAGTGTTTAGAAAAAGCAGGAATCACACTATAAGAAAGAAACCATAAAGAAGAAAAGATCTGAAAAGATATCTTTTTTAATACAAAGCCTGTCCCAGTCCAGCTCTGTGCTAAATGAATGTTTTATGTCTATACTTTCAGGACTCTTCACAGCTTAATGTCACCATGTCTATAGGACTGAGGTCTGTGACCATTTTGTGGCTCTCGATAGTTCTGGATCTGTCTGAAGCGTGACTCTCTTAAACACCCCTGGTGCCTTCTCCCAAAATGCTTCCCAAAACACCAAAATTCAAGAAATTACTGTTATATCTTCCTTCATATCTCTTCTCTTGACATAATACCTACAGGACCCACTGCAACAATTGTGTTCTATCAGGTGAAGAGCTGTGAGTACTCTTCTACTTCCCTACTTTTACCACTTTTTCTCTATTAAACACAAGCTACTGTACTAATATTTAAGAAAATTGCACCAGCTGTTTGTCCTATTTGTTTGTTTGGATGAGATAGCTATCCCTTCATATGTTTATTATTATTGCATTTTAAAAACATTTTATTATCATTGACTGGAAAACCATATAAAAGGAATTATCTTTCTATATTTACCTTCTACAGAAAAGTCCTTTATTCAGTTTATCCTTTTCCCTAAATATTAGTGTAGAGATTACTGCTACTATTAAAATCTGAAATAACCATCCTTCCTGACTCACCCCTGAGTTTTTTGTCTTCTCAGACTATAATACGTGGTTGATGAAACACGTCTTGCTGGCATTATGGCCTTCAAGCCTTCTGGTTTCATTAAAAAGTTTGTTCTTAGTGTTTCAACAGTTTGTTGTCTGGAGAAGGAAGCGTCTCTTCTGGTGTTAATTTAAGGTGGTCATTGCAGTCTGAAACAAACATGTGAGACTTTGCTCATCCAAGCTTTTGTGTGATACCCACCAGAAGGCCCTGTGCCAGGAAGATCCCTTCTTGACTAAGCGTTAGATCACAGTCTTGGTTTGCAACAAAGATATACTGAAGAAATAGGGTGTTCAAAACTTGTTCTTCAAAAGACAGCACAGTGGTCAGGAAGCAGATTTTATTTTCCCAGGTAGAAAGTTATTACTTTCCTATGTAGAAGTCAAAGTAGGCAAATTCAATACATACATGTTGCCCATGTGAACCTGGTCTAAGCCAACTCAACGGGAAGATATTTCTATTTTTTTTTTTTCCCTTGAATCACATCAGAAAGAGAGTGAGTGAGTGAGTGAGTGAGTGAGTGAGTGAGTGAGTGACTGACTGACTGACTGACTGACTGACTGACTGACTAAATGTAGTGAGGGCATATATATGCATAGCACTGAAAGTGTATAGGTTTGGATTTTTTTTGGTCTCTTTTCTTCACATTGCACTGTGGTAACATTCTTCCTCTCTTGTGTCAGCACTTTTGGTTTTCACTGTTTGTGAAAGTTCCTCATTTTATAAATGAGTATAGTCTTTTTTTCCTTGTAAAACAATGCCTACGATGAGACCAGTTTTTTTCAGGCATGAAGCAATCTGGTTTTGATTTTGAGAATGAGGGATTTTATTATCTGTTTAAAGAACACTCTCTGGTTGCTTACTTTTTTTCCTGATGCATCAGTAATGCTAATAAAAATGAGCAGATAAAGATTTGGCTTGCACTGGAGGAACAAACAAAAACATCTCACATGGATACTTCATATTCAGAAATGCTGATTTTCTTTTCACGTTACAGAAAGTTTCTTTCCTTTCATAACATTTAATGAAACGCTACACCAGAAGATAAATAACAGATTCTTTTCAGAGCCATGCTCTTCAAGGGCATCAAACAATGCGTCTCATACCTCCACAGATAATTTCAGACTTGCTCAGCTTTATGCATCCAAGAGGATCCAGTTAATCAACAAAATATCTGAGAATGGCTACATGTGGCTGATGTTTATCATATGAATCTTATTAATTTTCCTATTAGTTTGTGTTCTTCCTGTTTCTTTTAGGCACCTGCTCTTGTATTACATGCTCACTTTGTAAATGTACTGGGATGGACTGGTTGCTGCTTCACATGTAGACCATGTGGCCTTGACTGTCAACTGAAGCATCTATTTTCTCTTCACTCAACAATGTGAGAAAAATAGAGATTGTTGAATGGAGTTTTTCCTCAACATAAGGCCTGTGGGCCTCTTAACAAAACATCTGTGAAATGAATTGTTGATGTGTAGACTAAATGTGTTGATTAAATTTCCAAGATTTTCTCTGGTCAATTAGAAAGCCACCTGTAATGCATTTTTCCCTTAACCCACTCAGATGCTATTGATATTCTTAAGCTACTGGTTATCCAGAACCAAACTCTGCTTTTATTTAAACAGTTCACAGTCATTTGAGTAGCTCTTCTAAAGATCATGCATGCACTGAGTTTTCTTACATTAGTCAGGAACGACCATCATTAGCCTCACCTAACCAACAGCAGTTTCTTCTTGACAACTATTCAGTTTTATAACAACTTGAAGATCTTCGCATGCATTGCAGGTGATCAGAGGGAGTCCCTTCCCATGGCATGTGGGACAAGGTTTTGTCTTGACTTCCACTGCCCAGGTGCCAGGTCCCTGACCTCCCTGGACTCACTTTGCAGGCAGAACTGCTCACTGGCCCTGTGGTAGTCCAAAGCCTTTATTAGCTGCCCACACTAAAGGAAAGTAATCCGAGTAGCAGTCTATGAGGTCTTACGGGGGGTGAGAGATCAAAAGCCTGTTTGAAATAACTGGAGATCCTAACCCTGGTTTTGACACTTCAATGCACTATTTCAAAATGCTGCTGTGCTTGGTGCTTGGTTGTGTTGTTCTTCAGTACAGAGATGGCCATTGGGTAGGTCTGGACTCTGATGGCTGACAGGACAGCGAAAATGACTGGCATTTGGCAGCTCAGCCAGTCTGCAAACCAGGCACAAGCATTTTGAAGGAAAAGTGAAGTAGCAGCACACCTTCTGCTGTGATGGGTGGTTTGTAGACAGCTGCAATGTATAGACCACCACTTGACACCACCAGGTGAATGCTGGAGCTCCTAATCCTTTAGTAGCTCCCATTCTTACAGGACAAATTCAACAAACTGCAGAGGGAAAGAGGAGCATTCCCACAGAAGAAATGAGAAATCTGAATCAGAGGCAACTGCTCTGCCTGTCTTGCAGACTGCCAGTGCCCCAGCACACACAACTGGGAAAGGTCCAGAAGGAATCAATTTCCACAATCCAGTGGTTGACATGAAGTGGAAAACATTCAAGGAGGGTAGAAAACAAACAAACAAACAAACAAACAAACAAAAATAAATAAAGAAAAACTCTTCTTGTTTCTTATTGCCCAACAGTTTACTATGGTTATTGTTCCATTTTGGCCACAGACTTGTGACCCCTCTCATTTTATTTAGTACTGCTTTCAATTCCCTTTTTTAAAACAAAACAAAACAAAACAACACAACTCAAAGCATTGCTAAAGCTGTGTCAAACTTATTTACTGCTGCTTGACTCTCTCTCAAGGGCTGATGTTATTATCAATGTAAGAGATGGATGGGACACCTGCTTGCATGCTCATGGTGCTGAACCTCCAGTGATGTGCCTTGACAGGATTTTACATTATGACATGAAAAGTGAGGGTATGAGTTAAAGGAAGAATTATATTTTACTATTATCTGCATAATCAGGCAGGCTTCCAGCCTCACAATAACACTGCTTGAGGTTTTGAAGTGCTGCTAATGCACGATGAGTCTTTTCACAATCTAATTAAATATCTAGTATATGTATACATATATTAATGATTTAAAATGCATATATACAAATGCTTACATGTATAAATACACTTAAATACATGCAATATATACAGAAAATTGTACTCAATGTGAACACCAGGAAAAGTACTGCATGAACTTGTTTAAATGTGTGCACAACAAAGACTTCTCCTACATTCTGCTCTCTCACCACCCTTATCCTGAGAGAAGCCTAAGCATGGATGCAACCCAGAGAAAATACATCACTTTTAGGATGCATTGCCGTTTTTTGCAGAGGTACTGTTTACTGCTTACATGCTATTTTTAAGGACTTGGGTGGGCTAACATAGGCTGTTTTTCATAATTTATCTCTCTAATGTGAGCAACCTGCCCATCTCTGCACAAGACTCTCACCCTGGAATACTCAAGACTGGAGGGGGGCATGAGCTGTCCCTTTCCCAGAGTGGCCCCACATCAGGCGTTCTGATTTGCCTATAAAATGTGAGAAAAGCCCCAGTGGGGTAAATGTGACTTGTGCTGGCAAAGGAGAGAAGCAGCCTGCAGAGATGTAGCTTTGTTCAGAGCACAGATGCCTGTGGACAAAACCCTCCCGGTTCATATTTCCTGGTCTCTGGGAGGTTTGACAGTCTGTAGCCAGGGATTCATCCCCGTGCCTGTGCCCGAGCTTGCCCATACTGTGTAGCTTGGCGTGGGGTTTGAGAGGCCCACATCCGCGCCCCACTGGAGCTCTGTGGATGCTGGCACTTCCAGGGCTGTGTGGCTGCTGGGTGGAGTTTTTCTGGATGACAGCTTTGGAAGTGGGTGCCTCAAGTCATCTACATCTTGCCTTAAGTCCCAAAGCTTTTTTTTTTTTTTTCTGTTCTTGACTCAATGTCTCTCAGAAGACTTCTGGTAACAACTTGCTTTTGGCTGGAGATACCATGAGAAAATAACTCCCCCAGTGCTATTTTTTTCTGGCTCTCTCTCTCTGAGTCCTGGACAGAATTATGAAAGCATAGTCACACCTCCCTTCCTTCAGACTTTGAACTGATTCCCAGTTGGGTCACTTTTCCTTTTATTCTGCATACTGTAGACACCTTTGCCTTCTGATCACTTTGCTTGCTAATTGGACCTTGTCCAGTGTCCCCCTAGGCAGAGCCCCAGCAAGACAGGGTTTGCTTTTGCCTTAGACATCGGCCAGCCAGCTGTGCACCTCTGCCAGCAGGAGCAGCCAGAAGCAATCCAGGGAAGGAGGCATCCCAGGTGCCAAAATGTATTGCTAAAACTGCCAACAAACGTGAGGGTGAACTAATGGTATTCGAAAGAGTATTTGCAACTTCTGCTGGTGGCATCAGAATCTGATCTCAATTACAATGAAGTAACCAGGCTAGATTTGAATCTGGATTAGACTGACCACATTTAAGCCCCTTTTAAAAGTTTTCTTCTGCCACGCTACTCTAATGAATCAAGTTGTCTTGCACATAAAGGCATATTATTGTCCTGCTTCCTTAGCATCTTTCTATTTGTTTGTTTATTCTTGGGTTTATGCATGAAATTTTCACCAGTTAAAAATAAAATAGGCTTTTAAATTAATTTAATTAAAAAGATACAATCGTCTGTGAAGAGTCTTAAATTTAATTAAACCCATTTTGCTAGGGACAGAGCATCAACATTTCTAAGTTTGTCTAGTACTACCCTGTATAAGGTTTTTTTTCTGAACAGTTACTTCTGATTGTGCCAGATGTTTGCTATTCTGGATTAATTTTCTGACATTTCTGGCTGAGAACTTCCTAGGTGTATATCTCACTCAAGATGTGTTTGCAGAAGCTAACAACATGCATCCAGCTGTTTTTAAGGATGACATTAAGTAAAAATAAATTGGCAAAAAATTTGATTTTAGTGTGCTTTAGTTATTTTGTTTTTAAGAAGGGCTAGTGCTTCCATGTATTGGCACTAGCATTTGAAACATGTCAGCGGAGTCAGGAGTGTTGTTTTTCCATTTCCTGTGAAAAGAAAATTGAATTTTGCATACATATCATAGCTGATTGTTAGAGTTTGATGAGGGCATTTTCTAAGAATTAGGGTCATCGTTGGCCTAATCTGCCTTTTCACAATTCCTCCTGTGATTAGACTCAGTTAAAGCTATTACACATCTGGGTTTTCCTGGACATATCCTCTTTTTTTTTCAGTCCGGAAACTTTGTCAATGCAGATTTTGAGGAATTCATATACATGCCCTGCCCAGATGGTCTGTGCGTGTGCTCTAAGTCTGGTGCGCTCCAGAAGTCCTTGATTTACTGCATAGAGTAATTGCCCATGGTGTGAGGAGCACAGTCACGATACTTGCTCAATGGGTGCTGTAAAATACGTGTTGCATGTTGCTCTACTTAGGGAATCCTGAGCAAAATGCAGAGGCTTGGGAGCCCCTGACTTACTTAGGCATCCCAAGTGAAGAGGCTTATTTCTTACATCATAATTTTAATCTAAATTAAGCAAAAAATAAATTAATACCACTTATGTCTTTATTATGAACATAAGCACACATTGTATCTTTTTCTTGGATTAGTGTTGAAAATTACCATTCCTGGATTGTCCAGTTGAAAGATGCATCATCCCTCACAGTGAGGAACCTTGTATCTGATGAGTATTTAAGATAATCACAGTAATGGTTTTAATCTAACACTAATACAAATCAAAGCACTAACCACAATAAATGAATAGTTGGTGACTGAAATGTGATTTCCTGCAAGTAAGCCTGCTATTTGTCAGTAGTAGCAAAGCTCTGAGCAAAGAAAATACATCAAGTCCAAAAGAAAGAGGATGAAAGTGTTATCTAAGATCCCAAATCAGGATGTTCATGCCTAGGACGGCCTAAAAAATGAACAAACCAAAGCAAACAAACACCTAAAGCACACAAACAAAAGCTATTTGATACCAATGACCCTGAACAGCAACATTTAAAATTACTACAGCACATGTCATTTTTCCTAGTTTTGGTTTGTGATCTCTGTGCATACTAATGTGCCGGAAGTATTTATCTTTTGGGAAAATTTGTGGCCTGCATTAGCAGTGAGTTAGTTACCAAGACAGCAGGTCCCAGGCTCATACATTTGTGGATTTTTTTGTGGCTGCAATTTTCCATTTATTGTGTCCTAATAGCACATGGTCATTAAAAACAAAGGAGGTATTGAATTTGCCTATAGTGCATTCCTTCAAAGTTAATGACTATCCTGGGAGACATGACAGCATGATTAGTGACCTTGTAGCCTGCCCGAGTACTATCTCTTCTACAGGGCCCAGCACCAAAAGCTACTGGGAGCAGGGGGCTGCATGGGGTACCAGGTATATTCTCTCGGTGCTGGAGAGTTGACCATATGTTGTGTTGAGCCTGAGGCTGCGCTGACCTTGCAGGCTGAGCAATGAAACGGGGAAATGTAACTGACTTTACCAAGAGTAAAGCAGGCCATTAATGACCAGGGCTGATCTGAGGGCTACCCACCATCCCGGAACATTGCTTCCCCTCTTCTGTCGTGCCACGCTGGTTGCTCTCCAGTCTAGGTCCATGCCAGGGATGGTCATGACTCCATCAGCTTGCCCGTCTTCAGGATCACTGCTTTGCATCACAGCTACATTTTTTCCATCATTTAGGGGTATTTTAGAAGAGGGATTTTGCTTTTGTTTATGCTTTTGTAGTTTTCTGTGCAAAGGTTGTTTCTCTTCCGAAGACGTGGTTCTCATCTCCAGGATAAATTGGGACCTAATCCTCTACAGTATGTGCAGATGCAGGTAAAGTTGAACTCTTAAGATTTGACTTTTCCATCTCACTGATCATTGCTAATTTTTCTTACAAATCAAATCAAACCAAGTATTTCTAGAAGTTCCGTTGAAGCAGGATTTCAAGAAGAGCTCTTTTAAAGATATTTTTAATGACAGAATTTTCATGCATCGTATTTTGTTTTGAATAGTATTTAATCTGTGTATCATTTTTAGAATCATATAAAATTTCACAGTATCAGTACATTAAGTTTCAATTTTTCCCAAAAACTGCATGTTGAGCTGGAAGAAAGGATGAGAACAGTTAATATCAGTTCATATTAAGCAGTGCTACCACACATAAAATAAAAGGCATGGAATATATCAGTTATGATCATGCTATGTTGATATGTCCTCAATAATAGTATGTAGATTGCACAGTGTGTTAGAGAGCTGACACTATGTCATGAAAAAAGGATGCATCATGAAAAAGGTAACAGCATAAATCTGTCCAGAAGCAAAAAAAAAAAGAAAACTTTTGGAAGCATCTTTTGGGGAATACAACTATTTATCTTTTAAAATATATTCATGGAGAAAATTTCCTTGCAATTTATAGAATATCAGAATAACCAGTTGACTCTATCAGCCTTTTCTGACAAACTTATATTGCAGGAAAGTTTTCCAACCTGCTCTCATGTCAAATGAATGGAAATGAAAGCAGATTGGGCTCTGTGTCTATATGGTTCATATTAGAGATGGGCTCGAACCAAACCCAGTAGATCAGAACATTCCCAGACTTTGAGGAAGTTTGGCTCTGATTTCAGTTTTAAAATTCAGTGCTGGCTCTTTTCAACAAGGAACTAAATCATCTGAGCACCGCTTTGGGAAATTTGGATCCAGATCAGTACTTTGCAGCTGCAGCTGCAGCCTTCATTGAAATCTAGAGCTCCTCAAGCCCAGTCCAGGGGGCCAGGAGAGCATGAAGCTTCCCCAGCAGCTCGCCCATGCGGACAGCCCAAGACAGGAACAGTCACACTAAGGTTCTGCCAAGAAGGAGATATGGAAGTAAGGGGTGCATGGAAAGCACACACACGGTGTAGGATATCAGTCCTCACAGGAGGGCTACGTATCCCAAATCAGCCAACACTTGGCTTTATTATACTGTAGTTTGTGGACTCAGTGTGAAATGGGCTGATATTTCGCTGTTGAAGGGCTTGGTTCATAACCTTGAAAAGCAAATCCTTTCTAACAGGTTCATTTGATGCATTTTTCACCGTTGTGTGGCTCCAGTTCTTGCTGTGTAATTGAGGGCTGGGGTGGTGAGGGAGATGCTGGTCAGATTTGCTAACAAAATCATTAGCAGAAACTTCCCAGGTGCTTGATCCTGGATATCCTGGAGTTATGAGTCCTGGAGAACTGCTGCTGATGCTGGTGATAGGGGAAACAGACCTGAAGCTGGTGCTGCTTTTATACACAGTAAAGCCATTTTTATTACTTTTTTCCTTAAAATCAAAATAGTCTAAAATGTTTCTCCCAAGCTGCCTGTGTGATCACATCAAAGGCACTGAAATGCCAAGCCTCTGCAACAAGGACATTAGGTACTTCAAGGAAGGGAATGAAAACATTTCCTAGCCATGGCCCCATCCTCTTCACCCCAGCAACATGTCAGAGCTGCACCCGTGCAGGGGAGACCCTGCAGTGATGGACACATGAGGAACAGCATGGTGATTTCCTCCAGACTCAGCATCTGTGCACGAATTGATGAGAGAGGAACTCATGGACACTCCGTCTGGTGGAATGGACCTTTATCCTAGATCCATTCTCAGGACAGCTTACTTATCAGTTGTTCAGTAGTCTTCTCCCTCACTCTTTCTGTGATATAAGAAGGACATGAACCTGCTCGAGCAGGGTCCAAAGAAGGGCCATGAAGATGACCATGAGGCTGGAGAACTCCCTTATGAGGACAGGCCGAGAGAGTTGGGGTGTTCAGCCTGCAGAAGAGAAGGCTCTGGGGAGACCTTATAGCAGCCTTCCAGTACTTCAAGGGGGGCTACAGGAAAGGTGGGGAGGGACTATTTATCAGGGAGTGTAGGGCTAGGATGAGAGGTAACAGTTTTAAACTGAAAGAGGGTAGATTTAGGTGAGATATAAGGAAGAAATTCTTTACTGTGAGGGTGATGAGACACAAGAACAGGTTTCCCAGAGAAGCTGTGGCTGCCCCCTCCCTGGAGGTGTTCAAGGCCAGGTTGGACGGGGCTTTGAGCAACCTGGGCTAGTGCAAGGTGTCCCTGCCCATGGCAGGGGGGTTGGAACTAGATGATCTTTAAGGTCCCTTCCAACCCAAACCATTCTATGATTCTATGATAAAGGGAGCCAAGTGGTTTTTACTCTGTTGTCTCCCAAGATCTGACTTGACCGTCACAGTCCAAGCTGTTGTTCAGCTAATTCAGCAAGTGCGTTTACATTGTTGTGAACAACCTCTGTAGTTTGTCACAGTGCTTCGTAAGTCTTGTATCATAAGAAAAAAATGCCTTGCAACCCTTCCATGAATACCATCATCTGTCTTGTCCCAAAGATTCCTGGAAACTGAGCATGACACAGGAACTAGGCAGAAGACACCCTTGGGAATGGGGGCAGCATGGTCTGTGTTTCCCCATCTTTCCCAAAACCCATTATTATTTTTACAGTATTCTGTTGCATTCACTCTGTGTTCATTTTAGCTGTCTAGATCCAAGAGCTGTTCAGTACAGTGACTATCTTCCACTTTCTCTTTGTATGGCATCTAGAACAATGGAGAGCCCATTTCCAGTTAATTCTTGGTGATACTATATTAAACATGCTTACTCTTAACACTCTTTATTGAAATATCTTGATACCATCCAGTTTTAAACATTGACCGAGCCAACAGTCATTTAAAGAGGTAAGTCACTGTAGTGGCATTTTTCAAAAAGAAGGCTTTTGTCCATCTCCAGTTCTTGTTTCAGACAGTCTCATATTCTTTATGTTAAACAGCGACACAATTGAGCCTATAGACCTTTGCAATCCACTGACCTTTATGAGTGCCTAGAGTTTTATTTTTAAATTAATCAGCAGCTAGTGAACCAGTATGGGAGAAATACTCAGATTCTTTGAGGCAGTGGGAAGGAAACATATTCCCCCAAATAATAATAATAATAAGACACCATGTGCCGCCACTCGTCAAGCTCCTAACACCTAATCTGGTACAGAGCAAAGCTTCCAAAAAGTTCTTCAAAGAGGTTATGTTTTGGTTGGTCACAAAGTATTTTTATATATCTCTTGTGGAAGTGTAATGTTTCCTTAGGCATGTAGAGGCGATAACTGCTGTTACTGACTTACAGAAAGCTGTGTTGGTACATTGTTTTGCTGAAGGTTGATGGAAGAGCTCTCAGTGAGACAGCTATGATGAATATTTCCCATAGACCGCAAAGTGCTCCTTGCTGAAGTTGGAGCTGCATCCACAAGCATGCAGTAAGTTGGACGTTTATATTTCTGCAACTGTTAAATGGTCATTAGAGTGGAACATGTAATATTTCAATTTCTAAATGCCTTGAGTAATTTTGAAGCCTCTTTTCACTGTGTATTTTGAGTTTCAGACAGGGTTGGTTATGACTAAGAATCACATAATACTTTTTCTGGGACTTTAAATAGCTCAGCTGACCTCATGTCCTAACAAACTTTGGCAAAAGCCATTTTCACTCCTTTTCCCAGTGGGACACATTGCATTTACTGAGCCATGTTAAAAAAGTTAAAAGGCCTGATACCTTTTACACATTTATGATTCCTTCATGAACGGAAATTACATTAAGATTTGGGGTGGTGTATTATCTTTACATTGTAGTCTAAGATAATTTTACAAGGGAAATCTGAGGCACATATTAGTCTGATCTCATTTGCGCCAGGCTAACCGTGAAGTAAATGAAGTCTTGGAAATGTGTATGTGAAAAGCTCACATAGTTAAGACCAAAATCTGCCAAAACCCTTTTTTGCCCCCAGGCTACTAGTCCTATACTGTCTGGAATTCCCTCCCTTTTTACTGCCCTGGAATTCTGTTACTTTTACAGTATTTGAGATTTCTAACTCTAATGCTATTATAGTTTTACTAGGAAACAGTCTCCTGAGTAAGATCAGAGTTCAGGATTTGGCTGACATGCTCCATGACTGGCAGAGTTACTGAAATACATATAGCCTAATCTTCTATTTATGTCAACTCTGTAGTTGTCTTTCCATCTCTTTTTGGTCTTACCTGGATATATGATTTTATTTTTTTTCTCACTTGACTTCTCTCTCTTTCTGCTAATATTATTATTCTTTGGCATCTACAGTTTTGAGGTGGTCTGGAAGAAAACATAGCCCTAGAGATATGAAGATTTATGGACATTTCATTGGTCTGCTAGATTGTATGCAATTGATAAAAATTAGCTCAGCAAGGGCGACTCAGCTGTGCAAAATGACTCATTTGTATAAGGTTTTACAGTCATACTGCAACATGTAAGATATGTAATTTAAAATCAATATCAGTCTGAGTTTAGCACTCTCCTTATCCCTGTGTATTTTGATTTGTCTCAGGAGTCTTAAGCAGAAATACGTTTTTAGGAGCTTCAACAAATTAAATAAAAATTTGGGAACAAAGACAGTCTTAAGAAATCTGTCAGCAATGATTATTCTTTTTTTGTTGTAGGCATAGTTTCAGTTAAAAAAAAAGAGTTCTGTGGATAAAAAAAAAAGAGTTCTAAGAGAGCTTGTTGAAGACCGTGTTTAACTTTTGCAAGTTAAATCCTCAGGCATAAAAATGCATTCCATTGAGTTATCCATCGAATGAAAACTCAGCCAAACAGAATTTCCTATCAGGTAAAATTTAACACAACTTTTTTCTTCACGTTGGTGTACAGCTACTTTGGGTGGACCGTACGGATTAGAACTGTTTTGTGCTTTGGAGCACATAATGTCCAAGCTGTCAGTGCTGAGAACCAAGTTACAAAAAAGTTCCACGCCTCACAAAGTGCTGACCTTCTGGCCCTAATCCCACAAGGAGCTAAAGCATGTGCTCCCATGTAGAGATAGTCCCAAAGACCTGAAGGTAAGTTAATGCTTCTGATCTCTCTTGGATCAAAGGAAGAATGCTCAACACCTTGCAGGATCACAGAAATGTAGCTTGTCTGCATAGGACCAGCCCACTTAAATGAAGCCTGGTTGAAAGAGTAAGAAAATACATGATGAGCAGGGGCCAGAATAAACAATTAGAGATGTCTGAGAAGAAAAAGGGGTTCATTTTCATTAATTTGGTTGTCTAACTCTTTTTTGACTTGAAAACTTCTGCGCCAATATCAAAGTAAACTCGGTATATTTGTGCTGACACTATTATAGTTGCATCAGGTTTGTTTGTTTTTATTGTTAAGCTAAGAATTGAGCTTGCAGCCACACAAACCTGTAAGGAATATTAATAAGGATGGATATAATTGTGTTAGCTGAAAAAAAAAAATCATTGTTCTTGCATTTTCCTAGAATTTCCTGCTCTTGGGATTACACTATTGAAATTTTGAAACTTGAGAGAGGGAGGGGACCGAGAGCACAAAATAGCCATGAGACTGGAAGTCATGGCATTCCCAGGAGATGAGGGAGACCGTGATTTTCAAATTTCCTGTCCTGCATGGGACATGTTAGACATGTTAAGTTGTGCTTTCCATTTTGCAGCAAAATTCACAGACCCCAGGCTGTTTCCTAGTTTCATTTTCTGTCTCATCCTAAAAGACGTTCTACCCTGTGTCCAAGAAAACCTCTACAGGAAACAAGTCTGTTCAGAAGAATATATTCCATAAAGAATTCTTCATGAGCTGTACTTAACTATACAAAAGGCCAAAGAGTTCTGCCCCTTACACCTGCCTGGTTACGTTTGGTTCTGGCAGGGTTTAATGACAAAGAGTGTGATTTTAATGTCTCCTGTTGCTAATACCAGAAGGAATTCCATTATCACCGACTTCTGTGATATTGTGAACCCCTGGACAGAAAGACAGGAAAGGAATTGGAGGGTGGTGGTGGAAGTGTTGATCTTTTTCTTTCCCTTCTTCCCAGCCTCTGTACTGCGGCTTTTTGAAAAGCTGCTTGGTCCAGGACTCGCTAACAGGCATTTTATCTTAGAGAGGAATGAATAATGTTCAGCAGCTCTGGCACCCTTACCTGTTTCCACTCTCCCTGGAGATTTGGGGCCCACTAGCTCAGCACAGACCCATTCCTGGAACCTGCAGACCCCTGCAACTGGGCAATCTGCCTGGTGCTATCACTGTCCTGGGGAGGGAACAGCACCGTCAGCAGGGAAGGGAGAACACCGCTCATCTGCCAGCAGCAGCAGCCTGCCTCTGCATCAGGAGAAGGAGATGGATTCATGGTGGAGGCACAAACACGCAAGGTACAAGACTAATAATGCAGATACCTCAATGTCATAGTAGTTACAATCTGGTATTGTGTATTTTGAAGTCATGGTACTATTAGAGTATCACCAGATAGGTCATTGCATTTCACAACTGACACCAGGTTATGTTGTGGTCAGAGATGAAAAATCAAATGTTTCTCCTCCCTATGGGGTGAAATCCTGAAGTGAGGCATGTTAATTGTTGGAGATAACTGTGTCAGCAACATGGGGATGAGTTACGCCAGGCTATAATGGTACCTTGTGGTGGGACTGCCAGCCTGCAGATTGTCTCTGCTCCAGGTCCACATCTTTCTTCTATCTGGAAATCAGTAAGCAGAGGATTGACGAGGTGGCCATGCGCCGTGCACTCAGTTAATCATCTCTTCCTTCTGCATGGGCAGAGGCAAGGTTCTGCTCCAGTCATTTGCCTTGCCCAGGCATACATCAGCCTGGGCACGGGGCATAGCGCCTCCCAGCTGGGAACCCTGGACTGATGTACACTGGTGAAAGAGAGGCTTGCTGCCTCTCCCCACCTCTGCCTGCTGCTGGGGCCACCTGCCCTTTCACCAGGAAACCAGCAGGCAAAAGCCAGGACAGAGCTCTTGGGGACTTGGTACGGTCCCTGTGTGGCTCAGGTGGCTTGCAGTACAACTGAATGTGTTGGGGATGCGAGAAGAGAGGTAGGAAGACAGAGAGGTGACAGATTTTGCTGTGGAACAAGCAGTGTGCCAGTGGCAGAGCTGGAAAGAGCCTGCAGGCTGTCTATCCTGGCTCCAGTCCACAGGGCCAGGCAGCCTCTGCCCCTTGTCACTTGTAGCACTTCCTCAGTCTCCACTGCATCTCCTGGACCAGCTTCGCCCATGCTTCAGATTCATTCCTTGTCACATCTGTCATCTGTGTGTATGAAAAAACAAACTGGCAGCCAACTGCTATGGCTTGCCTAGCAAAAAACAGCTATCCAAATGAGAGAGAGGTGGGAGTTTTAAGAAGGCTGGAAACATTTTTGGTACCTTGCCAAATGTCCTGGTTGGTTTCAGCTCTGGGTGCAGGCCTAGTTTAACCCCAGGGCATTCGGGGCCACTATGTAACTGATGATGGGTGTGCTTTTAAGGAGACCGTTGGAAATGTCAACAGTAAATGGCATCAGCTATCTAGAAAACTTCTTAGCAGTGTCATTTAAAAGACATTTTATGTGTGTTTTCTGGACTTGATTCTGATCTCGTGCTAATGTGACAGAGATGTGCTGGTTTTACTTCAGAGTCAGCTACATCAGACCTCTTCTTTTCCTGAGGATATTTCCCCGATTGTCTGGTTGGAGAAGAGTATTTATGTTTGCTCTTTTTTTTTGTAATTCATAACTCACTCCACTTAACCTCCATGGTTTGTACATCATAACCTTTCAGCTGCGGAATGTAAGACCTGATGCTGTTTTACGTGTACATAACTGCTGATTTTCAGAGCTGCTCCTGACTTACATGAGGAAATCCTGACTGTGAAGATTTTTTCTGCCGCTTTTTCCAGACTGTGTATTCTAGATCTCTCCACATTATGGCACATGAGTCACATAGTGTCTGATAGGTCATTTGTGTTATGTCTACAGCAGAAAAAAGACCTCACTGGTTTCACATGAGAAAGTTGAATCCTTAATGTGGATGGAAAAAAAGTAAGAAAAGGGATAAAAAGATTCCACCAGATAAATATACTGTGCATATTCTTTTCCTCCAAAAGATGTACTTATGCAAATAAACCACAATGATTTTCAAAGACACTTCTTGAGTTTTTTTTATATTTTAAATGGATCACCTTGAACAAAAGCCATATTATGAAGGAAAAAGAAAACAGAAAACAAGTTTGACCTTGAGCAAATTTGGTGTGGTAGTGATTCACCCTAGTGTCATCTTAGTCAGATAGTCAGCATCGGCTAATCATAAACCCATGATTGTTGTATATATGTGTGAGTGTATTTATATAAATATACATATTTATGTATGACCACTCAGAATTAGAAGAGAATGAAGCAACTCTCTCACATAACACAAATTAGGCCGTACAACCCTGTTCAGAGGAGATCTTTAAAATGCATATAGTAATTCTAAGGGGTTGCTTAAAGTCTAACAGCATTTACATGCTTTTCTGAACTGAGTTGCAAGAATTTATTTCTACCCATATTGAAGTCTGTTGAAAGACCAGCTCAGCACTGCTGTTTCAGCCTCACTCAAGGGCTTCACCTCTGTCTACATATAGTCAAGGCCAAGGTTTTCTTTACACACTGGAAACAGAAATAATGTAGTCAGTACAGAAACACGCAGAATTCGATGTCCATATCTAGGGAAGTTGTTAGTAGAAGGTGATTGGCAGCTATAGTCAACAGGTATCCCTTATTCAGACGGGGGTTATGAAACATTTGTCCATTAGGGCTACTTGTAAGAAGTCCCACTTTCTAAGCCATGAAAGGAAGCCAGGATCTTCTGCCACTTTGGATGGACTGGTGAAAGGTGAGAGCTGGTGGGGAGCCAGTGGAGCTGCTCCGTTGGTCACCACACATCTGCAATGAGGGCAAAAGCAGGGACTTATGAAAGCCCAAGAGAGAGGGAAATAAAATCATTTGTGCCCTGTGTGAAACTAGAAAGGAGCAAAAGATATCTGTGCTCTGTGTGTTTTCACATGTCACTCTATGGGCTTTAAGCAATCTAAATAATTAGTGGGTTACAAATATGATGGCCCTAGTTGTCCACATTTTATCTTACCTTATTGTTTTTCAAAGAAGTTCAAAACCAGAAAGAACATACTATTCCTTTGCACTCAGTAATGTTTATGTCTGGAAATGAGATAAGAAATCTTTGAGTGAAAGAGTATCTTACTTCAGGGAGATAAAATTGCTTATTAAACCTGCCCTTAAATCCAGTTGACTGACCAAACCCTAAGCGTTGCAAAGTGCAAACATTTCTGTGAGCTAGAGTTTTCTGCTACTTTCACTGCTGCAATAGCAAAGCTATTGTTAGGCAATAGGTGTAAGTGTACAAGTACACGGGTGGCTGTGTTTGTGAAGAATGGATAATACCCCTTATCCAAATCTTTTAAGTTTTAACATTAAATACAACACTTTGTCTCATGTGTTTGTTCTTTGGCCAAACTTTGTCTTTGACTCACACTACTTTCCAGAAATGGTCCTATTTTTTTTTAAGAGTCCTGAAGCTATCTATCAAAATGAATAATTTTTTTTTTCTAAGAAAATTCCCTTTAGAAAGAAGGAAGTAGAAGAGAACAAAGGCAAACAGCCTGTGACAATGACTCATTAGGTTCCTTATAAATTATAGCTGTGAAGTCAATGCAAATTTTTTCTCACAGTTTCAAAACCCACTATAAGACAATAACTTAGGGCTATAGAAAGAGAAGCACCTAGACAAATAATGGATTTTTTTCTGTAAACATGGAGAAGTGTGCAACAAACAGTAGAGTTATTTGGAAAGCACTTAAGATGCCCTAGTAGATTAATGTCATGTTGTAGCATGCAAGACTAAACCAGAATCAAACTCTTGAACTTGTAGCTCTTGTGGTATTTATTAAGCCTGAAATTTCTGTAATTTATTTGGCACGATACCATTACATGGGGCATTACTAATAGGGAAAAGGTCTGAAACCTTCAGGAAAAGTAGCAGATGTTCAAACTCTAAAACTCACTCTACTTGGACAAGCAGCAGTACCTTTCTTCTCCATGTAAGGAGTGAACTTAGTGGCATGCTTGGGCTGCAGGAGACCCGAGCACTTCAGCACACACTGAATGCTTAGCACACCACTTTCTTGGAGGGGAATGGAAAGGCTCATGGGCTTTTGGTCTCTGTGCCAGCTCAGGGTGCAGGTGCTGTTATTTTTTTCCACTGGGAATGGGAGAGTGTCCAGAGCCCAATGTGCACACTCACTTTACTGTGAAGCTTGCCTATTTGCTCTGCTTATAAAAGTTGGCTAGCAGAGCCCATGCTGTGATAGAGGTCCGTGGGTACAGTTTATATCTGAACCAGGTTAGATAACAGAGCTATTGAAGAGCATGGCATGAGTCTCCATATGTGTTTGTGGTTGCCGGAAGTCCTCTGCTCTTACTCAGGAAGATGAAGCCTTACTGATGTATCTTCACAACTACGTTCTCCTAGCTCCTGTGCTGGTATAGCATCTCAGACAGCACTTGAAACCAGGCCAAAGATCTCCACATTTAAAAGTACAAACCTTTATATCCCTGTTCAAAAGATGCACACCTTGGGGCTATGGCCTGTAACGAACCCATGCCCTCTGTAGAGCAAGTACCATGAAGGGATACCTAATGTACAGTGACTAGCAGATGGTGGCCACACTTGATCTGCTCTGCAAGTCACATGTGGCTGTCTCTCAGAGGAGAAAGCTCTGTTAAAAATTGCAAGCAAAGAGCTTTAGCCTGGAGTCCCTTGGTGTTCAAGTCTCTTACTCCTGAACGTCTCTTAATTGTGCAATGCAGTCACATCATTGGCATACTGGAAATCTCTTTGTTTACAAATTCATTTTTTATGTCTAAGCTCTCTTTGAGGGTGAAAAAAGCTTTCCTACTGTACCTTAAAGAAATGTCTTAACTACCAACATGAGCTAGCTGAGGCACCACCAAAGTCACCATGTCTCTAGGCATACACTACAGCTGTATTTTACTGCAGAAGCCTTTTTAAAACGATTGTGTGGGTGCATGTACATATATGTGTGTACAGTCCTCATTGTAGTTTCAGACAATGTGCTTTAAGGATGTATAAGGAGGAACTCACTCAGATCTAGCTTTTACAAATTCTTCAGTAGTGTGACTGAATTCCGATTCATTCTTTCCTTAGATGGATAGATCTGGCAGTGTATCATAAGGGCATTTTCCTGTTATTTTAAGAAAGCAAGATCCTTCTACTTTATCTTTCCATGAAATTACAAAGAATTTCCTTGAAGCCATACCTTATCATGCATCCTGGACAGCATGGAAACACTCACTCCTGATTATTACCCATTAAAAGGTCCTCTGAGGAAATGGTTTGAACCTATGACCCTGAGAAAACTGTTTGATACCACATATTTTACATCCTATGTGTATTTCTCTAGTGTAGCATTATTAGTAGTTCTGCTTCTTCAACTTCTTCAGCTGCTCATCTCTCAGATAACAACTCCCCTTCCGTCTTTTGGCAAGAAATCACACTTATTTCTTGTTAGGAACAAGTATAATGTCTTTCCAGTGTTTTCAGAGATACAACTCCATTGATAGTGGACTGGATCAAAGGAATATTATTTGAAGTTATCTTTCCTGTAGGTATTAATGGGAGCATCATGCCTCTACTAGCTCCGCAAGGTCTGGGTCAGATTGTCACCCCACCTATTCCATCTCCTAGCCCTCTGTCATGCCCCACACCTTGTATCCATGTGGGCCTGCCTGGGAGCTAGGTGGACAGAGTCACATTCCAGTTTTGCCTTGTCATCCTGGGTAGACAAGTAATGCTGACAGAGATAATGCCTGATGGGAGGTGGGGAATTCATGTGCCCTG
Source organism: Athene cunicularia (assembly GCF_003259725.1). NCBI lineage: Eukaryota > Metazoa > Chordata > Aves > Strigiformes > Strigidae > Athene > Athene cunicularia. Next base: position 48,519,522 of record NW_020799097.1, on the reverse strand, counting down.
ATAAATCAAGCACGACAATAGATGTGTGAGCTTAGGAAGGAAAGAAGAAGACAGCTTTCAGGAGGGAAATAAAAAGGCAAAAGTCTGGAGAGGAATAGCACCATGAAGTACAGACAGAGAACATGATAAAACATCGCCTTTTAGTGATGATACTGAGCTACTATCCTTCAGTGTCTGCCAAGGGTTTCTGTAAGCTTCAGCCCAGCCATGGGGCAAAATGGCTTCAACCAAGAAAGTATTATGTCCTTACATCTGGGTGGTAGTGAAGAGATACTGGCACAGAAAGAGTGGATGAATGACTGCATCTGCACCATTTCCTTCTTTTGTTAGTATACTCTTTGGTTGGTTCTCATTCCACACAGTTCCTGACCATCCCTTTGTACTTGACAATAAGTGGAAGAGAAGTCAGAATGCGAGCTATTGTAAACGGCTGCATTAATGCTTTCTGCTGATGTAATATTCCCTCCTACAGTGTTTTGACAGTAATTCAGTAATTGTTTTCTGAGTGGGTTACTCTTATGAGGAAAAAAAAAAAAAAGAAAAATGTAGATACCTCTTACATTGTAGTGCCTATCCTCAAAATGCATCACTGAAACTAATTTCTCTGATGACCTAACTGAAGCTGGCCATCAGGTTTCAACAACTGACAGGAATGACTATCTCAGTAAGGCTGTATCAGTCCAGGGTTTCAACCATCTTCCTGCCATTCCAGGAGCTGGCAGGACAGCTGCATAATTGGGATATATTCTCTTCCTGCTTTTGCTGAATTTTTGCAGGTAAACCTAATGTATTTCCAGACAAATACTCATTTTATTCTTGCACTACACTCTATTGCTTTGTGTTGCTACACAAATAGCATAGCCTCCATAGTGTCTCAGGTTTATAATGCTGCTAGTAATCAGAGTAAGATGAGATGAGGGAATTTCCAAGGTTGGCTTTGAGGATTCTTTTAAAAAAAAATTTAATGACACTACCAGCAGCAGCTTCAGTTCTTAACGAGTACATTATCATGTCCAGACTCCCATCTGCCATGATCTCATGGTCAGTAAGCTGTGCCAAGCATAAGGGAAAGAGGCACAGCTCTGGCTATGATATGGAGACCATGTCACAATATCTCTTGGCACAGAATTGCAGAGTGTGCTCAATGGCTATTGCTTTATCTCTTTAATATGCCCTGGCTACAATGACATATGTATGCACAGTATAGCATGAACTCAAATGGTTGTAAAATTTGTTGAGTGAGTAAGTAAAAGACAAGGGAACACCTGGATCCTTCCGTAGTGTCTGAAACATGTGTCTGAGACTTAGTGGGAATAATTCACCTGCTCCAAATTTAATTCTAAGAAACACTTGTTTGAACTCTTATTCCACCAGCTAAGTGAAAACTATAGGGTGATGTTTAAGAATATAAGGGATCCAAGGGGTGTGTTTTCCTTTCAGGTTTGAGACTTAGAGCTTCCCCCAGGCCTATACTTTTCTGTGTTCTCTCTGGAAGTGTGAATAATTCTAAGAAATACATTAATTTATCATTTTTATATGTAAAAAGCAGAATAGTCAGTGGTAATGAAACAAAGCAGGAAGAATTGTTTAAAGAAATGTATGTCATAATAATACCCAGACAATTTAAAGAAGTGTTATTATAACTCTGCTTACTGCCTTGGATTTCTTTTTCATCTGCTTCATATGTTTAATTTCACACATGTTGATAAGAGGTAAAAATCAACATCTTCCCTAGGAACTTTGTGCAATTAATGGAGCTTATTCTGAAGATGAATCTGGATCCCTGCACCTTTAGACAGGTATGAGTAATACTTGAAAGGAACCCAGAGTCCTTTTCTTTCTTTTCATTTGGAATGAAACAAAGAGGAAAAGGCAGTTGAGGGCTGCCCTCCCACAGCCTCCTGACAGACAAAAAGAAGAAAAAAATAATGCTGGAGTGAGGAGTAGAGGGAAAAACAGGATCTCTGAATGGTTAAGGTGGGAACAGCACAATGGAACATACAGAAGAAAGGAGTGAGTGGGTGTTTGTGTTTTAAATGTTCCTCAGTACAATAACAGCTCTTCTCAATAGCCTCTAGTACCAACAGCACCCCAAAGACTGGTCCCACCTATTTCATCATACACCTGCCAGACAGTGACAATGCTAGTCTCAAGGAAGGGCAGTGTGCATGCACTAGAAATATAAGCTCTAATATATGTTTCCGTATCTCTTAGTTGCCAAGTTCAGATTACAGTGCAACAGAGCATATGCTTAAATTATTTCAGAAATCAAATTTCTTTCCACTTCTATCTCAACTGTTGGTCTTTAGGTTTGTTGTTTTTGTTTGTTTTTTTTTTTTTTCATTTAGATGATTAAATTTATTAATTTTCTCTTTCACATATATGTAGCCTTTGAATGTCTTTTCTCTGCACTTGGAGGCACATTAAAGAAAGAGCTGCTTTGTTTAGGGCTGTTGATTTGAAATAACTTAGAAGAAAACTAGAACCGAACAACATCTTTTCTTGTGATTTATTTTTCCAAAATATAGAATGTCAGAAGATCTGAAACAGGACATGACATGATTTTATGGACAGTTTTGTTCGAGTTTTGCATCATTTACTCTTAACATTTTCTGAAATAAGTTTTTTGTTTTGAGACAGTAGTTCATTGCAAAGTTAGTCTACATTTAATGCTAATTTTTAAAGGGATAAGAAAATCCAAGGAACGGCTAACAATCACCAAGCTGAAAACAAAACATTCCATTCTGAGTTGAATGAAAAGTTTCAGTCAATAGTAAACATTTTTGTTGTCTTTTTATTGTTGTATTGCCTAGTAAAAATTGTAGTTTCAGACTAAACCAAAACAAATGAAAATTATTTTTTTCTTGAAAGAACTGAAAACTGAACTTTTGAAAGCAGTAATTGAAACCACACAAGTAAATTGGAAAGAGAAAGATATATTCTGATACAGATAATTTACCCACCACAGATCCAATAGTCGTGGTCAGTCATTGGATGAAAATGCATGGGATTTATCTAATTTAACTTCAGCATCTAACGTTTTGCTGTCTAAACCTGAACTAGTGCCTGTGAGTTTCTTTTATAGTCAAAGACATGAACGAAACTGTTCTCAGAATGTGCGTCACATCAGCTCCCTCCAGTACCTTTTCGGGATGGGATGGCTCCAAAGTTCCTATTTCTTTCCTTTGGTTGTAAGAAGAGACCAGTGACGCTGCTTAGATTTGTACAACTCGTGCTAAGATGAATGGGGTGAATTGCACCAATTACATCTTTCCAAGGAAATGGAGGTCAGGCCCAATGCAGCTGAATCATATTATACAGAGTGGTTTTGACATTCATCTTGTATTTTTGCACAAATGAGCAGCAAATCCAGATCCCAAAACAACAAGCTTCCTAATCACACAGGAATACAGACGAAAATTACTCCTTTGCAAGATCAGAGCCAGTTCTACCAGACATTTTAATGCTAAGTCAGATCAGTCAGGTAATAATTAACTTTAATTGGCACACCCACAAACTGTAACATTTATCCAGTGCAGATGAGTGATTTAAAAATAATGGGCATTCTTATCTTTAAATGAAGAGAGCAAAGAAAATAAACTTTAAGCAATATTTCTTATATTATCATTGCTATTTTACCTCTGATCTGTATGACTATGACCAGACGGAAGAGTCCTGGCAGGAACTACTGTTGCATATTAATTTTTGGTCCTTGCAGCCTAACTATAAGCATTGTTTATCTGTAAAATGACTCCTGCTGTATGTTATTGTACCAAGTGTCAAGGGCTGATACGGCTCTTGAAGGAACTGGACTTTGGGAAGCCAGCTAATTCTTACCTGGCTTTCAAGCATATATAGTGAGAAACTCATCCCCCCATGCTCAAGCCGAGAAATCTGAATGATATTTTTGCAGGTCTCCCGCTCTTCCTTGTGGTTCAAAAAAGACAGTTTATGTCTTTACAAGGAATTAATATCTGAGCTAAGAAGTGCACAGTTCAGTGACATAAGCTCAAGAAGCAGTTTTAAATATTGCATTTAGAAGCAAACCCAAGTATGAGATAGGCAATCACTGGATTAATACCTTTGCAGAAGAATAATTTCATTGCAATTATGAATGAAGTGTGACGTGCCTTCACAAGGATCTCCAGTGGCAGCAATTTGCCACTGGGTGTAAAAGGATGAGACTTAAAAAACTCTGTTAAAAACAAGAAGAAAAATATATACTGGCTGAAGGAAAGAAGGGGGAAAAAAGCAGAAGAAATAAAGTAAACAGAGCAAAGCAAAAAGAGGACGTGAGAATAAATCAAAGTGACTGAAATGGTTGTGTTGCTATATGTTGTATGGAACCTGACAGCAAAATGAAAAAAAAAATACATGTATTTAGAAGAGAGCAAGTGGTATATGTGCTGAGTGGACTGGGAAAGATACATTGGTTAATAGCATAGATAATCTGCTTTAACGGGGACAGAGGAGTTGTTGTTGGATTTTAGGTATGCTTCCTTTAGCAGTGCAGGGTTCCAAAACTTTTTCCTATCAGTGTTGCAACATGCTTTGCAGGAAACACCTGAATGCCATTAAGATTTGACTATCATACTGCATTTTTTTATTTTGGACAGAGTACACTAAGCAGTGCAAGTAAATTGAAGTAAATAATTGTTGTGTAGGAATATTTAGACCTTTAAAGCTTCTAAGGTGTAGAATTTTTTTTTTTTTTCCCCTGAAAGAACCTCTTACATGTGATTTTCTCAGCCTTCCCCTCCCTCTTCATCTCTCACTCTGCTTTAAATACCTTCTGGGTATCTCTAAGGCTGCAATGAAAGGAAGCATATAAGTGAGAAGTGAATGGGCAAGACTGAAGAAGACAGAGCTGTGGTCAGAAAGAAGAGCTTGGAGGAACCAGATAAAGTGGATCGTGTTACTGAAGATGTGGATGAATGAGTAGCTGTTCTGTACTGATTCAGGTTAGAAATCAAAGAAGAGAAAGGATCTGATGGGGTGTTATTATGCAAACTTAGCTCACAGACTTGGTGCAGAGTATGATGAGAAGACAAAAAGGGAGGGTCTGACAGTGCCAGAGAAGATATCTGATCCAAGCCCTTCCCACTCATTGTCACCTTTTTTAAATTATTATTCTTCTGCCTTTTTCAGTGTTCATTAGAAATAACTTCCACACAAAATGTGAAAAAAGTTTTCTTTCTCTTGAGGTTAGAAATTAATCTTTTCATAACAGTCTTTGAGATGGAAAATGAACAACGACACGTTTTGGCAAGAGCTAACAGGACAACTACAGCAAAGAAGTACTTTCCACTGTGGAAAAACAAAACCATTAAACTTCTGTGATCAGGGTTTTTGCATAATGAACTGACAAAGAGAACTCAGTACTATGAAAAGAGACAAAAATATTCTGTATGTTACTCGAGCAATGAATAGTATGTTTTATCGACCCCTTTCAAAGCAAAATAACCTTATCAGAAAGATTTGATTCTTACATGAAAATTTATGATGTTTCTGTTAAATTCAGGGATCCAATCTGTGCTTCCCAGCATAAGGAAATCAGTTCTGTCTGCTCCCGAACATAGTCCAGTCTATGCATTTTATTCAGCAAGAAAATGGTCAGGAAAACACTGATTTAAATAATATCCTTTATGTCTGTTGGCATAATACAAAACACTGTATGCTCCAGACTTTACTGCTTTGTTTGAAGTTAACTAGCAATATGCTACTTCCAAAAGTTTGCTGTGCAGATCTTCCTTTAGACTTCTGGGGCGATTTCTTCAAATTGACATGTTTTAGCCTGCTTAGATTTGTACATTCTTGATATGTGTGTACACCCTTGTACTACACGGGGACATACAGTGGTTGATTACAAATGCTCATCAGGAGACCTGCTTAAGATAGGCATGTGCACAAGTAAACACGTATTCTAGAAGCAGCAGAGACCAGGGCTTGAGTATTTGCCCAGATGTCAGGTGCTGCTGAATTTTAATCCTGGGTCTGGCATGGATTTGCTGTGTAGCCTGTGGCAAATCACATAATCTCCCTGCCTCAGAGTCCCCACCTGTGAAGTGGGGATAATAACACTTACAATTTCCTACCTCACAGGCTGTTTTGAGGATTAATGGATGTCTGAGAAGTGCTTTGTATACGGGAAGTTCTGTCTTATGGGGAGGTATTTTGACTGTGTCTGAGTGAAAATTTGGATCATTGTTTCGGACTTTTCAGGAAGAATAAAAGAATAATTTATAGAAAATAACAGCACCACCCTAACAACTCTTTAGGTGCAAAAGCCATTGCTTTGTCAGTGTCTAAGTCTCCTTGTACATGAAGTTCTTGTACACAGGCTCTACTGTTGGCATCAGCAAGTAACTTCATTTAGGGAAGCATTTAGAGGATTAACTCTTTACTTGCAAATTCTCATATTGGACACGTAGAGTCTAAATAAAGATTTGAGAAAATGTTGGATCATCTAGTTTAGTTTTCTATGTATTAAATTCTTCCTTTCTTGCTGCAGTTGCTCCTGTATCCAGCCTTGGTGCTACCTAGGCCTGTGACAATTACTGAGAAAGGCATGGCCTTTGAGAAGGTACACTCCTGGCACACTGGCAAGGTTATCAGAAAAAAATGGAGCAAGAATGCCAAAAGATCCACCAGTTACATAGGAATGCAAAAGGGAAAGAGAACTCCATTCTTTAACAGCATGTCATTGCCACAGTGGAAGAAGGCAGGACTGTGCATGGGGAGAGCCCAAGGACTCTGAGCTGCTCATGATTCGGGTAGGGATGAAATGCTTTTGGCTGCCATGGCAGGCTACCCAGGCACCAGGGCTGGCACTGTCAGAAGGCACTCCTGCCTGCCTTGGCATGCCCGGTCTCACCCCTAGAGTGCACGCCACCTCCTCCGTGAACCACTGAAGAGAGGAACAACCTTCCGAAATGGAGGATTATTTTTAAACCCAGCTGAACTTGCTAATGTAGGGGCAGTGTGCTGATACCTGGAAAGATGCGGTTGAAGGCGGGGGCAGCAAACATGAACCCCTTACACCAGTGCTTCTGCTGAAGTTCCCTTATTGTAAAACTAGGACTTCAGCCTGAGTAGGAGTGGTAGAATTTGGTCTCTTACGTGGAAAAATGGAGACCATGATTCTCCATTACCTGCAACCATTCACCATTGTCTCTGCAGAGTGGGAGTAATACTATCGGTCTGATTGGGACACCCGCTTTTAACTCACTTTGCATAGTCTAAAATGACTATGAAGTAGCGTGTAAAAGGCTGGAATTATTGATGGTAAAGTCACAAAGTGCCCATTTTTTCTCATTGTAGTTGTGGACAGAAAAATCAAACAAAAGCACCTTAGCACATGAAATCTGGTCTCACGGAGGCTCACATTACTGCATACTTCCTAAAGTTGCATATAACTGATTGCTATCTCATCTTCTCTAGTAAGCACTTTTGAATGCAATGGTTAGTTAAAAATGACTGAGCAAAGACAGAAATATGTGACCTATTACTTTGAAGTGTACTCTGCACTAAGAGAAAGGGTTTTCTGGTAACAAGATTTTACACAACCCTGACTGTTGACTAGAAGTTGTCAGGGAAAAACATGTTAGCTGGCAGTGACCAAACCTGGGAAGACTTTTGAGTTCACAGTAATGAACTGAAACCTTTTTTGAGATGTCAAACTATTTCTAGGTGCAATGATTTTAAAACATTGAAATATTCTTTGCTCATGTGACACTTAAAAATACAGTAATCAATATGTATTATGTAATATATTTGCTATGCATTTGCATAATGCATATTTCATTTTCCTAACCCAAATAAGACTGGTAAGAAATGCCTCCACAGAGAATCTGGCTGGCACAGTTATTGTCAGTTAAGCTGTTTCGTGGTGTCTCCAGATCAGATCCCTCTGTGGTCACTCAGTTCTGAAGCAAAAAATTTTATTCTGGCATGATTACTTTGTTTATAGTGTAGATTAGTTTTTCAGTAATAAAAGTAATTTTCTTTCCACATCCCCCATCTCAAACCTGGGAGATATTCTCAAATAAATAATAAATTCGATTAGGATATTTGTCAAAGTCTTTTTGTTTGCTCCAGACTTAAAGAATAAATTCCTATTTTAGACTAAGAAAGTTGGTGGGGGTGGAACATATTTATCCAAGTTTGTGGTCAGTGAATATTTCCTTTGTAACAAGTTGCATCAACAATACTGCTGGGCACAAATGAACTCTGCAGAAACTGAAAGGTAGCTAAAAGACGGGAAATAAAATCCTACTCATTCCACCACTACATGTCACAACATTTCATGGTGTTTCATGATATGACATAAATGTTTTATCTGGCCCTTTTAGCATATCTTTTGATTTAATGAGAAATCATTGCTGAGGTTCTTTTAGGGTTTTCAATTGAACAAATAATGTCTTGGGGGGTAAGTGGGACTGGGAAACACAGATGTCCCACAGAATCAACCCAGGGAACAATAATTTATCAGAAAGTTTGTGAAGAAACAGGGAAACTCAATGGACTTGAGATTATGGAAGCTATGAGAAAGAAACCTATGCTCAGAGACCAGTCTTTCCATCACTGCCTCTTCTTTGCAGGAGAGGACATGAGTCAGCAGACAGAGAGAAAAACTTCAACCAACTCTCAGTCCTCAGAGTGCAAGAACCTCTGGAAATCAAGGACACAGAGAAGGTCTTTCCTCACTGTTTTCCTCCCCCTTACAGACATTCACTCCCATTTTTACAGAACAGTTTTCCAGCTCAACTTGAGCTTTTGCTCAGGGGAAGAAAAGTCTTTTAAAAAAAAAAAGAAAAAGAAAAAGAAAACCAATAAAAGCCCTATCAGAAGCAGATCAGCATTAAACAAATTTAAATCTCCAAATAATTTGCCACTTCAAACATCTGGTGCTTGGCAACGCTTGGACGACCTGCTGAGAGAACAAGAGGAGAGATGTGTTCCTATCTGAAAATCAGCCCTGAACTCAGAAGGCAGCCTCAAAAGCACAAAACACTCCTTCTTTCCTTCCTTGCCTTCTGCCTGCTTGTTAGCCTCTCCTTCTTTCTTAGGAAAGGCAGATGGTGATGACTTGGAGCTGGATATAAGTGCCCTGTTAAAACTCATGGACAATAGCATATCTCCAGGGTTTTAAGTTTTGTCTTTGCCTCAGCTGTAACTCCAGCTAGACAATGTCTCATTCCTGCTGTCCTGTCCTGCTTGATCTTCTCCTAGCTTCAAGAGCAGTAAATCAGGTTTGGAGACAGGAAAGAAAAGTTAAGGCTCAGGATGAAAGGTGAAGGCACTGAAAGGTGAGTGCTGCAACCCTTCTGCTCCAGACCTCTGACCTGGAGTTGAAACACAGAGCAGTGAGAGTCTAAAGCTCTTCTTTTGTCTGTGTAGACCACTCCATAGTCATTTTGCTCAGCAGCAAAGCCAGCGGCACCCATTCCCATGTGCTCCACTCAACCCATTTCCTCCAGGTCCTTTCCCTCCTTGTGTCCCAGTTCATCGCAGGGCATTTCAGCAACCTGGCTGAGTGGGGTGGCTTTGTAAGCAGTTGTGTCGGCACGACTGAGGGGGTGGTAAGCTGCAACCGGGAGGGCAGAAATAAAGTGTGTGGGAGAGCAGGACTCTCGCAAGCCTGTTTTGCTGCCAAAAAAAATAGACAGAGGACCCACACCCCAGGGCACTGCAGGACCCCTGGGCACCTCGGCAGGACAATAGAAAGATCCTGCATGCTGAGCAGGGAGACACCAAGAGCTGGTCAACAGGTAGCAGTGGTGGTGGGGAGGTACTGGAGATGCCTGCTCTGCAGAGCAACAGGGTGTAAGTCAGTGCTGCTTAGGGATGCACCCTGTCCACCTGCAGTCTGGCTGGGCCCCTGTAAAATGGCCAGAGGAGGCACAGTCTTAAAAACATCCTCGAGGAGAAAATTATTGCACCCACATTTCGTGTATCTTAGTGGGTAGGGCATCAGCCTGGCAAGAGGGAGGCATAGCGCCTGTGCCGCCCTCAGTCTTGAGAAGGAATGAAGACTGCATAAAAGCGTGACTGTCTGGCTATCAGACCATTGCTGGAGCAGAGGCAGGGGTGTGCCCTCAGTCCTGGTGAAGGTGCACAGCTGCATAATGCAGCTCGTGCAGTTCACTTGTTGGAGGGAAAATGTTAAGAGCAGCATGCAACCATATATGGTTCCAGCTGTAGAGTCCCATGTTCCAGTGCTTTCATGAGCTATGTCTGAACCATTGTCAGATACAAGCCTTTCCCAGCTCTTTGGGCTGATTTTGCTGGAGCACATTGCAAACCTGACATTAGGCTAGAGTGCAGTTCCCTAAGTTCCTTTTATCATGTTTTCTTTCCATTCACATAAGCAAGGAAATGTTGCAGGAGAGTTTGGCAGGGCCACAACCAAGTTTCACAAAACAAATTCAGCACAGCGATTTTCCTCATATACACAGTGTTTGCTCACTATTTTAACTGTGGTTATTAGTGGTATCCTCCAGTGATTTCAATGAAAGGACTCCTGAGATGAATCTGGACAACTGAATTAACCTTAATGAGGCACAGAGGAAACTACCAGCTTAAGGGGGAGTCATTAGTCTTGTTATGAAAGAGTTAACACCCTTTGAAGGATTTCAGAAACACACCCTTTCATTGTCTGTTTGTTTTCTACTCCATAAAGTCTCCTTGCTTAGTTATTCCCTTTCTCCCCAGTTTTGTGTTGCCTACTGCAGTCCAGCTACAGCCAGAAAGGGCTTGTGATGGTAGTATTCCGAATGCAGACTTCTCACTTCCCTCTTACAAGCTGCCAACTTTGTTGGCGAACATTTTTCTTAAGCTGCAGTCTGACATGGGGGAATTGAACATTAGTGAGAAAACAAGGCAGAGTTATTTTGCTTTTCTCTCAGGACAGCCAGAATGGCTTCAGGAGGGTGCAGAAGCAATGGGGTGCACTTGGTTTTCCCCCTCTCATGGCGACCTAACCAAGAGTGCATGGAAGCTGAAAACTCTCTTTATTTCATTTTTCTTGCCAGTTCCTATCACAGCTCTTACTGCAGTCACTACACTTGGACAGGCCAAGGGAGAAAGAAAGAAAGAAGAAGGTATATCTAAAGATCTCCCCAGACCCTGGGAGGAAGAAATCTCTCTAGCACATTATAGAGCAGTTTGTGAACTGTCAGAGCTGTGCTTATTCCCATGCAGTTTTAATGTTGCTTTTGAGTCACTATCCTGCTCTGTGCACTGGCAGAGCAAGGCTAAGAAAACTTGACATAGGCAGATCTAGTCACTTTGCAGGTGGAATTTCACCATGGTTCCAAAGTGAATTAACACAAATAGAACCATGGTTCTGCTACAGCCAGGACAGATGCTGCAAAGAATGGCCAAGCAGTAGCTGCGGGAAGACTGAACACAGCTGAAAGATTCAGGGAAGGTCTTGTATTTACAAGAAGCCTCACGCTCAAGAAATGCATCTTCCTTCTTTCTTCCAACATATACGACAAAGCGTTTGTTCATTCTTATTATCCCAGGCAGGCTTTGAAGCAGAGAAGTGCCTGAGGACTTTGTTCCAGGGAGGAGTGTTTAGATGCAATCTGAAAGAGCCGTGGAGAGCAGCCCAAGCTCTATCATCGAGGTGGAACTTGTCCAGAGCCCCTTTGGAGCTGACTACACCCTATTACACTGCAGCAACTGCCGGGTACGTATCTACCTCTTTGTGGTATGGTTCCTGATACTATTATTAGTAATAGCACTCCAGCAGCTTCAGTCTGAAAATCTCCAGTTAGAGGTGGGGGCCATGATGATGTGAGTCACTAGGCAAACATTTATTAAAAGGAGAGGCCCTGCTTTCAATCTGGTTTAGGCTATGCTAATTCTAGACTACTCAGAGACACCACCTATTCCCTGCGATAGCCCCACTAGCTGGTTTAGCTGGCTTTGCTGTTCTTCTGGCCCAGATATTTAAGTACACCTGGGCACCTAACTGCTGTTGACATTAGATGGCTTCCTAAATAATTTTAAAAACCTGCCTGATTGTTCCTGTTAGCTTGCAAAGATATTTTACTCAAATATGGAATTAAAAAAAAAAAATCCACCCAAAAAGTCTCCATCAGGCAAGACACAGAGGTATGTTGCAGTAATCATAAATCAACTGACTCCATCAGTCAGTCACATATTCTTCTTCATCACTGCAGGATTTTTTAAAACCCTGTAAGCAAAGCGATGAAGCAGATATATATGATAAGAAGATGCAACACGTTAGAAATAAAGTCTCTGTGAGAAAGGTGTATGCATGTCTTGTGATCTGATATCCTACACGAGAACTAAACACAACTGAGTAGCTAGTAGAAGCAGAAAGTGGGCTTCTGGAGTTTTACACATCATAGACAGACAAGAAGTTGCAAAGTATCTCACAGCACACCTTTGCTGCTGCTAAAGATAACCCTCTGCAAAAGCAAGGACTGCAGCATCTCTCATATAATGAAAGATTGAGAGACCTGGGACTGTTCAGCCTGGAGAAGAGAAGGCTCAGGGGAATCTTAATGTATATAAACATCTGAAGGGAGGGTGTAAAGAAGATGGGGCCAGGCTCTTCTCAGTGATGCCCAGTGACAGGACCAGAGGCAACAGGCACAAGTGGAAACACAGGAGGCTCCCTCTGAACATCAGGAAATGCTTTGTTACTGTTAGGCTGAGTCCTGGCACAGGTTGCCCCAAGAGGTTATGGAGTTTCCATCCTTGGAGATATTCAAAAGCTGTCAGGACATGGTTCTGGGCAATCTGCTCTAGGTCGCCCTACCTGAGCAAGGAGTTGGACCAGATGTTCTCCAGAGGTGGCTTCCAACCTCAGCCCTTCTGGAATTCTGTGAAAAGCCTGTAGCCATTATTCAATTTTGAAGCATTTGGAATATCTCATGCACCTATTAGATAAGGAAGTGGAAAAAAAAAATTTGTTTCATGTACTACTGGGAGTGCTGTAATTGTTCACATTTGTTAGCAAGACACACAAAGGCCACTGATGGCTGCAAGGACCACTGAATCTAACAGCTACTTGGGCCAGTGGTACTTGCCCACAAGGAGACCCTCTATGTCGACCTTCTGCAGTCTTTAGTAGACAAGGTATATGAAGAAACAAGAACCCTGGAATCACTTCAGTTCTGCTTCCCTGTGGAAACAATTCCTCTTGGCACACACATTACCTCAGTTTTGCAGCACAGCTCTTTTGCAGCTAGTGGTTGAATGGGTGTCACTCCCAGGGGCAGGAGCCAAACAAACTACGATTCTGCATCTGTGTTTATAATTTTTGGAAGAACCATATGTGGAATGTATATGAAAATGATGTAATCTGGCATGGTAAATCCACTTTTCTGGATAAAAAAAAAGGAAGAAAAAGAAAGAAAAAATAGTTGCTGGATGTTGACATATGTTGGCCTGTGTCATTCCTACCAATAACGTTAAAAGAGACTAGGATCTTTTAATCAAAACTAATTGCCTTTCTCTTTATTTCATTACTGACATAGCCATTATTTAATTATTGGAGGTCTGCACACACACAAATCCCAAATCCCATGACAGTTAAAAAAGAAAGTTTTAAAGTCACTTTTGCTAAGGCAGAAAGAATCACACGTCAAGCAGAGGACTAACAGCCAGTTCATTAAGTAATCATAACTGACTCTGTTTCTTGCTACAGTGTGGTATATCTTCTTCAAATGTTATTACGTGCCTACCATTCACTGCTCCCTGTGATGCAAATGTGCTTTGCATGTATCCACACACTTGATCATAATGAAAGTGAGTCCCAGATTTTTATGAGTATCTTGAGAGCCTGGCTGTGACAGACCATGCAGTCTAACAATGGTACTTGTTTCCAACACAGCCCTAGTGCTGGATCTTTGCCTGGAAGATACATACAAGCAGCAGCATTTTATTTTTTTTTTCCTAAAATGAGTAGAGTAAATTTAAAAAAACTGATGTTAATTTAATGTTAGAAAAAATAGGAAATTGAAAAGCTACAGTTCCTGAAGCAGTCTTTTGGCCATGTTGCGCACTGAAAGCCTATCCTACTCCGATCTCTCTTGTTCATTGTGTTTGTTTTAAAGGATGTCATAAAAAAAGGCAGGATACAATGTGATTTTTTAAAGACCCTAGGCTTTAAATTGCCTCTTTTTAGGAATTATAATGTGCCCCCACTCTCAATCAGGATTAGTTATTACAGACTGAGTGCAGAGAAGAATTTGTGTCAGTTTTCTGTTTGTGAGTTTGTATGTCAACCCATAAACCGTACCAGCCTCACCAGGGCTGTGCACCCTCAAACTGATCCCATGCCCTTTTCACAGCTCCCTTTGGCAACTCTACAAGAAAAGAGTCAACAGAATTTAATGCTGTCCTTCTCCTCCCTCAAGAGTAATACAGCACGTAACTGCTGCCAACACTGCCTCGCTTGGATCAGAAGGATTAAAAAAGGTGTTTCAAATGGCCGAAGTCTGCCACAGTGCTGGGAACCTGACCACAGAGGTTAGACACAAATTGTACCATGTACCTACTTAAGCTAATTCAGCTGGTCTTAGCCCAGAGATTTGTGTTTAACGGTCTTGAATATTTATAGAGAAGATGCAGAAGAAGAGCAGAATGATCTTGTTCAAGCACAGAGATAACTAAATAACTTAGTAACTTCTGTACGTCATTAGAAGAGGCAAGATAGTGAAAGATTGCTTTTCTTCCCACATATAGGAAGAATCTAGAGGATGAAGCATAAAACGTCTTTGTACCTGAAACATTTGAGACCTTCTTAGGTTGGAAGGAATTGACCTGTAGAATTGTCCCTGTGAGAAATGTTCAGAGCCAACAAGCCTGGTCTGGACTATGTGTTTAGCTTTTACAAGTCAGCTGAAGCTACTCTTCTCCAAATGTATTTTTTTCTAATATTTTTACTAATACTTTCACATCCTTCCTCTTTCAGACCAGAGTAAGATGCATTTCATTGAATCAGCCAAGTCTTTATGCATCATTTGTGGGCATTATAAAAGAAGACAGTCTACCACAGGTTGATTTCTCCCCTCTCTTCTGCTTCCCCTGGCACCCGGCTCTGCATTATCTACATAAAACACTGAGGTCCAAAAATAGGGCTACAGGGAAGGGAGGAAATTCACCTTGCCAAAATTTGTATGTGTCCAAGGGGATGAATAGTGGTTGCACTGATATGGAAAGCAAAACTTTATATGAAGATTCAAAGCCAGCTTACACTGATTTGACTGAATAGGGATGTGCACAGTGTAGGGAATTTCATATCAGCTGGATCCCCTATGTGAAAGAGACAGAGAGAAATGGACAGATTTAGAGTGTAATTCACCTGTCAATTTTAGATGGATGCTTTAAAATAAGGTGAGACGGGGACAGGTTTATAGCAATACTTTCCTTGTGTACTTTCCCAGCTAACACTGGTCACAGCTCAGGTCTTCCTTGTGAGATCCTTCTGTCCCAGAGATAGAGAGCGTCCCTATGAGGTTGGTTTCTCAAGTAAGTTTGTTTGAGCATGATATACTACATTCATTGTCTGCTCTTCAGTTACACCTGACTTATCATGTCATAAATGACAGTAGAATCAGAGCCTTTTAATTTTTAGTATACAAAAGGACAAATAGTCTTCCTACACAATAAAGATAAGCATGGTTGCTGTGCTGATATGCAATCCTGTTTTCAAATGCTGAAACAACTTCAGTTTCTCATGAAGGAAGATTGTCAGTCTCTGCCCGTATGGCACGTTTCCAGCAGGAAGACAATACATCAAAATGCCATTCTTCCAACATGCTCTGACTTCTTCTAGACCTTCAAGTTTAGACTATTTTGTACTCTGAGTGAGTTTTCAGTTGTAGGATGCCCCAAGTTATTCCTGGAAAATCCTATGGAGAAATAAGGGTTTGGCTACTATATAACATACGCACACAAGTCTGACACAGCTGGGATGCACTGTATCAGCTGCACATGTACCACACAGATGGCTGGCACATGCTCAGCAAGTTTTTCATGTCTCCTGTGTATCAGGTGATTCACTGTGAGTGATTGTTCTGATCTGATGCCTCTAAGGAAGGTCAGGATCCTTGTGTGTTAAACTGTCCATGAGCAGGGGACATTCATCTGAGCCTTCCAGGCAACAAGAGGGCAGCAGGGGTTGCTTGGCTGCTTCGGGAGTCCTGCAGAAAAGGTGAAATTTCTTCTTCCTCTCAGTCAAAATTTCCAGGTGGGAAAGAGGATATGCCCATCTTCTGCGCAGGACACCCAAGCTTTGCCCAGTCAGCCTGGAAGAAGAAAGTCTGGGCTGCCTTGCCTCATTTATCTATTAATTTTCCTGGGACAGTGTATGAGAGTGTGGGGTGTTGGCAGATGCCTGACTGCATCCCAGATGTGTCCGCACCTCCTAGAATGGGAGTGAGGCCGGTGCTGTATGTCTGGCAATACCTGTGGTCCCTGGTGAGATGTGGGGTGGGCACCAATTACTAAGTTCTTACTTCCCATGAGACCCAACTGGTCTGGCTGTGGAGGCAGGAGGAGGTCTTCCAGGCAGAATCAGTACCAATCTCGTCTGACCTCAACAGACACTCAGTCTTTCTGGGTCAGCTTGCTGTACAAGAGCCAAAAAACTCCCCCAACCCCAAATTAAGAAAATTAAGCATAACATCTAGAAGGAGAATTTGTGGCTGGCAGGAAGCCCAATTGTGTAAACACAATTGCCTCTGAAACTTAGCTCTTCCCTATGCCTGGCACTTCACTGGTGCAGAGTATGGGAGTTGCTCTCCTCGTTGGAGCAGGACTAGAGCAGTTCTCTGTGTCTGCAGCAGTATCCCATGACACTGGTAGAGACAAAATCATAAAAGCATCCCAAGATGTGAGATCAAGGACTTTTCTAGAAAAGCTACTTTGGATATTATCCTTTGCACAAACCACTATTCCTTGTTTGATGCAATACAGCAAACAGGTCTGCATTCTTGATCAGAGTTACATGTGATGAAAACGGACATTGCTCTTTTTGATGCTTTAGTGGGAAGACATTGTTTTAACCTAGATAACTGTCTGGGTCACCATGTACTTTGAGTTGACCACCATTTACTTTTATATCTGCCTGTCTTATGAGAAAAGGAGTCTGCAGCATCTCTGGAGTTACTCAGACACCTCTGAGGACACTCGACATGCAGAAGGGAAAGGAATTTGAGATGAATCTCTTTATTAGAAGAGGGCACGAGGCTTTATAGTTTGATAGCCTCCAACAGGGATCTGTTGGGATTGTCAAGGTCAGTGTTTGGTTTGGAGTAATCCCAGTAATTGTTAAGAGGTTTTCTGTTATGAATGCACAACAGGACATATTGTATGAGGGTTTTTTTATAAAGCTCGCAATTAGGTGAGTAATGATGCTGGAAGGTTAAGCAGATAATAAGACTGAGAAAACATATTAAAACCTTTTTGCCCTCTATTATGACCATGAAATATAATCCTCAAAAGCTGCAATTGTGCATCATGGAAGGGCCCACAACTAGGTATCACATCAAATAAAAACAAAACCAAAATCCTGATTGATAAATGAAGCCTGCTTTTCTCATTCAGTTGCTTATAATTGTAAACATCTGTAATGCTGGATGTTTTTGCTGTTTGGAGGCTTTGCTAAGAAAACATGGATTTGAAAATCAAAACAGAGAGCAGAGCTATGCTATCAAGTTAGGTCATTTTATGGCTCTTGACAGTATGGTGCAATTTTTTATTTTTTATTTTTTTCCCAATTAGAAAGGGTATAAGCATATTGAAAGTATTACACAATGAATTTACCAAGAGCATTAGTACTTCAGGAGGGGCAATTCATTTCTTCTTGTTCAGAGAAAAGTTGGGATATGATACCTTCTGCTACGAATAAGAGTTACCTAACAAAAACTGACCTTAAGCTTAAATGCAAAGAGGATGACAAGACATCCCATCTGCTGCCCCATTTTTAACGTGGAAAATGTGCATCCTCCATTCATGAAATTCAGAAGGATGTAGCTGAACTTTCCTCTGTATCACAGTAGGTATAACTTTAGGGTGGTTTACAGTGCTCTACATTTCATATTCTGGTCTCTCCGTAGAATGAAGATGGTTGGGAGATTAATAAATTCCATCACAAAATCTACATTTAATTTGTCAACATTTTGTCATGTCCAGAAGAACTTTGCCTTTTTGGCCTAAAAATCAAAAAGTGTAGAACTGGAAGAAATGTTTAAGCAATTCATATGTTGTGAACCACATCCCTGGGTACCACCCAGGGACCACAGTCCCTGCTTCTGCACAGCCTCTGCTCCCTGTGGTTAACCCCAACCCATTGCATGGAGGGGCTGAGCCCAGTGGAGGTTTCAGGTCTGCTTCCACACAGCAGAGCTAGCAAAAGTCAGCTGCTTGCTGAGTTCACCACAGGAATGCCACCTATGTATATCACTGCCCCCCCTCTAAGGATCACAAAGTATTTAGCAGCAGAGGAAGATGAGAAATAGCTTTCCTGTCCACAAAGAGTTTTTGAAATTTCAACATTTTTTCCTTGCCTAACCCGTGACAAAAAGATGTCCTCTTGGAAGGAAACTCAGGAGGATAATCAGGAAAATATGGATCAAGGGAAGACATTTCATCAAGCAAGATAGACACTTCATTACAGTGGTTGAAAAGATGACTTCAAATTTTTCTACTTTAAACTTTATTCTTTAGTGTAAAATTCTACATTGAGAGCAATTTCTAAGTGGAAAATAAGTGCCTCATCATACAAATGTTAAAATGGAAGGCTTTTATCGACTTCAGAAAAAGAAGTCTCCTTGTTCAGCAGTCCAGTTCTTCTATGTAAAGAGTTTAAAAATAAATATTTTTCTTGTTAAAAAGTATCCAAAACCATTTAAAGAGAAATTGCCTGTTCAGTGTTATCTGGTACAAAGAAAGGAGATGAAATCTTGAAAGTATTTTTTAACCACCTTGGTATGACTCTAAGAGTTGCTTAGATGGATACATGAAGCAAAAAATAGTCCAATGGTGTGGTTTTGTGGTGAGCTGAATGTGTGGGAGGCAAGTGTAAAACAGTGTCATGGTATAAATTTGGAAATTAGTTATTCTAAATTCACAATATCACCAAAATATTTTAGATTTGAAAAATGAGATGGAAAAAATCACATAGAAGGAGGTCAAAAATGTTTTTGCTGAACTCTAAAATTTCAGATCTTCAGGGCTATTGTGCTACTTCTGCAACGGTTATTTTAAAAACACTTCAGTCTCACTTGGAAGAAGAGCTGGGTACATCCCAGTGCCATAGCAACCATAGCTAATCAGGCCATGTCCAAGGGCAAAATACATTATCCCACTACTAGAATTCAAATCGCAATTTTGGTTTGGTTTCACAGTTTGCTGCCCAAAGTATCACACAGCACCATTTTATATAAATTTCAAAAGATGCATCGAAAAACAAAAATATCAGCACAGTCTTATACAACTTAATAAAATTATCATGGAGGGCTTCTGCAATATGTACACTTGACAGATAAAGAGTAACAGCAGTGATACAGTAGGGTTTGGGACGTGAACCTTCACAGATCAGACACAGGTGAGATCTTACTATGAGCCTGATTGTCTCCTGAACAAGCTTGTTTGCCATGCTAAAACTTGCAGGCTCCCAAGTTCTGTTCCCATCTCTGTCCTCTGCCACTGCTTCTCCAGCTGGAAGATAAAGCTTGACTTTCTTTGTAAAGTCATTTGAGTGATGCTTTGAGAATTGTCCCAGCCTAAACTAGTTATGACTTTGAGAGTTATGTCTGCTAGCCTAGACTTCAATTTACACAATATTTTCTATTTAGTTTCTTGTTAGTGCAGTGGCAAAGACAAGGCAGGAGTATCGCATCAGACAAGTAGATGTTAGTGAAGTGCACAGCGTGCCTTGAAAAATACCGTATTTTGAAATCCAGATAAATGTATGTAGAACAGCTTGATGTACATAGACTGACTCAGTCTCTGAATTATTTGCTGCCGTGTGCTCACAGGCTACGTGTTGCTCTTACAGAGTTAAAACATACAGAGTGGTAATTATCAGTCTAATTAAGTATGTGAAAATGAGCAGCTATCATTTTCTTCTCTATACTTTCTCCAATATGCAGTGCTTACTAATTTGCATGTGCAAAAATTAAGTCCTAGTAGATGGAAGCAACCAGCATTTCATAGTTGTCCCTTTGTTTTAATAAGCCTGTCCTAAGATGTGATGTATATATGTCCCCCGAATCCCATATACCCCCTCACACAGGGAAAAGGCTGCTGCAGACATTGACAACAGCTTTTGGGTTGCCACAGTGCAGCTGGACAGGCCCCGGCAGACAGCCCTAATTCTGCTGGCTAGCCACGAGCCCTGAGGGAAGGGGTGCAAGAACATTTTGGCAGAGCCACCATTAGATGCACACGGGCCCCAGGTTGAGGCTAAGGCATGAGCGTCTGCTTCCTCCCTTGAGCGTAGAGGCAGCCTTGCCTGCTGCCTGTCAGCCTCCTGCCCTCTGCCCCTGCTGCGGGCACCACGGCTGGCAGCCCAGGGCGCGGCGCCCTGGCTGGATGCTCAGGCGGAGCCCCCGCAGCCTCTGCACATGGGGAAGCCTGTCCCATGACGTGAATGGTGATTTGAGTAATCAGTCATAATTATAGTTAATGATAGCAGTGTCTGGGCACCCCTGCCAGAGTCAGGACCCCATTGTGTTCGGCATTGTGCAAACACTTAGCACGTAAATTAGACTTTATGCATAAAGCACCTTAAAATGCCTGGCAATCTGACAGCAGCACCTTAAAACAGAGCGGAGATAAGGCTACCTGGCCCGCTTCAGCAATATGAAGGAAACTCAGAAGGATGGAGGTGTGCAGGCAGCAGTTCTGGCTGCGAATGGTCCTGCAGAGCTGGTGATTTTTTTCTGGTGAAGACAATGCGTTGGGCAATTTTTTGTCAGTGTGAAACTATTTGTGGGTTGAGGTTGGCTGCCATGAATGGTATCAGGAGTAGAGGACTGGGGTCACAGAGCAGATGGAGAAAGAGTGCACCGTTTAACCAACAGTTTACAGGAAGAAATGCAACCTATGGGAGATGGTGGCCAGGGCTGGGGGATCTGACCCTCTACCCCCTCCTTCTCTTAGCCTGTTGACTCTCAGTTAATCCGGGAGACAGGGGCTGAGGCACAGGTCTCTCATTCCTGTTTACACTGTCCTCTTTGTGTAAATAATTAAACATTAATTGGAGCAGGGTTGAGTGTTCTGCATGTCACACATGTCACACCTTCCAGGAGAATGTTTTAACTAGCATGTCAGGAGTCATTCTTCACGCTCTTCCTCCATGACTATCTGGATGTTCTTTAAGAAATTGGATAGTTCCAAAAAGAGGAGACTGAGCAGTCTCTGCTGAAAAATGCCTACAAAACACCTCCTGGGTTAAAGTCCTCACATGCAAACCTCTGCCTTGAACCAGTGGAGACTTTAGCCCTGCACTAATATATTCTACCTCTCGAGTCACTGTTAACCATGAGGTTATAAGTACATTGAGGTATATCTATCCTATAGGAGCTGCTCTGTTTTTAGTAAAGTACTTACACAGTCATGTAGCGAGAGAGTTATGACAATGAGGACAGCCTGCTGGGAAATGGAATGGATGATTTTCAGTGCTGCTCCAGTGAAAGCCAAATAGTCTGTGCAAAGTAATGAAAGTGACTGCAGTATGCTTATCTCAGGATATCCTCATAGCCTGCTTGGTGTTTCACCCTTTTGAGAGAGATGGGCATTAAAACCTGCCTCTCAGCTTTTGTCCTGGTGTTTTCAGTAAGTGAGAAGGATACCAACACCCCCACCCCTGAGGTATTTATGAATCTCAACGTAAGGACATACTTTTTTACTGTGAGAGTGACTGAGCGCTAGCATAGGTTGCCCAGAGAAGTTGTAGAGTTTCCATCCTTTCAGATATTCAAAAGCTGCCTGGACGTGGTCCTGGGCAACTGGGTTTAGGTGGCCCTGTTTGAGCAGTGGAGTGGACCAGATGATCTCCAGAGGTCCTTTCCAGCCTCAGCCATTCTGGGATTCTGTGATCTGGCCTCTTCAGATCTTTTGGATCTTTCAAAATTTCCCAAAGTGAAACATTTCATTTTCAGTCAAACGAAACATTTCCTGTTGAATTAAATGACATTCTACAGGTTTTCCTTTCAGTGACACCAATCATATTATTTTAATTCCTTTTCTATTCAAACTGAGGAGCTTCTATCCCACAATTTTTCAGTCCGGCAGCTCAGCTGATAAAGCTCATTATTTGCATGGCCCTAGGGCTACATGTTCAAATGTATGAAAACATGTCTATGGCTCTGCTGAAGTGGGATTTTCAAAAGGCCTTTCGAGGCTCTGACTTTACAGTGTAAGGGTCAGTCAGATGCCTGTTCAGTGTGGTAATGTGGTATATTGACTGGTGGCCTTACCTTGATCATTAAAACAACAGCCCAGGCGTATACAACGCTTTTGAGAGCAAGCCATACACCAGGAGTTTTCAATCTTATTCTGTCATTATAGCAAAGAGGACAGTGAAGGATGGGCAGGGGGTGTGTGCATGCAGATATAAATGCCAAAGATTTTTGCAACAGGAGAAGATGAGAGAAAATGTTCCTGCTACAGGCACATCTTGGTTGCTTACATTTTTCTTTTCTGTTACACAGTGTAACCTTTTCATTTCAGTGAAGTTGACTTGGAGCAGTGTGAAAGGAACAAAGGAGATGAAGAGAACTGCATGGGACCAGGCAGGTATTCCTGCCACGGGGCAAGGAGAGATGCCAGGTTATCTATGAGCGGGGAGTGCCAAACTGCTGAAAAGTAAGGTACAGAACAGGGGACAGGAAGCTTTTGTAGGAAGAAGGCATGGTAGAATTTTTTAAGGGATTGTTTAATAGTTGTGGCAATTAAGAAAAAATTGATGGTTTATGTTTCTTTACAGAGTGGTAGTTGAATACTACTTTGCAGCCAAATTCACAGCACACTGCACTCTATGAGAATTGACTTCAGTGGGTTTTGGATCAGGCCTTTGGAACACAGGCCTGAAGCAGAGTCTGTCAGCCCATTAAAAAAGAAAAAAAGAAAAGGATCATGAATCAATCGTCCCCATATCTGCTCCAGATTCTGAATCAAAACCATCCCTTGGTTCATCTGATTGCCAGAGAAAAGGGAAAAAAGAAGAAAAAGAAAAAACTTCTGTGTCTGTGGAAAGACTTTCTCATCTGTAATACCTCAAACTTCTTGGGAACTACATGGCATGTGCCTTAAAGAAGTGCATTTTTTTGCTAAGATTTACAGTAAGCACAGCTTATGTCTGCCAGTCTCCAATGCTATGCCTACACCATGCTCAGAACAGCAATTGCAACATGTGAGACTTAATGAAACCAGCTTTCATCTAGCACTAACAATAGCCAGGAAGATGCGGTGGTTTAAGCTTCGTGGCTCTCATTCTCTCCTTCCAAAACACATACGGAGCTCCTTCCACAGCCTGTGCAGCTGCAGATTCCCTGCCATATTCTTGAAGCTAGCTAGAACATGACCGCACTGCTGTCACACCTCCGATTACTGAACCATCTACAATGCCCTGGCAGTGTTATGGATGAAGCCTATTTACCTAAGACAGATTCTTGGCCTGGCACTGCATTTCCACCATTACTGCTGCACATCTTGGTGGAGTCCTCCTGGGTTACATAAATATAATTGAAATCAGAATCAGACTTGCTGATCTTCATTATTTTTTTTTGTTTGTTTGTTTTGTTTTTCATACCAAAATGGCCATCTCAAATGATCTATGGGGCACACAGGACATGAACTACCAAGTCTCCCAGGCTTTATTCCCCATGGATGGTATTTACTGCTGTATAGAAGCCTGTCACAGGTCTGTGCATGTTTAACTGATGCACATACATGATGCAGATCCTGGCACAGTTTCATCCACAGTAAATTAAAACTCATTCAAATTTTGTTGATTGTAACTGATCAGAGACCCTTTGCAGTCTTGCTTAATGGCCCCATACCTGTTGTAACTGAAGCCTTCTTACCACATCACACAAAGATGGTCCCAGCCCTAGTCAGGAAAATAACACACAGCTTACAAAGAATAATGTGAAACTACAATCTAGAAAAGCAGGGTGTGCCAAATGCAGGTTGCTATCTTTCTGTCACTCATCTCTTTCCCTTTTACGTCCTGCATTTAAGCATCTCTTTAAGTCTTTCTTTGCCCTCCACATTCATCACTTCTGAAGGCCGATAGAGGATGAATGAATAGCAGATCTCAGAGCAGGTGTGGGTGCATTTTTAGGGGCAAAGGACTGCAGTCAAGTGCGACAGAAACAGTAATGCTTTTTTCTCTACTTGGCAACAAGCAGGGCTGGGACATTTAGAAAGTTGTGATGATGAAAGTGTTTGGAATGGTGTTTTTCTAAGCCATTGTGTTCAGCTCAACTGCAACAAATTATAGAGAAATATAATGAACTAACTAAATAAACAGCGTCGGCAAGGTAGATGTTGGATGAGATGCTATGATGTTGGATAAATAATAGGAGATGAAAACTTAATTATAGGCCAGATTGCTTCCTTCCATTGAGAGCAGCTCTTGAGTTCCCCCTGCAGAATTTTCATAGGTTTCTTCTGCTGAGTGGGTGGGATTTGCAGGACTTGTGACAACCTGTTTATACCCTCAGGAATTTCCAGACATCTGCTTATATATAAGAAATCTTTTCCCCTCCTTTCAGTTCTCAGTCCCTTCAGCTTTGGGGCCATGTGATTTCAGCAGAGTCATTCTGCTGGGGCATTTACCTGTATCTTCTCTTTCTGAACACCTTCTCTCTTCTGGGTTACCATGCCATGGACTGTGGAAAAGTTAGAGCTGTCTGTTGACATTTAGCTGAGTTTCTTATGGGACCATGGACAGATGGGATAGATGAAAGCCCTTTTCCACCCATAGACTTACTCTACAATTTCTACCCTTTCTTTCTGTGCAGATGTCTCAACCTCAAGAGCTCTGGGCCAGCCTAGGGAAACCCTGAGAGATGGTTGCCTCACTGAGGTGAGTCAACAGCCTTAGATGTGAGCAGACACACATGATGTATGTGGTCTCCTGGGCTAAGAGACACATGGTTTTATTGACAACAGACTTCATAGTAATAAACTGAATCCCTATGCAGAAGGAGCTGACATGACCATTTAATTTTGGCTGCACAATCCTTTGCTTTCACAATTTTGTGAAACAGACCATGGGGATTTGTCAAGGGATTCTAAAACAAGTGTCTGATTGCCTCCCCAAGGCTTGCATGAAGAATAATTTTGAGAGGTAGTTTAAAACTTGCTTACTCAGCTCATTCCCCATAAAATTTACCCACCCCATCATCTACACCCACACCTACATGGTGTTCCATCCCTATTAAGATGAATCAAAACAAATCAAAAGAAAATTACACATAATGAGTGGGAAGGCTCACTTTCTCCTGTTCAACTTAAACTGCTTGCAAATATCTTGCAGGAAGAGGTAATACTTCTGATGTACATTCTAAGAATGAGCAGAAGGGAAAAAATAATGACTTTGCACAGCAAATCTTGCATGCACAGAGCTTCAAGACCTGTGTATGCTGCGTACATATGGGACCAATCATTCATTGCTGTCTTGGAGATGGGACGAAACAAAGTCCCGTGCCAGCAACACTATGAAACAAACCTGTTGAAGGGATGATTCTTTCCAGAGTGATTATATAATAATTCATAGGGATTTGAATACTTAAAACAGGTGGTTGCAAAACTAAAAATTAAAATTAAAAATGATGGCTGAAATGTCAACTGCTGTAAAAAAATATTTCTTCACCTCTATACTTGAGGGGCCTTCTTAATCTTGAGTAATCTCTGCTAGGCACAAAAATGAACTTCTTATCTTTTACTCCCATCAGCTCACACAACCACAGATGACTGGTATGACAGATTTTCTGGCTTCTACAGCATTGGGATAGCTCTGCCTAGTTTAGGCCTAACTTTCAAATCCCGGTCTCAAACCCATCACTGTGACTGAAACTGGCTGAAAATAAATTTTGGCTATGCCTTAAATTCAAAATATCTGGGTAGCTGTAACTGAAGGCAGAATGTGAAAATAATTGTTGACTGCTTTGTAGAACTCCAAGATGGGATACATTCCTAGGCCCTGACAGAAATGTAGAGAATGTTATGCTTTTCTTTGCAGAGGCAGGTAAAAAATTGTGAGACAATATGCATGATGTGAGAGGGGCAAGCTGAGGGATATTTAGTGATGCTGTTACAAGTCCAGGAGATATCACTGAACAGACATGGAAGAAGAAGGGCCTCTTTAAAGAGCATTAAGTCAAGGGTAATATTCAGCTAAGCGATGGCATATTTTGAAAACAAGGACAAAGAATTGGAACTTGCCATAAAGTCTGCACAGAATCTGCCCATGGAGTCTTTGTTGGTGGCAATAACTCTCCAGCTGGGAATAACATGGCATTGACTTTCAGAGCAGTATGCTTGTGCAGCACTGAAGCCTAAAATCCAGCCACTTTGTAAATGTAAACTGATTGTGGCTATTCTTGGGGGTCAAATTGATGCAGAAAGCACAACAGTGTTTTTTTGACTGTGTCAATTTGTGCTAAAGAACTGACATTTTAGACTTGCACATTAAAAAGAAAAGAAATCTATTTCTCTATATTTTTAAAAATGACAAGTTACAGACTGAGAAAGGGATCCTCTCAACACTTTGGACAGTTAATCAGAAAAGCATAGCTTAGCAAACCAATTGCTATTTGACTGTTTTGTCTACAGTTGTATTGAATTTACTACCCCAACAGCACAGAACAGTTTCCATTTCTTATATTCTATATATGTCTGTTCTAAGGAGCCATCTTCCTCTACAAGCTTCTTTTAGTTGCTATATGGGTGACTGTTGTGATAAAGCCTTGGCCAGCTTCTCTCTCTGTCACATCTGTGATAGTGGCCTCATCCTCTTCTGGTCTTGCCAGCCTCATGGCCCATTCAGTGCTTGATTATTTCTGCTCATGGAGAGAGTGGAGAGGAATGCTTAGATCTCTTGCACATACTACCCAAATGCTTCCTTTCTCCCTCCGTTACTCCTGCGTGCTGTAGATTTGTATAATGTCCTTCAGATGTCAAAGCCCTTTGGGCAATTGGCAGCAAGTCAGAGATGGTGAACCTGTGAAGAAGCAAAGGGCTAAATCCCTTCCTCTTTTACAGTTTGCAAACACCTCTCTCTTTCTCTCTCTCTCTGATCTTGAGTCCTGAGGTTTTCTTTGCTGTGGTTTGAACTACAGTTTAAAATGTTTCAATTGTCATCTTGCATTGTGATGCATCACATGGTGCCCCAGCCACAAAAAGGCCTAGTAATTTGGTTTCATCCTGTCACTGATTTTGATGTGTCTGGTGCAGCTGGATGTGGTCATGTCACGGGTTCCAACATTATCTTTAACAGGAAAACAAATGTCAAGAGAGAAATACTATTGTCTTATAATTAGTTTTAAACAAATCAGACTTTGGTGAACAGTATGATTCTCAGGTCTGTACAAGGAAGTTTAAGATAAAGTTAACATTTAAGATGCACAGGGGAAAGAAAAGCAGCCCTGAGACTTCGCAAGAAAGAACAGAGGATCTGATAATGCAGTTCTTGAGTAAAATCTTTTTGTAAAATTACTATGTGTACAACAACATAGACTATATCTTCTGCCACTCATTTTCCAAAGCAGATATCTATTATTTGCTTCAACTGTTAAAAGCCACTTTGCACTCCAACCTGCTTTGAATGGAGTTGAGGATGGCCTGCTCTAATTTGGAATCTCTTTCTTCCTGAATAAATAAGAATGAAGGGGATGCATCAAAGGAGACCTACGGCCAGGTGAGATATTTTAGGGTCAGGGGAGCTTTTAACCTCTAGCAATGAAAGAGGTTAACAGGTTTACTTGCTTTGGACAGAGGAAATGAAATGGAAACTCTAGTTGTGAATCTTCCCTTCTGCCTTTCCCCAGTAGTTTCATTGCTTTGTGTAGCCTTCCCAAACCCATAAGTGTAGGACTATTTCAGGTGTACTGCTAGAGGAACAATGATGAATTCTCTTGTTCAGAGAAAAAAAGAGATATTTTTATAAGAAGAGGAAGAAAGGACATTGTAGCTCTCACTTTTTTTAAAAAAAGAAAGGAACAATAGGAAATGTATAGAGAACAATTAGCCTAAATATGTCCAAACTCTCCAATGGTTTAACAGACAAAACTGTTCTTCAGTTATCTTGTATTATGCCTTGATTTGTATAATACAAGATTATGCTGAGGATCTGGCTTCAGCCTTTGGAAGTTGCCTGTCTTCAAGCCTCTAGTAACCATGTAGTAGTGCAAAGGCTTGGTTTAGGAAGAGGCAACAAAGTGGCACATGTCCCATGAGTGGTTTTACTTCATGTTAATATTGATGTTTACATATTATTTACATAAAATGGATTAGACTTGTCATTTGGATTTTGGTTTAATCTCAGTGAAACATAATTTCTGTGGATTTGCTCTTCTGGGAAATGAGAGAAACACATGAGGAAACTCACATGCCAATGAGATTTCTTCAGAATCAAGTCAGTGGATATGTCCTGTTTTCAGAAGAGTCCTGGACTCCTCCAACCAGTAGATCTCAGCTTCTCAGAGGAGACTGTCACTAATAACACAAGCTTTTCTAAAGCCTGAAATCCTTGTGTGTTTCTTGACTAGAGGTAACCAGGACCAGTGCTAACTTTTGCCATGACCAGACGAATGAGAAAAGAGACCTTTGCATTCCTGTTTCAGATGGTGCATTGTGAAACAACATTTTTTTCTTCATCTGAAAGAACCTTAATCAGTGTATTGGAGCCAAACTTCAACCTTGGGAAAAATGAGATTTGGACTGAGATTCAAAAGTAGGCATTTACTCCTGTCCCTATTGATATCCTATTTTCAAAAAGAATCATGACATTTCCACATTTCTAAATTAGAGATGAATGAAAAGAATCATAAAATCCTATATATTTGTTTGAATGTTTGCATGGATTCAATTCATCAATGTTGAGCTTCTATTGTATTGGAAAGCACTTACATTCTGGGGCTGGGGTTTAAACATGTAGAGCACCCATTTAGTAGAATTTATTAAATCAGTGCAAGGACCTTTTGTAGATATTCCCTTTGGAAGCTACCCTATTTCACTTTGTAGAGGCAGGGCTTTTGATTATTTGCATTTTTGTTTCTACTGACTTATTCTTAGTTGAGACAACCTTTTAATCTCCAGTAGAAATGCCCATGTTAATTTTGTAAAGATATACGGGAGCTTCTAAAAGATTATTTTAGTCAGTCTGATGCCTGCACTGAGACAACTGACTGCAAGGACTGATGTCTGCCAAAAGTTACCTGTAAGGATAATCTTAAAATCAAATTGCTATATTTGTACATTTGTGTATAACAAAGATCATGCTGGAAGTATTTGTGTTCTTTTCCTATCAGACAACAGAAACAATTCCAAGTGATTTATTTGACCATTCACAATAACACCAACCCTGACTCATACATATCAAGTAATCAGGCTAGGCTTTTTTTCATCCTCAATTTTAAAACATGTGCAATGAGAGAGCTATTGAGCGAGCAATTCTGAATCATTACCATCAGTGTTTGGTTTTAGATATTCTGAGAGCAGAAGAGAAAAGAAATCCATCAGGGTGCAATGTCATGATGAAAAATTTGAATCCGCGTACTAAATAATCTTATTATCTCCTAAAATTAGAAAGAAAAGTAAGTTCAAAGCCATTGCCCTCCTGCTTTTCTAATCATGGTAGATGGTTTGGAACTGATTTGCTGAGAAGCAGTGGTGAAAAGGATGGAAGAATGTGATTCTTCCTGTCAGGGAGGCACAGCAGAAAAGTGAGATCAGGAAGATTTTAAGATGTCGCATTTCTCAGTCTCACCTTATTGTCACAGGAGACAAAGGTGGCAAGAGGACAAGACTAACCTTTTTTCCATCTATTTTTAGAATTCGTACTACTAATTCATCTTTGTTAAAAAATAGGCAAATGGTTATATACAGTTTTATTGGCAGTAAAACTTATGTCTGAAGCCAATTTTCCCTTTTATTTTACAGACTACAAATACTTCCACATTCTTATTACTAAAGACGTAAAAGCATTGATAGAAACATTTGCAAGCTATTAGAGTCATTTACAGAATTAATGTGGCTGTGCTTTGAACCCTATTAAAATATATTAGATCCTATCAACTGTAGTTGGAGTGAAGGGAAGAAAAAAAATGGCAAAACAAGAAGAGCTGTCGCTGAGAAAGTGGCAGAGCTGGCAAGAACAGGAGAAACAGGATGATTGAAAAGGCATACAAACCTCTTCTGGCTCTCTTTCTGGGCATTTTGCAGCTTTATTCAGACTGGTACTTCAGAGCTGATTATGACTATGAAATCATTTCTCAGTCCCAAGGTAACTGTTCTCAGCTTTTCTTCACTTCATTGCATTGCTCACGAATGCTGCAGAATATTCTGATGTCCTGCAGATGTAAAAGCCTCATTTAGAAGCAGGCAACTAATAGCGGTGGGAAAATGAATGAGTTTTTGAGGGCACAGTTGGGGTTTTGCGTAGTTTGGGTTCCACTGCACAACACAAAGACTGAAAATAATCTAATTTAGGAACTGGAACCCAGACCTTTTACCCTTCCTTCAACGTGGTTATCAAACAATAGAGACTCCTTCCCAAGTTCATCTTCCCATGATTTGTTCCCCAAATGATGGGCTGAACCCACTGGTGAGTGCTCACTTGCCCATGCTTGCTCTCAATGTGATTAACCCCTTCTACTGGCATCTAGCTCCATGGTGTATAACACAGGGTAGTCTGAGGCTGCCTGGCCAGTGTGTCCATACAGTAGAAGGGTTGCAGTCCTGTAGGTGGGAATGTCACATGTTCCATCAAGCTTGAATTAACATAGTTCAGGTTTATTGTGTCATAGGTGTTGCCAGCGTGTCTGATACATCTGAGTGTGGACGTGTCACAGCACAAGTTCACGCAGTATGACTAGGCAATGCAATAAGCTATAATATTACAAGGGTTATGCAATGCTCTCAGAACCAAAGAGAATAAATCTTGTATTGAAAAACACTGCAGGTTTTGTTTTATTGTTACTAAGTTTTTTAGTTCACTCTGTATATTGGGATTTTCCCTCTTACAGATGAAAGTGCTTGTTACGGCAACATTCTGAAACGATCAGGACAAAAAGTGCTGTTTTTTGTTTTTTTTTTTCCTTAATGAAAATCCCTGAGTCCCCTTCCAGCAAAGGAAGACCTGTTTGTCAGAAGCAATTCACACACCCCTCTTTTAAATCCATGGCCTGTTTTTACTTGTGCTGTTCGGGGTTCTTCAGTCTTTATTTAACAAGGTTACGTAAGGAGAGGTGAGGGAGGAGGTAGTATATTGTATTGGCAAGAAAACAACAGCATATTTGCATGTCATATATTTAGTAACAGAGCAGATTGGGTAACCTGGCTTCACTTGACTTAGGATAATGAACGGATCTGATTTAGGGCTCCAGTTGAGGGGTTGTAAGGGTTTGTCATTCTCCAAGTGTTTCCAGTTGGTGCTTCTTTCAGGCATCCAGACCATCCGTCTTGTGCTGTTGTTGGCAACAAAACTCCTTGGTGCCACTATAACCATTTTTTCCAAAAGTGTAGCCACAAAGCCCTTATTGTCAGCTGTATTCTTCAAAGATAGCAAAGTCGCCTTTCCCGAAGGGGAACGGAGTGCAAGGAGTGGGACCAAACCAAGCAAGGGCAAATTAAGAACGTTTATCAGGCATATTTATTAATAATGATTTCTATTGTGCTGTAGATTAGACTCCAAAGGCCAGGGTCAAAATTTTCTGTTTTGTAAGCATGAAAATTCTACTGGACAAAGCATTTAAGTTCCTGTATGGCAGTGAATAATTGGCAGGAACATGATTGAAATAGGCAGCTACTGAAAGTCTTATTTTAATTTCTAGGGTTCTATTAGATATCAATTTTTCAGATTAAAAATCCAGAAGACAATAAAAGCTCAGTCAGCTGTAGATGCAAATGGCAAGTGTACCAGGGAGTGAACCAAGAGCTTGCCAGAGTTAGCAAGTCCACACTCACTGGGGGGGATACAGTTTTACTCTGCCCAAAGAGTGCCTTTTTGTGGTTTAACTCAGCCATGTGTCCCTAGGGGTACTATTATAAAATAGCAATGGTGGAATGCTGTGTGTGGAAGTTATTGCAAAATAACCATTTCAGGCTGTTTTTCTGTGTAGACAAGCCTTGCTACTACATTTTGACAAAAGATACACCTAAGCTGATCTTTTCTACTTGATGTCTAAGGAGTATGTGAGAGATGTCTGTGTAGAGTAAGGCTCTCCTGAGAAGTTAGTGTTTGCAAGTATTTATCAAAGCTTACTGCCACGTCAGAAAAAAGAGGAGCAGAGGCTCCAACATTAATGCAAATGCATTTGCTTCACATAGCATGCACCAGTGCTACTCACTTTCAACCCTAAAGTTAGACTTTGATGTGGTCATTTCACTTCATCCTGCCTCTCACTATAAGTTTGTAGCTACTCAAGTCATCCAAGCTTCTTGTGTACATAGGAGGATATCTGCAAAGGATATTCTGTTCCACCTATGGTAGCGGCTAAACTAAAAATGGTAGCTCTCCCCACTGACTATAGAGGATGCCTTAGACTAGCCACTAGTCAACCTAATGGCTAGCTTTGATCATGAGTCTTAAATAGCTGTAATTAGATAAAATCATTTCTACCTTCGGTTTACATTAAAAAGAGATTGCTTTTCAATCAGATTCCATTTTCATTTCAGAGATGGAGTGTTTTTCTCTTCTTAGTATTATTATTTATGAAATAAATAAATGACAGAAATGTTCTTCTCTGCAAGTTCTTTATACAATTCTTGTTTAAGACCGGAATGATAAGCAGCTTTTCTGTTCGCATATTTCCTCTAGATTCTGACAATATATAGGAAAAAGAATCCACATGAGGCAAGAAACCTTTAAATATTCTCTTTGATAAAAAGAAGTTTAAAAATATTGGGACAGAGTGAGAAATGGAGAAGCAAACTTAATATAACAATTTTTATAGATTTCAAGGTATTGGAATGCACTTAGAAGTATATCAGGCAGTAGAAATGTTTTTGCAAACGACTAGGAATCTTAAATTGATTTCCAATGGTCGTTTCTCACATGTATTTGAGAAAACATTGTGTTTTGCACTTGTTTATAGGTCATTTTCATAATCTGAAAACAGAAGAAATTAAACCCTTGCACTTTAAAACCAACCAAACAGAAAGCAATCTACACAGCATTTGAGTCCCTGAATCAATTTATTTCAATAGTTATTTTCTTACCTCATAATTTTTAACAGCTACCACTTTTTTTATATGGCTTTTTATGAAAGCAGAGAATCTAAAGAAAAAGCTCTCCTGGATTTATGGTTGAATTATAATTCCTTGGATTTATGGTTATTTTATAATTCAGTTTAGATGGCATAATGAAGTTAGACAAAAATCAGAGGTTCTTTGAGTGAAAGTACATGTAAACACCTTGGGGTTACAGTCATTTTGGATGTGCTTTTGAAT
>NW_020799097.1:48437429-48485797 GCF_003259725.1 Athene cunicularia | reverse complement strand
GGGGGGGGTGGGGGTGTGTGTGCAGAGGGTGTACACTCTAGGTCTCTTTATGCTTCTCTATGAATATAGCTTGTATGATGTTTTGGGGATCTTGAGGAGGCCTAGACAAGACTTAAAACCTGCTCTGTAGTTAATATAGTTAGGGAACGGTCCTGGAGATCTGATCTCAGGTGAGCTGGATGACCCTCTGGCATCACCTATCCATTGAGGCAACTCATGGTTGCTAGAGGGAGTATACAGGGGAGGTATAAAGTGGGGCAAGATTTAAGCAGACCCCTTTGGCTGTTGGGTACCTCCATGAAGTGTCTAAACTAAGGAGGGGCTCACATACAAAGAGTGTTAGGATATGCAATGCACAAGAGAGAGCTCTTTGATATTAATGACCAAATACTTATTTTGGTAATATATGTCAAATAAATTATCCTGACACACCTTGATTTAGTATTTGATGATGATATATAAGTGTGTTATCTGAAGTGTAATTTGACACTGTTTTGGTCAAAATTAACATTTTTTTTTCACTAAATGGAGAAATGCTGCTATTTAAATATTACATATCTTAACTAGCCTCATGGAAAAGCAAAAAAATCTTTATTTAAGGGAGGATTTATGCAATCTCTGGTTCTGTCAACCCTTTAAAAAGAAATAGTAGTATTTGTGAGAGCTAAGGAACGAAAAGCTACAACATACTTTTGCAACACTTGCAAAAATTCAGTTTTCATCAGGTTTAGAGTGGACAAGGCTATCAAATAGCAAGAGATGATATCTGCAACATTACATGTAACAAATTCCTGACTCTTTTCAGATTCCCTCCCACTTATGCTAGAAGTTTGTGTATAGCCAGCAAGAGGAAGGGAGAGAGTTTTTTATGCATCTTCTCCAGGAAATCAGGGAGACTTAGAGACTGAAAATGGAAAACATCAATGGGTGGGACCAGGAAAGTCAACTGAATGCTGCATTATGCCAAGACACTTTCATCCTGCCCTTCTGTCAACTGGGACAGGATGAAAGGCAATGAGTTGGCATAAAGTCTCAGGTCAAAAGTTGAAAATTGCCCATTCCTAGAATTTTTGATAATTAAACCTATTGGCTCACCTTACAAATGCTTTAGGAAAATGATGATAATCTATGGAGATGTTTATTTCCCTTATTTCTGGGAGTAAAACACATTTTTTTTTCAGCGTTTTTGTATCTGAACATATGATGGAAAAAGATTTTTGGCTTGAACTGGCAACGGCCACCCTCACAGAAAGACAAATCCCAGGAGAGCATGGTCTGGGGAGGCTTTGCAGGGAGCGGGATGGAGGACAAGGGGCTATCAGCAGCACGAATAGCAAAGCCTGGCTTGGCAGCTGCTTTGGCTGGTGGGTCCAAACTATGGGGTCTTTTTGTCTGATCTCTATTGAATGACAAAAAGGGCAACTGCCAGAGTCGAAGAGGAACACCTGACAGAGTGGCCTTTAGGTTTTTCTGTGTATTGAAATTTTGTTATCGCTAATGTGAAACCAGGATTTCCTCCCTGGTATGGTGAGATGTAGGACTCACGACTGTCTCCTGAATGGA
The DNA here is from genome assembly GCF_003259725.1 of Athene cunicularia. Lineage (NCBI taxonomy): Eukaryota > Metazoa > Chordata > Aves > Strigiformes > Strigidae > Athene > Athene cunicularia. The sequence continues at coordinate 48,484,234 of NW_020799097.1, read as the reverse complement.
ACATCGGTGCTATGGACTTTGGTTGGGCCTGAGATTAGTTTCTGCATCCCAAACAAATGTCCTTTCTCTGTCTGGAGTATGTATTTAATCACTGAAAGAAAGATTAGTCCTAAATGCAAAGACCAAATGTGTTCCAGTGAGACAGTGGTGAGAACATCCCATTACATTTGTCCCACTTAAAAAATGCTTGAGGGCAGGTCAGATATCGTTTTAATTTGCAAGGTTGTTTGTTCTGTTTACCAAAGAGCGAATCTGTCCTTTAATGCCTGAAAGCTTAAACGTTAATGTAAACAGAACTGGAATGTCAAATGATGTTGAAAGCTGATTATGTACCTTGTACTTTTAGTTTCATAATTAAAATTTTATAGGGTGAAAATACCTATTCACACTATCTACTGTAAATGCAATGTGAATGTAGGTGGACTGGATCATTATTAACCACTGAATGATGGGTTGCATTCATACCTGTATCTGAGCCAGACCTTAGCTTCTTTGCACTGAAGACTGACAGAAGATGTGATAGCTCTCTGTTATTATAGCTGGGGGTAAATACAGGGGAAGGAGGTGCTTTCAAGATTAAAATGAAGAAGAAGATCTCAAAGAACTGAATATAAACTTGGAACAGATAGATTCTGGATGAAGTCTGTCAGGGGAGTGAGGTTTTGAAACAAGTTTTCAGATGGAGGTGTAGGTGTGAAACTGCACCTCAATTTAAACCAGACCTTAATACCCTCACAGATATGACTTGGTTTCTGATGACAGTAGGGTATTTTACACAGGGACCCAGGCAACTCCAGTGACATGGCTCTGTTCTTTGGTTTCTGTGTATCATCTCTTATGTGTAAAGGCATCTCTCTGGATATACTTGGTCAGAACAAGTAGCTGTTTAATCTCTTCCTCTGAGAAATGTATGCTGAGTTTTATGGACATGGTACCAGAAGGACAGATTAGAAAGGGATCTGTTTGGGAAATTTCAATAAAAAAGTTTTTAAAATGCAGTACTGTTTCCTTAAGCTTGATGAAGTCAGGGGTAATTTTTAAAATGTCTTAGGTATTCAGTATGTCAGTGAATGAAGCTTGCTACAGAAAGAGCCAGAGCCAGTTGTTCAGCACGCAAATGAATTTATCTGTTAAGTGGTGTTGTTTGGCTGCTTGGATTTGAATCTCTCCTGTAAAATAACAGGTCAGTGAGAAAAATAATTCTGTAATGTAAATTCATAATTTCCCAATTATTTATGTGATGTAAACTCCACCCACACAATTCCACCTATTCCTTTCTCTTTTTTTTTTTTTTTTTTTTTTTTTTTGTTTCACTCGTGCTCTGCAAAAAACACACTACAAGTACTGGTTTGCCAGAGCTGCCATGGCTCTGTGATCAGCCAGAGCTCGGGAGTGACATGCCAGCTCTGCTCCAACTGCTGCCAACTGTCCACAATATCCAGGTCAATCTGCCAGGCCGGAGTTGTTGCAGACTGGAGAGATAGTTCAGCCACACTCACTCCACACGCCTCCCTCCTGCTACTGCATCAGGGCCTGGGAGCAGATGTTTGCAGCAAAATTCAAACACAGCAGGGACCAGGAGCTGGGCCAGCAAGTGCAGCAACTTGCTTTTCCCAGTATTTCTTCCCTTTCCTTAAATAAATAACAATAATAAAAAAGACCAGTGTATCTGGCCTATATAATACAAACTTCAGTGGTTTCCAATTTCAGTGGTACACCACTCTCTTTAGGAAACCACAGCTTTGCTGATACAAATGGTCTAGACAAGTGGTCTGTGCGGTGAGTGGGGAACTGCCTGACAGGCCACTCCCCGAGGTTGGTGGTAAATAGCTCCTTTTCTAACTGGCAACCTGACACAAGTGGGGAGCCCCAGGGATGGATATTGGGCCCAATGCTGTTTTATATCTTCATAAGTGGTATGGATGATGGGATCAAGGGTACCCTGATGAAGTTCGCTGATGATGCCAAACTGAGTGGGGAAGTGGACACTTCAGCAGGGAGACCCACCCTGCAGGAAGACCTGGATAGGCTGGAGGAATGGGCTAAGAAGAACCTTATGAAGTTGAACAAGAAAAAGTGTAAGGTCTTGCACCTGGGAAAACATAATCCAGGAGTGCAGCACAGGCTGGGATCTACCCAGCTGGGGAGTAGCTCTGTGGAAAGGGACCTGGGGGTCCTGGGGGACAAGCTCAGTATGAGAGAACAGGGTGCTGCAGTGGCAAAGAAAGACAATAGGATGCTGGGTTGCATCACCAAGGGCATCACCAGCAGAGATAAAGGAGTCATTATCCCACTCTACTCAGCACTTGTCAGGCCACACCTGGAATACTGTGTTCAGTTTTGGTCCCTGCTATACACAAAAGCTGTGGACAGGCTGGAGAGAGTCTGGTGAAGGGCCACAAAGATGATCGAAAGACTGGGCAGCCTGTCAGATGAGGAAAGACTGAGACAACTGTTTTTTTTCATCCTTGAGAAGTGAAGGCTTAGGGGAGACCTTATCACCATGTTCCAGTATTTAAAGGGTGGCTACAAAGATGTAGACTCTCTTTTTATAAGGAGTCACATGCAAAAGATGAAGGGTAATGGGTACAAGTTATTCCTGGGGAGATTCCAGTTAGACACAAGAGGAAAATTTTTCACAATAAGAACAATCAGCCACTGGAATAATTTCCCCAGGGAAGTGGTGGATTCCCCAACACTGGACTCTTGTAAGATTAAGCTGAACAAGGTGTTGGGTCATCTTATCTAGACCATGCTTTTTCGAAGAACAGCTGAGGTCCTTTCCAACCTGATATTCTATGATTTTATGATTCTATGATTTCTAGTGCTGGTGTATGAGTCTGGGAGTGAAACTCTTCTAAGCAATGTCTCCTGAAATATCTATGTACTAGGGACAGAATGGATAAAACAGATCCAAACAGGTAAAACTGAAGTGCTTTGTTGACTTTCAGACCCAAATGGAAACTTAAGGGACTAGGTCTGGTATGGGGAAAAAGAGCTGTGTCCTAACCCCAGTAAGTCATTGTAAAGTGTAATTTATGCATTATGGGGAGGACAGCTGAGGTCATAGCAGAAAAAGTAACAATGAATGATCTGACAGAACGGGAGGAGCCTTTCTTCTCCCTCTCCTTGGATGTTTTTCTTCCTGTGACCTTGCCTTCTGACCATTTGGATTTATTTGAGTACATTTTGGTACCAGTTGCCCCACCTCTGAAAACAGCCCTCAGATTGGCTGCCAGTGCCTCTTTGCACGCTCTGTACTGCAATGCCCAGTTAATGAATGGGTACGTGACCTTCTTTCTTTTCAGAACTAGAGCTGTTTCACAACCCCCCAAGCAATGCAGCTCCCTGCCAGGTTGCCTGTCTTTTTTGGAGAAAGTATTTCTGGGAACAGTGAGGCAGAACAGGTACTGTGTTCCTCACCTTGCCCTGTTGTCTCTTCCAAGCAGGAAAGCTTACACCTGCAAATGTGTTTCCAGACAATTGCACCAGGCTTGCTCCTGTCCTCCAGCAAAGTGCCAGCTCATCTATGCTGCAAATGTCATAGGTTTGTCCACTGCTTGAGTACTTGCTGCCACCTCTGTACCTCTGGATGGAAATCTTGGCTGAGGTCTGTTGGCAAAGCCATGTAGGAGATTTCCCGGCCACATGGGGAGCCTCCTGGGATGAGGCCAGGCTGAACGCACATGTCATGGATGGGATGTGGGGGATTGTGAACCCCAACTCTAGTTGTCCTCCTCTTTCAAAGGCAAAATGTGAACTGAAAGTGATAATGAATTCAAGCAAGCAAAAAATTTAGGATTTCTGCCTATTCCCTCCTCCTGCTTCCAGCATTACATACTATCATTTATTTTTAAGTAGGAAGTTAGTCTGTTTCCCTTTACATTCAACGGTCACTTCACCCTGTAGGAAATGCTCAGGATAACAGTGTAAGTGAACCTATGCGATTGCTAATAAGCAGCTCCACCGGTGCTTGCCCGAAGGTACCAGAGTAGTCAGTGTTACTAATAAAGTTAATTACTCCCACTACAAGAGAAATTAGTCAGGGGGAAAAATCAACGTGTATGAACAAGATGATTAGCTGCTGGTTTCACTTTTGCAAATGCACTTAATCTACTGTAGTACTTTTATGCTGGTTAACCAGAGTCACAAGGTATTAACATGCTCCCTTCTTATGAGAGAGCAGAGAAAGAATTACAAAAGAGTCACTTCCGTTTTGGGCCCTGTCTGATGAACTGTGAACGTATTCAAAAGCCTCTGCACTTTTTTCTCTTTTAATAATTAGTGCCATTTTTCTCCTGGCCATCAAGCTGTGGTCTGAAGGTAAAGAATTTCATAATTAAAAGCATCTCTAGTATGAGTTTTTCCAAGAAAAAAAAAAATCCACACCAGGACATCCTATTTCACTTTGTGGTGTCTCTAATCTTTATGCATGTAGAATAGTAAGAACCCCCCAACCTCTCCATCAGGCATGAGTTTTCATTGAATTCGTTGACTGTAACTGATTAATCTTCTAGGAACAATGCAACAGCTGGATTCAGATTTACTCTATTTTCTGATCTGGGAAGTGAATGAGATAACACAGAAGGAGCCATCACAGAACTGTTTGATTTCTAGGTGCTTTTTTAGTGAAGATCTCAAGGGGGTTTGGTTTTTATTTGGGTTTGTTTGTTTGTTTGTTTGGTTTGTTTTTTTCAATACAGAAAGTAGGGAGAATGTGCTCTGCAAATAATAACATCCTCCTTCCCTGGGGGTTATATAACTGAGAAACATCAAAGACTTCGCTCTGAGACATTGTGTTCCATGCAGGATCTGCATATGTTATAAGAGGTACCAATTATTTCCAGTACTTGTGGTATTTTTTGTAATATGGATACCATCCAACCCAGGTCAAAGAGGGCATCATGCAAGCATTAGATGACGAAGCTTCTACTCATACTTATCATTAAGGATAGAAGAAGGGAGGGAAAATGATTAGTGGCTTCCCATTTCATTCAGTCATTGGTTTACCTTTCCAAATGGTTGTTTTTCATTTGGTTTATGACATTTCTGTGTGACACTTCCTGCAGCTAACTTGTTCACCTCACCATCAGGAAGGAAAATCGACATGGAGTGGGCAGGTAACCAAGCACAGAAATCTGACACAGAAGTCCTCAAGCCCAATTGCTCAGAGAAACACTTTCCTGCAGGCAGTTCAGAAAGAGCTCAGGAACCCTCAGATGTTGGAACAAGAATACAATCTGCATGTGGATAACTTGCAGAAAGAGTAAAAGAGACCACTTGCTGTATTCTTTTAATTATCTCTTCAGGCTGAGTTTTGAACTGGTGGTAAGATGAACCACTATACAACCTATACAACTATAAAATGTATGATTAAACTTCTGAAGTGTTCTGGAATTATTATTACTGGTCTACTAATTACTATTTCCATTACTGGAATATTTTTAAAAGGCTACTTTTCACATGTAAATCTATTAGTCAAATGAAAGTGAGGATACATTTTTGAGAGGGATCTTCATCCTTCAGCCAGAACTACTTTAGAAACAGTTGACTAAATTTACATTTACATTAAGATGTATTTTCCCTCTTTTCAGAGTCATATGCAGCAACATACTTTGAAGTAGGTGTACCTGTCATCTGCCTCTTCTCTGCATGGCCAGCATGCTTTGAAGGTGTTCTGATAGGAATGAGAATCTGTTCCTATTTATTTTATTTACTTCTGTGCTCCTTCATGTTGACTTTTTTCCTCATTTAGTTTTTATTCTCACCTTCTCCCTTTTTCACTCATTCTTCCATCTTTTATAAGAACCCATCTTTTAACTTTCTCCTTTTTATTGAGTATATGAATATATAAGGATGAGGTAACACACTGTCACCATCCATAGCTACCTACCACCCCTTCCCATAGTATCATAGATTAATCAAATAATGTAGGATGGAAGGTATCTCTGGAGGTGTTTGATCTGCTCCAGTCCCCATTCAGGGCAGGGCCAACTTTGAAGTTAGGTCAGGTTATTGAGGGTCATGTCCTGCTGAGTATGTTGAAGGAGACAGAACCTCTCTGGGCAACCTGTCCCAGTCTTTGACTCCTGCATTGCAAAATTTTTTTTCCTCATATCTAATCCAATATCTAATCAAATTTTCCTTATTGCAGTTTGTGTCTGTTGCCTCTTGTCCTTTCCCTGTGCACCTCCAGAATGAAGTCTGCCCTCCTTTTCTCTCCACATTTCTCTAAGGTAGTTGAACACAGCTTTAAGATCTCACCTCTGCTTTCTCTCCTGAAGCCTGATGAAACCCCTTTGGCCTCTCCTTACACATTTGGCTTACAACTACTTAGATCACTGCAGAGATCTGGAACTAAGATCACTCTGAAGTGATGTAAGATCACTTACTGTAAGCAAGACAGCATATTCAACAGTTAGCATTTTTCAAGGCTCTTCTAAGGAGAGTCACCTAAAAAGATGCATAGTGCTCTGGTACTACTGAGCTATCATGAAGCAGACAAATCAAAAATTAACCATGAATTAGTTGTAAGCTCAAAAGAGTAAAAAGTCCCAGAATTAACCATTGCTAATGGTTTTTCAGCTGTTACATGATTGTCCAAATGATGTACATTCTAAAAAACATTTTTGATGCTTTTTCATCAGACTAAATATTGAATGCATAGAAGAGCTTCTGGCTAGGATAAAGGGAGTGTCATTTATGATCTATACAAAATCCTACTGTATAAGACACTGGTTTTGTTTTGAAAAACCATTTTATTTATGTACTGCAAGCTTGGTGGGGGGAAATTCTTACCTAAAAGAAGTGCTTTGATGGTTGGGTTAGGCCTAGTTTTGCAAGAATTACTCCAGCCACTCTATCTTTGGAGCCCTGTTTTTTCCCTACCATCCCAGCAAACCATAGAAGAGGACCAAGATGAGCTCAGACACTAGGAAGTTTTTCAGGATTTTTGTCATTCCTTAATCACTCACAGAACTGATACAGCCAGAGCCCGGGATTGCAGGAAGGATTCCTGAGCAGTAGAAACCTTGATGTTAAACAGGAATCAGCCACGACACACCTTGATGATAGGGTGGAGATAATTTGTTTTGTTATTAATATTTGACATTCAAGTTCATCATGTGGAGAAGGCAACCGCACTGCCTGGAAAAGAGGCTGCAGGCAGCACAGAATCTTACTCACCCCATTGCATAAGGGGTACATTTGCATTGAGATCCTCGTCTGGTGATTAGAAGGTGCGTTACACAACCCAGTGACAGACTAAGCGCTGTTGGATGACACCTGATCTGCCTTTTCCTGAGCTCTGCCATGAACCCAGCACTGCATGCATGGACAGAGGATGTCTCGGTGTCTCCTGCAGTAAGGAGGTGGTATGTCGGCGTGGGGGAGAGAGAGCCCTCTGCCCTGGGACTGCTGCCCTCCCCACCATCCTGCTTGTGGCCAGGACCCTTATGACAGACACCATGGCCTTGGAGGGAGATCCGCAGGGCCCGATGGTGATGGCGCGGCGGGAGCAGGGAAGGGCGGCTCCACCCTGTGCGGGAGCAGGGTGTCATTAGGGGTGCCCGCGCCCGCTCGTCAACAGCCCCTGGCCGCTGACCGCAGCCTGAGTCACTGGCACCTGAATGAAAGTAGTTTTGTTGTTGTTTTGTCCTTTCCAGCCTCTGAAGAACGCACCCTGCCAGCAGGGCAGGCGGCCAGGCCCGAGCTGCTGCGTTGGGCTGCATCAGGCCAGGCCAGCTCCTGCTGACCTCATGGGTGAAGGCCTTCCTTCAGGTCAGGAACTCGCTCTCCATTCATACCTCATTGTACACTGCTCTGCAAGTAACTAGATGGTGGAAATCAGAAGCAGGCTGGGATTTTGCCTTCGGTTTCTTCCCAGGGCGACTCCCTTTAGCTTTGCCTCAAGTCCTCAGGTGGTTTTCCAGGCCAGTTTCAGAAAGTCAGGCATCAGAGTCACACCACTGGTGGCTCCAACGGCACCACGATTGCATATGTGCAGGGGCGTGTTCCTGGGCCACTGTGCAGGGGTGTGTTCCTGGGCATAGTGGCCGACTGACGTGGGGCAGGCTGCATCCACACCAACAGACCCTCTCAGCCTCAAAAATGGGGCAGGACTTAGTATCGGATGGAGAGAACATATGTGATCTCTTCTTTTGTGGTCACAGCTCAGCGAGGTTGTGGAAGGCAGTCTTCGTTTGATCTATAGTCCCTCAGTTTCCCTGAGGGTACTGGTGTTAAAGAAACTTTTCACCCATTTTGTTTTTCCCAGCACTCTGAATGTTAAAAAGGAAGAGAAATATCTCTCAGCCCTAATACTCAAATCACAGGAAAGTGCCTGACCCATTCCTCATTTCATGTCCTGCTTCAAACTATAAACAATGATCATTACAAGTTGCACCTCGCTCTTCCTCTGTATTTTTCCCCATCCTCTTAGACCATAATTGCCATTCCCTCCCCCCTAATTACTCCACCCTGGCTTAAGGTGCAAAGAATGGCCTTTGGCAAATAAAGGGTAGGCATAGCTTTGAAGGAACACATTGCTGTTGTGGAGATTCACCTAATATTATGTGGTTGGCTCTTCTAGTTTCTGAAGCCAAGGATTCAGTCATTTCCAGCAGGTACAATCAGGAGAGAAGGACTCTCCTACAAGCAAGAATGTCTGACCTTCTACTGTATAAAGGGGAAAAAAACCTACATAGATATTTCATTTTCAAGCTCACAGTGTGCTTGCTGTAAATGATACCAAATAAAAGTGAGTACATGCAATATAAAAATAGCCTTTATGGTATCTTTAAAAAAAATTTAGGCATATCAGCTGTAGCCTGTGAACAGGCTACATTGCCAGTTAATCTTCTTTCCATATACAAATTTGTATATAGACATTTTTAGACTTTTTGAATAAAAGAATTTGTAACCATAAAAATCCACGTATTCCAGATGCACATTTTAATGCTCTCGGGGCTTGGTTTAAATTGTTTTTCAGACATACACATAGCTTTGGTATTTTAAAATTTGAGGACACATGAATAATTGTGTATATTATTTTAAATAAACAAATGTGACTAGTGACTGAAAATATAGCTTTCGTTCCTGTTATTTGCATCTAATAAGAATAATAACGAAGACATTAAATAATCATTCATATGTAGGACTTTAAGGGTAAGAAGTTCATGAAGGTGTAAGATAGCTGGATTGCTATACTGAACATTTTACATAGCTGAAATTTGGGAGACTCTTCCAATTAGAGATTTAAAAATTACACCATGGTCTAAATTCTTTCAGATTTTCTACAGAGTTCTTGAGTATGTTAAAGTGATTTCCCCATTGAAAGTGTCACTGAATCAAGAGTTTGGAATAGGAAGAAGTAGGTGTGATCAGAAACAAAGCCTGTCTGGCTAACTTCAAAAGAATAGTAACATGTTTTTAAAGAGACTATATGTTCAATAATGCTACATCTGTACCAACACCAAGTTATTGGCAGATAGCTGAAGTCAGATGTGAAAAGAAGGGAAAATCTATTTAGATCAGGGGTTTCCCAACTTAGTGGGCATAAAAGTATGCAGTGACAGAAACTATTCACACTTCTATTGATAGTAATGGGTGCATGTGGGTCTGCTTTGGATGTCTTTCTGTTTTACTCTGTGAAGACAAAAAGATTGAGAGCGTGGTGCAAAGATGTCTGCCCTTCAGGAACTATCACGGGTCCAGCTTGTCTACCTAGGCTGGTATGGAAACTATGGTAGGAGTACCTCCAAACGCTGGGACAAGGGCTGTCAGAGGAAGACCTCAGTGATGAGGTCTTGCCCTGACAAGGACTTGAGAATGGAAGGAAACAGTGGCTCCTGGGGGAGTATGGAGAAGGAGAAAGCAAACATGAGCTATAATAACAAGACATGGAAATGGTTGTTTTGTGTTTCCCTACAGAGCATGATTTAAGAATACCATTATCTATAGAAGCCATCCAGGTCCAACTGTATAGTTTCTTCTGATGGACCAAAATGACCATATTCGGCCCATGAGCAGTAGGTAGGGAACTGCCAACTCTCAACTCTCTGTACTTCTACCCTATTACTTTTTCCCACAGGAAGCCAGCAATAACAATAGCTCCCAGATCTGCATAGATCCCCTTTCTCTTTTATTTAGCATTGCATCCGTGACATTAAGCAGCCTAGATTCTCTCCTGAAGTGATTCATGTAGTAAAGTTTGGGAACCTTCAATCTAAATCACATCCATTCTTTCTTTCTTCAGAAAGACATGTTTGGTCTTGGAGGATACAACCAAGCATAGCTTGTCTCCAGACTGTGTTCACCTAAGGGACGTGACCAATCTCTTTTCCAGTTGCTTATCAAGCCAGTGCTTAGGCCCGCTCACATCCAAAACACCCAGTTAGCATAGTCACTCTCTCCGCCCCCATCCCCTTCCCATATGATTGCTTATGATTTCTAGCATTTTTTATGACACAGATATAAGTCTTTGTTACAAAAACAAACCATTAACCATTCCTAGGAGTTCTGTAAGTGTGCAGACAAGACACTGACTAGTACAGTGGTTCAGGATATTGTATTTTAGTTTTGTATCTCAAGGGTGGCATAAGTTCAGGAAGAAAAGAATTGTGGCTTATGATGAAAGTTTCCCAACATGGGGCATTATAGCATGATGTGTCCACCTGACGGGTAAGAATGTCATAACTGCATTTTTCTTTTAAGTCAGAACTTATCCAAAGTGTCATATAAACACAGATACAAGTGGATACACCTTGGCTGAGGTGTTACTTGACTGCAGAGGGTATCTCCGGAATGTGTAGATTTGCTCATTGTCTTGAAGTCTCTGAAATTTGGACTGATATTCTAAAGGAAGGTTAAGTAATCTTCTAAGCTTGCCTGTTTTGAGGTAAGGCTTGAAAACATAAAATTAGAAATAGAAACTTCAAGCATGTGGATCCATTAAAACAAGGCCTAGTCATCCCAGGAGAAGAGGATTACGAAAGCTTGATAAGAATCGGATTTATAGCAATATCACTTTAAGCCTGTTCTGTCTGATACGGTCACTGAGTTATTGGTATTCTGCTACTAAAGGACAGTTGACTTATGTGAACAAATATTCTAGCTATTAAATAATTCACTTACACAGAGAATTCAGATGTGCTGTTAGCTAAATTATACTGAGAAATACATAGGCAAACAATATTTGCTTTATATGTGTATCATTTTTCTGATAAACTTTTGTATGTAGAATACTATTTGTAGACTGTAGAAGACTTGATGGGAAAGAACTCTATGCATATATATGTACATACACATATAATATACATATATACAAATATATGAGAGAGAGAAAATGTGAATACTGCACTGTTTTGGCCCTGCCATTCCCAGACACTGAAACATATGTATACAGGTAAGACATCCTGGTTGCCCTTGTGCTATCCAGTGCCAGGAGGCAGCTCAGAGCACTGTTATTGCCTCAACTTATACTTCATCCATTGCTCATGCCAGACATCCGCACATGTATGCCATACAGCAGCCCTATACATTGCTACAGATGCTTACCTCAGCTCCACAGTCAACATCTGCAGGGGCAAGACCACAGAAAGAGGTTGTAAGGTCCTCATTATCAATGAACACAACACAAATGGTGAAAGTAACCTTTTATTTGCATGTGATATAGAGACATACACACTGCAAACACATGCCACACATCATAAAAGGACAGGATACTTGGGAGATCGCAGCAAAGAAACGTTAGCATCTGCTTCTAATAACCAGTGTAAATAGTACATGCTCTGAGTTTCTCATGGTGTTTCTGAACAGAAATCCAGAAGAGCTGCACACACAGCACAGCCGGGCTCGTTAACACCACCCGCCATCCGCTCACCGCCACCTATGGGAACTCGGCCCTGCCTGGCCCTGTTCATGGGGCAGAGCCGGTGGGCACAGATTTGCACCCCCCTTCAGCTTGCTCACTGCTGCCCTGCCCATCGCTGCTGTGCGTGTCAGTGGCCAAACTCACTCAGGCTTGTGAGAAAGCCCGTGCCAAAAGAGGTGGCCGGGTGTTCTAAAGGAGAGATGGAGCTTTCTGTCTCCAGGGATCCTATGGGTGCAATGTGGGTCCCGTGAGCCAGTGCTGCTCGCAGTCTGCAACGCAGCACAACCTGGCACAGAAATGCCAGATTCCTGGAATTACTATACTAAGCACAACATGAAAATGCTCAGAGCACTGCTGTCCAGGCAACACTCACAAGCTAAATCTTCTGTAGATTAGGACACGTTCTGGAGAAATGAGAAAGAATGCAGCCAGCTAAGTAAAGACAGGTGTGCGGCTCTGCCGCCTGGCATGTAAGAACAGAAATGGTTGTGGGATGAGATGAAAGCCTTGCTGTGAGCATGGGTTGGCCTGTGGCAATGCTGTTGTGACTGTACATACACAGTGCCATACAGCAACACAGTGTCTGAACTTCCACAGCTCACACACCAGAGGCAGTTATGGAACTAGCTGGAAATTCATGTATCTACACCAGATCCCTTGCAGTTACCTCTGGCTTCTAGCTCAGCCCTTCCATCATATAGCAATTATTTTAACTCTCTTAAACATCTCATTTTTCTTTGTTAAATATTTTAGGGTTGTTTCAGTCATTTGCTTGGTTTCCGGGTTAAAAAAACCCTGAAACCTTAGTCTTGCACAGCTTATGATCAATATAATCACATCTAGGACTAGTATATTTTCTGGAATAGTGGAACCCATTCTCAGCATATCGGGATTTCCTCTGAGCTACATCTGTTAGTGATATGGTAAGTTTTCTTGCCCCCGACATATCGAAGAGGCCTGTAAAGAAGGAAGGAAGAATGCTATATGCTATGTGTTGTACTGGGCCATGGTTTTCTACTAGTGATAATAATATTTACAGCATGTCCTGGACTGGACTGCCCAGCAGCAATGTTCACAAGTGGCAACCCACCAAGTTCTCTGAATCTCTTTGCCATGCAGCCTGTTTTTAATGGGTGGGATAGCTTTTACTGATGTGTTTACTTCATGAAACATTCAATTAGTCAGATTCATCATCAACATATTTGCTTGTACTGCCTTTGTGTTGGGTGCTTCATCAAGCTTTTCCTCATGTGCACAGTTTGCCATCTGCTTGTAGGTTGTTCAGAGACTGTGTGAAGATTCTCTCTCTCTGAGAAAATGTGTGCTGGTCCATTGAAGTATTTGCTAGTGATGCAATGGCAGCTGTTATCATCACGTCATATGTGTGCGGGTGGTTGCAATACATGGTATATAGGTTGTCAAAATTTGCCAGGAAGATGTGTTTTTGATTGTGGTATTGTGTGCATGTGTGGTACTGCTGGAGCAGCACGCATAGGACTTGGAATATTACATGAGTACTATGCGTGAGTGCTATATAAACCACATACCAGAGTGGTTACATGCTGTATTGGGTGACAGTAACACCATATTCACACAGCTTTTTCACATCTCTCTTTATCAGCTGCCCATTTTCGATTATTCCTTGGGGCCCTAGCTGTTTCCATGTGCGTGCTGGGCAGTGGTCTTCACTGAAAGCGCTCTCACATTTGGATATCAACCTTTCCTTGCCAGCGCTTTCCTGTCTCTGGGTGCCAACAGTTCAGGCTCCGTGGGACAATGGTTCATTTCCAATGTCTGTCAGGATGTTTACGCTGTTTATGTGTAGGCCTTTGTCACCTGGTATTAATTGAATTGTGCCCTTTCTGCCTTTGAAGGCACAGAAGGCTTCAAACTCCTTTTTATTACACATGGTGCTGTGGCCTGTAATACTAATCAACTACATTTGGATATACCATGTTGTAAATATGGGATATGCAGCACCCCACTGCATCTTTGGAGATCAAATGGTCTCATGGTGGCTGAGGCCTTGCCTGCAGTTCTGAGTTTCTTCTTTTGCTCAGAAACCTGTCTGCTACACTTTTATGTTGAGATACCGTTAACTAAACCTGAGGAAGCCTGCAACCACCACAAATTTAATTTGGTTTCCTCCTCTCCTGATTACGAAGAAGTGTGGTTTCTCTGATGTCTTGGATTGTTGCTTTGCAAGCAGATAACTGTGTGGCATGGCACACGCTGTTTATGCTGTATCCCCTGCTTTATTTATTCTCATCTGTAAAGGCAAATATTTACCTCTAGTGGGTACTGAAAATGAGGTTTACAACCCTACTTCCACTCAATCAGGTTAGATGCTGTAGTGCATAGTCCATACTAGTATGGACCTCTTTGGCAAAGGTACCCAACAGGTTGTGAGAAGGGTCGTGACAGCACTAATTAATAGATTATGCTTTGTCCCTACTCTGGTGTTTTGCCAGGTGATGATTGAGCTGATAAAGAAATTCTGCACATTGTTGCCGTGCCTGACCTCCTCTCATCTTGTCTGATAGATGTGTTGGCCATTACATACTGTAGCGTGATCAGCAACTTGTCTTTTGATTGCTCATAGAGATTGCTCTGCATCTTTGTCCTTTCCTCTCTTCTGGGTCGAGCAACCCCAAGCCACAGCACCCGTGAATGCCATGCCGGCGGGCACTGACACTTGGTGTGACGTCACTGCTGCTTGTTGGGACACAGAAGCTTGGGGCTGATTAAGTTTTAACTTTTGAGTCTGGAGCTATCTGTGTGGGCTCACAGCTGGGGACTACAAAGTGCTATATGGAATTGGCACAGAGAAGAAACACACAGATTGCCTGCTGTCAGGACATCTGTGTCTTTTTATTTTGGGTACATTTAGCACTTATAGTGTTTCACATCTGTCACATATGCAGTATGGCACTGACAGTGGTTACCGTTATATTTACATTTTGCCTCAATCACATTTGTTGTTGTTGTTTACTGTGTCTGCAAAGCCACCTCCTTGGCCGCACACATTTCATTCGTTAGCACCAGGGCTGCCTGGCACTGAATGTTACCAGCAATGGACTTGGTGACACACACAGGGCATTAACAACATGGCATTCAGCTAGTGCATTAACCCTCCATCATTTGTATTCTCTTTACAAATGCCACCTCTCCAGTTCTGCCCGGACTGACATCATCTTGTCCTGCACAGCACTTGCATGGCACAGGTAATTGAAGACCAGGCCTGTAAGAGACCCTGAGTGGTCTGAACACCACATTAGAGGCTTAGTTTGTCCCCTGCTCAAAGCACACCCACAACATAAGCTAGTCTGGACAGACATTTGTCTAATCTAGTCTTTAAAAAGTCTAAGCTACTCTTAAACGCTCTCAGTGACAGCAAATCCAAAATCCCCCTAGGCAATATTTTTCATTCTGTACATGAGAACGTTTTCTGTAAACTTTGACTGGAAATGTAACTTGTTCTTTGAGACGTAGCATGTGACTTCAGAGTCAGCTGCTGATAAGTCTGACAGAAAAGGAAATATAACAATACATCTCTCTCTTCCTCCTTTACAAATGAGTTCCTCACATATTTGCTAACTTCCCTGTCATTTTATGCCGCAATCTGGAGTTTTACTTAGGCATCACCAAAGGCCATCATCCTGAGTTCCAGGGTTTAGAGACATGAAGTTTAACAGATATAGATATGTTCACTTTATGGTCCTTTGTGCCTTTGTTCCAGAAGATGGCAAGGATTTTTCTTCTGCTTGCAAATTCATGGCCTTTATCCCTTCTTTTATACATTTCATACTCTGAGGTTTGTCCTTTCATTGGTCATATGTTCCCTGATTCTGACCACATTGCATACAGATTGGGAATAAAGTATTGCCTTTTTATACCATACTGCAGCTAATGCTGCTCTCCTGGTAGGCTTTTATCTGCACTTTGACTGTCTCTGGTTGCAAGTACTATGGAGCTTCCTGATGGGATCAGAAGGAGCAAGTGAGCTCATCAGGAGAGACACTAGATCACCTCCTAAATTGCCAGTGCCGAAGCTGGATGGACTAGAAAATAAAGATTAAGAGCTGCAATGTTTGCTCTGAGGAGAGCAGTGAATCTGTAAAATTCCACTCTAATGGGAGTGGAAATTTGCCATTGCTTTTGATAAAGCTGTTGTGAAAGTGAGGGGAACAAGAGGATGAGATTCCTGGAGCCAGATCTGTCCTTGAAATATATCACATCACAAGCTTTTCTTGTGACAGAATTCTTTCATTATTATTTTTTAATTAAACCATCCTTAAAAATAATCCTTTCTTTTAAATCACATGTCAGAAATGCAAATGTGAGCCCTGGGAACTCAGAAGTCTCAGGCTACACAAGTTTCCCTCATCCCTGCTATAGAAACAACATAAGATGAATACACAAGGAATGTCTGTTAAGGATAAGTTTTAATGATCATCTGCAACTTGTTATTCCATAATATATGCCATTAATAAACTGAATTACCCCCAAAAGTCTGTCCTGCGAGAAGTGCTATATTTCCTGCATCTGCTGCATCTGTTTTATCACATCTCTGCATCCTTCTGAAAGCATTGTGTAACATGTTAAAAAAGGTTCCAGCATAAAGCAATCACAACTCAGGTATATAATATCTGAGTCTTTCCTCTCCTTCCTTCACAGCCCTTTTATTTCACTTTTTACTGCTTCTGTATGTGAGGAATAGCTTCCAACTGAGAAAAGCTCAGTCTACCTCCTTTCCTCTCTCTGACTGAAAATCTTTGTCTCAAATGTGTGTTCAAAACACTAAACCTCACCCTAGCAAATGGTAGAGTCACCAATAGAATCAAACTGTCCTGTGGATTACTCTGCTCCAAGACTTCTGCTCCAAGACTGCTGAAGTTAATAGGATAGTTTTCATTGCCTGCAGTGAAAACTGGCTTGGGCTTATAGTCATGCGTAATTAGTGAGTGGGAGATGAAAGGGCCATGTTACCTCCCATTCCCACATTTTTAGTGGACTGTTTTCCCTACCCATGTGGCTGCAAGATCCTCATTCCAATCTGCTCTTATCTTGATTTTGGGGAAAACTGGTTCTCATAATGGTTTCATTGTGCTAAGGTATATCCCTCTTCACAGAATTAAATTAACCCCTGTCCTGTTCAGATACACTATTATCATCATTACTATTAAATTAGTTGTTTCTGAAGCAACTGCAGACAAGACACCAAGCCATCCCCCCTGGCTGCATTCCACAGGGTGAGCTGCAGCACACAGTTCCAGCCAATATATTGGGAAACGCACCACTGCAGCTTGAAAAGCTCAGGCATGCCTCTCTTCTTTGATTCCTTGCAGCTGTGTTTCATGCCAGCATGGTGCTTTCTCAGGAAGGTGCTACAGAGGAGGTCTGAAGAGATATAGCCTTATGATTACATGTGAGAAGATCCAGAGGTCTCAGTTCCCTCCTGTGTCCCTGGTTGTGAGCCGATTCTTCAGCTCCTCGTGTGCAAAATGACTATAACATCTTTTCCCTCCTTCACTTTTTAATTTCTCCACTATGCTCTCTAACAGACATTGCAACTCCACCCTCAACGCCAGCATAGCTTTCACTATCACTTACCTTTTCCAATTGTTCTTTATTACATTGGTAATTTCATGATATGCTTAATGAATATTTGTATGGCTTTCCTCTATGGAATTATTCTGTACTGTATGTCACTAAATTACATAATCATGACCAGTTTGATATAATGTTAATCTCATTTAGAAAAAGTGTATCCCTTATCATTAATGTTTTTATAGTGCCATAACTTGTACTTTTTGTCTTAGGCAAGTCTTAGTTTGGGCTTTCTTGGTCTGAGAGCAGTAAAACTCCCATTCTTTGTGTTCTGAGACTTTTTCTTAGACAATTGGCATTCTTACATGCAAAAATCTGGGCAGAGACTGAACTTTTATTGTAAAAGAAGCGCGATGGAAGAAAATAAGCCTTATAAGTGCAAAAAGCCATGACAGAATCCTGGATGTGCAAAAATTAAATGAGGCTAAGAAATAAGCAAATATATATGTATGACAAATATGTATGTATATACATGTACATAAAGCCATGTCTTTTTCAAGGACAGGTAATGATTTCATGATGTGAACAGCTGACTTCATTACAATAAGACATATGGTTTCATAAATTCAATACTTACTGTGGGGTATTTGTTCAAATTTTAATGCCACACAGTGTTCTAAACTTATTGTGATGAGAAATACCAGCTGATGATGAGAAGCAGAGCTAGGAGCACTAGGTCGCACCAAGCTTTGCAAGGATCCAGATAGGTGAAGCTGTCAAACAGTCACCAGTACGTTCCAACAGACACTGCAGTGTGGAAGCCTCTTGGCTGCCCTTCAGCTCTGGTGGCTTGGTACCAATTTAGCATGGTGAAGCAGCTATTTGATATGAAACCACAATGTCCTTGCCTTACTGGTAAAACTATAAAATGTTATTAAAACCTAGGCATATGGAAAGTACACAGAATGAAATCCTGGATTTGTTGTGATCAATGCAAATTTTCTAGTGGCTTCAAAAGGCCAGGGTTTCACCCAGAATGTTTTAGTCTCATTTTGATATAAAAGACACATTTTTAAACTTAATTTATAAAGTAGCCTACTTTAAATCTTGTTTATATGTAAAGTGGTGTTATTGATCAGCTTTTCAAGATGCAAACCTTTATAAATGAATTCTTTCTTTTGTTATTCAGGGAGTAACAATGTATCAGGTGATTGCACTTTTGAACAGAAGCAAAATGGACCTGTGTTTCAGGTATTTTCTCAGGTTTTGATTTGAATTCTTGCTTATTGGTGACATTTGTCTGAGCAATGAGCTGACATGGGTGCGACAATGTAAAACACCAACAAAAGCTCTGGAGAGCAGAGCTGCATATACTTATATACACATAAACTCAAACATAGATTTAATCAGCAAAGGAGCCCACCTGAGACATGTCATTTCCCTGTCCTTCTGTAGTTCTAATGTGTTACTTTTGAGCTACAAATACCTATTTTAGAGGCTTTTAATTAAGTAACCAAGGCATGTATATAGTTCAATGTATTGGTTCACAGTAAGTATCAGCTTTTAAAATGTAGTCTTTATTTCTACCTGGGGAAAAAAAAATAATTAAAACAGTGTAAATTTTGTACTGTGAATCCCTAGTTTCCACTGTACTATATTTCTAGCAGGGAACCATTGCTGATACCCTGGCTTGGAAAGAGGGCTCCAGATAGGGTGGAGAGGCTATAGGAGGTGGTCACAGCTAGAAAAATGTATGTGAAGGCTTCAGCAGGGCTTTGGTCTGTGTGAGAGTCCATCATATCAGGCTCCAACATTGAGCCTGATTCATTTTATATTTATTTAGTAAATATCTTAGATGAGTCATAAGGTATTTAACTAGACTTCCCTAGAACTTTCATTTTACAGACAATTGACTGTGACACTGCAAACACTGATTCATGTGCTTTTCTTTGTGTTTGACAGTGAATGGGAGCACCCACAGTATGAGAAATGAGGCTTGTGCCTAAGTCTGCACAGGATCAGGGCCACAGAGGTGGGTGATACTGATTTCATACTTTTGACCCTAGCCAAAACATTCTTTTTTTTTTTTTTTTTTTTTTTTTTTTTAATCTTAATCTGTAAAGCAGTCTTTGGCTGGTGACAGCTGTGAGAATTCTGAAATCCATCATGTACCATGGGGACCTTTTCTGATTTCTGTTGCCTTGTAATACACTTAGAGCAGCACATGGAAAGTGAATAGCCAGAAATTTCTGTTGGTGAAAAGAAACAGAGTCATCCAGAGGAAGGAGACCCGAGAGAGTCAACCTCAGAGTCAGAGGGAGAGGTCTCGTTTTGCTCTAGCAGCTCCTTCACAATTCTGTGAGCATTTCCCCCCATACAGTTGTAGTTTTACAAGATTTACATTGTTCCCCTGCAAATGTAGCAGGTCGTATGGCCTGTATTCCATCCCCAGCATTTGGGAAGCCCTGTGATAAAGCTACAAAACTCTTCTATTCTTAAAGGGATTGAGATATTGTGGAGTCCCCAAATATGTTTCTCATACACAGGTCTGTGGTTCCAATTTGTTTTTCATCACATAAGCATGAGTAACAGAGTTAGTTATATTAGGTGTATTTGATGTAAAATAGTCAACCCTTTTAGCTGGTAGAGGGACGGGAGAGACTTCACCGAGGTTTGTAATTTACTAGAAATATGTATTAGAAAGTGAAAACCAGACCGTACATTGATGAAATGATTTTAAATAATTTCGTTGAAAAAATATGCTCTACAAAATTAACACTGTCTGTCTATTCACAGATACCCTCACATTTGAAGCAGATCAGGGATTATCCTTTTGGACATGTTAGGATTGCCTTATGGCAAGGAAAATATTCTTAGAATAATAGACATATCAGAGTAGCTGGGCTGAGCTATAAGGCTTCCTACTGAAACTTCTGGGGAAGGGTTTCCCAGATCAGTGGATGAAACCTGGGAGATAATAACTGCTCACCGTATCCTGTGCCTGTTTTCTGGGACAATAGCTTATATATTTATTTAGCAGAACAATGTCCTTGCTCTTCCTCTGACCTGTTTCTCACCTTGCAAGCTATCTTTGTATAATCCCATTTGTAGGTTTGTTGAGGGAGGCTTGGACATGTTTTATTATGCTACCATTCCAGACTACGTGTCTTTACTGATGGAGACCATGGTGGTTGAAGGTGAGAACTTGATTTACCCTAAAAGCCCTGTATCAGCCATGCCTCCATGGAGCTCAAGTTTAAGAGACAAATAGTATGCAGGCCTTTCTAGCCTGGTCAAGAGAGAAGAGTAGTCAGATAGGATGAGCCGACATTGAGGATGAGTCATTCCAGCTATCTCCTAGATATCTGCTTAGGCTTGGAGTCACCTGTCCAACTTTAGACAATTCTAACTGTCTAAATCGGAGGTGATTATCCAGGCTGCCTTTATAGTTCTGCCCTAAGATCGATATCTAAAATAATTGGGGTGAATTGTCCCCTGGAGGCTCCTCTCTCTTCCCGTTGACTATTACACTACTAGTGTTAGAGCAAGCAACTCATTCTGAGATATTTAAACTGAGGTGAGATACATAACACTCCTTTAGTAAGCAGTTTGAATACAGCCCTGTCTTATTTCTAATGGACTGTGTTACATGCCTCTAGTAGTAGACTCTATTCTAGGAATGCCTCATCACTTTCTTGAATTTAAGTGCCATGATGCTTCATTTTATTCAAAAAGATAAGTGGTCTGAGAACAAGTCTGTGTGTCTAGAAAAGACAAGT
The DNA here is from genome assembly GCF_003259725.1 of Athene cunicularia. Classification (NCBI taxonomy): domain Eukaryota; kingdom Metazoa; phylum Chordata; class Aves; order Strigiformes; family Strigidae; genus Athene; species Athene cunicularia. The sequence goes on along the minus strand of NW_020799097.1, from coordinate 48,463,033 downwards.
CACTGTGTAATGGAAAAGTATGGACAATATTGCACTTTAGTCAGCAACTGCATTTTCATTCCCTAAAGCATCAGAGATGCAGAAAACAGTGCAAGTTTGAATAATGTGTGCAAAATCAGCAAAAGGATTGAAGTGTGACCCTGGACAGACATTTCTCATTGGTCTTGCTTGGTGACCAGTCAGAATGGGAAATCATCTCTGCAATTCAGCAGCATAGACTTTTGCAAACGGTAGGAGAATTGAAAGCTTTGAAAACTCCACAAGAGCCTGAATACCATCAGGGTTCTTAACATGTCTGAGAGGGAGGATCATCTGCAGCCTTGAACACACTAAGTATAGACAAGAGGTACATAAGCAGTCAAAGATAACACCACTTCATATCAAGAGCTGCTATCCAGCCCTACAAAGGAATTTGAACAACGGCTAAGGATTTCTAAAGTCTGCACTTGATTACTGCAGGACTTCAGATACCCCCTCCAAATATTTATGATCCTTCACTACAAATCAGTGGTTTAAAGACACCTAAAAACAATGCTGTAAAAACTTCTCCAAGTATCTTAGATATAGAATTATTATTAGATTTGTTTCTGTTTTACAGATACATTCTTTGGCCCAACCTGTGTGTTTCAACACTCTCTCCTTACATCAAGGGCTCTTCAGGATTTTTTCTGTATGTGCTGAAAGACACTTTACCTGAGGCTACTCTGCTAACTTCTTTGAGCACAAAGTATCTCTGGATAATTTAACCACGTGAGACACACTCAGAAGATTTGGCAGATTGTCTCAGGTATTTGCAGTTAACCAATAATAATGTCCCTGCTCCTAATCCTCCAGATTTCTTCTAAGTTCTGGTTCTATTTGTTCTTAGTGAAAAGCATGGCATTATCTTATTACAGCAATTTGATTTTCATTATCTACGTAGGCTGCTGTGTCAGCAAAAAAGAAGCAATTTGGAAAGGATGGAAAAGGCTGCAAGTCATGAATGAATGAGTGATAGGTGGAGAAGTAAAAGAAGATAGAAGAGGGTATGTTGAGTGATTGAGAGATCTTGGGAAAATAAGGTGGGGTCTGGGGTAATTAGTTAAGAAATATACCTCTTTGTTTACATGGTTAAATGGGTGAAACTTGCCTTTTTCCTGTCACATATAACCTGTGCTTAGATGGCCTAAATCCAGACAGAAGTGTACTGTAAAATAGGTTATTTAGAAGAGGCTAAAATACTGAAATGACTACAAGATCATGTCTAACTATTTAACAAGTAAAACTACCCACCAGAAATCGTCTACCACCAAGTTCCATTTCAAAATCTGCTTTTGAGATACGTTTCCTGTTACCTCAAGAAGAGGCCTGGAAGGTGGGGAAAATAGATGTTACTCATGAACCTTCATTTAGTTATGCTTACAGTGCCACAGGCATTCCTTTGGAGGTATAGGGTTTCAAGAGGCGATAAATAAATCACGGAGCACAGAATGATCTTCTTGGTATCTATCTCCAATATAAAACAATTTTATGGGTTGAGTGTCTAACATTTTAAAATCTATTCTATATCTTTTTTTTATGTATAATCCAGTGTTCACTGAAAGCAATGGGGCTACATCTACTGTAGTAAATAAAATCAACCAAGGACTATTCTGTGCCTCTGATGCTAAGCAGTGTGGCTCGGTTTATGTCCATATTGCTCAGCTTTCTTCTTCTTCCAGAAGAACAGGGTGGCCACAACCAAATTGCCATGGGAATGACAACTCATGGGTCTGACCCCTGAATGCTGCCTGAACAGTGTTGGGCAGAGACAGAACTAGACTGTGAAGCATGCTAGAAATGTTTGGGATACTCCTGTGCCAGGACACATCCTTAGTTTATTAATACAGACATAGCCTGAGAGATTTTTGACGCATGGGTGGACTACAAGTTGGTGAAAATGAGCCATTTACTGTGATGGCTCTATAATTCCTTGAGATTCCTAGAGCATACTGCTTACTGGTAAAAAGGACCTCCATCTTGAGAAAAAGGAATTTAAAAGCTGCTTTGGGCATTTTTCCAGCTGCATAGCAACATCTGGTTGGCATTCAGAGGCTTCAGGGGCAGCTAATCCTGTTCTGAGCAGGATTAACATCCCTGTTTAAGAAGTAGTCTTGGTACATCTGGTGGAGCCAGGATTTCGGCTGTCCAGAGCAGAGGGAAAGCATGCAAGAAGGAGTGCCTGTGTGACTGTCACATAGTGTTTCCATCCTCACTTTGTTCTCTGTGGCTTCAGTGCTTCACCTAATGAAACGAAGAAGCACCATAATTTGAGCAGCCTTGCCAAACACTCATTAAACACTGTAGAGATGACTGCCTATCTCCTCTTTTCTACATGTCCTGTAAGTGACAGCACTCATCAGCAAGGGATGAAGTTATTTACAGAAATATTGCTCTGCTTTCTCTAGCATAGGTGGGCAAGATGACATTCAGCAGAGATGCATGTAAATCCCAGTTGTGTTGTTTGTGAAACTGCTTTCATGAGGGAAATACAAGATTTGTTTGGAGCAGGACAGTAGCAGAACTCATGGAGGAGCTCCTAGACAAAATTTTCTCATGCCTTCCATAGTTATGGGCACAGAAGTTAAATGACCTTGACTCCTAATATCTCTGCTGACAGTGACTGTCTGATTTCTTAAAGACCAACTCTGCTGCTAAATTTAACTGTTGGAAGGGAACAAAACAGAAGTTTGACACTGCCTTACAAGTTCTGGAAAACCTTATGCTTTAAGTAGATCCTCTTTGAAACTGGAGAGCTGTGGACTTGTGAGAAGCACGGCAAGCCATAGCTCATCCTGTCCAGACTGTAAGGAGAATGGTTTCCCTGTGGCTCCAGAGCAAGGGTCAGTGTAAAGACACAGGGGACTGCACACACACTTTACAGCTTGCCCCTGGGCATCTTTATGAGGAACATATACAATTAAGTGCTTACTAATTAACATATGTTCTGAACATGGGAAGCACTCATATTTGCAAACACAATTTCTTCTACATCCTTTCCTTTAAATTTGTATAGAAGAGGAATTACTAGTATACTTCTGAGTGTCACTGTCAGAGACTACTACGTAACTGCCGGTAGAAATCGGTTCAGCTCTGCTGAGGAAGCAGTTCAAATTATAGCTCACCTGTTTGACCTGATATGCTCAGATTTATAGATACTACCAAGACTATCATGTTCAGGTCCCGTATTTGCATACTTTCATGCAGTATTTGCATATTCAAGTACAGTATTTACATGTTCTTTATTTTGCATATCGAGACTTCTGACAAATAAAGGAAACACTTCAAACTGTGTCTTTATTTTTGTTTCCTATGTCTCAGATTTTCCAAAAAAAAACCAACCCAACACGTTACTACATCCCTCTCTTTCATCCCTGAAAAGGAGCAGGAAAATGAGAGCTTTCCTGCAGCAGCTGCTGCACCTGCTGTTTACAGTGAAGCTGGACTACAGCAAGGCTCCTTTTCTGGTCCACAACATTTCCTCTAACAGTCAAAGCTGACACATCAAAGTGAAAGCTCCGAAGGAGAAAAACAATGTGACCTATTGTTCCAAGAAAACAAAATAAATCATTTTTAGGAAGGGATTAAAAGATCCTAACTGGATTTTTAAAACACTGATATTAGGAAGAAGACTGCAAAGCAAAACGTAATGTGTGGTTGTGACGACGCCAGACATGGTACAATTTCTAGAATTTCACTGTAATGTCACTTGATATGTTCTAACAATAGGAGCAATGCATACAATGCTTGCCATGATTCTCTGTAGATACACATTGCAGCTCTAGGTAAAAGGTGGCGTTAGAACCTCTCATTTGCTTTTGTATCCAGTTTTGAAAAGCCCTGAATTCTGAAATTCTTTGGTCTGATGAGGTTTGGACCTATTCTTGTATTCGTGGTGTTTCTTCTTTTGTTCTTCCTTTCTGTTGTTTGTTATTCTTACGATGGAAATACCTTGAGGTTCCCACTGAGGGCCCCATTGTGCTAGACAATTACACTGCACAGAAGTTATGATGTAAATAGAGAAACCAGTGTGTGGTAGAGGAAACAGAGACAGAGAGTGGAGAATCAGCTTGCCTGTAGTCTCCTGAGAGGTCAGAGGCAGAGGTGGCCAAAACCAAGGCTTGTGTTGCCCAGCTAGTAGATCCTTTTTAGTAATGGAGGAAGCCAAATAAAGATGCTATGTTGTTTTGCCTGGATGAGGATTATATTTTTCCAAAAGCTTAAAATACAGCTTGCTTTGCTGTAAGGAGAAGGTGTAGAAACATATACCCAAATGCCAACCAGGATTTCTTGAGAAACTAAATGCAGTCTTGGAAGATTGCCTCCCATCATGAAATCATATTATCCAGAGGCACCTGGGTTACTTCCCCTCCCAGCATAATCAAATTAGTTTTGACCTTGTGACCTAGATACAGGTAATAAAACCTTCAACTTTCTTCCAGCCATGCAGCTGGGGAATGGTTCACCTTATTTCCTGTGATCCCAGTTTCGGAGTCTGATTAGAAAACTGAAGGCAGAGAAATCAAAGGCTAGGCCCTACTTTCTGGATGCTGTTTAGGGAGTCCTATCACCAGAGAAAAGGAGATAAAGCAGAAAATCTGTCTAAAACTAGAGTTTCTCAGTGAGTTTACTTGAAAAGGTCTGCAGTAGCAGATGCAGAACTGTGTATACTTCATTACCAGGTAACCAAATAAAATAAAAGCAAGTTGTTTCATAAGAAATGGAAATCCAGAAATTGACTCAGTTGCTTCCCATTCTAATGAATGTCCAAATGAAATTAATGAAACCTAGTACAAATTTCATTAAGGAAATGGAACAATGCCACTGCCTTAGTTTAATGACTAACACACAAAACCCTCAAATGACTGATATGTTCTACCTACTGGGTTCACAACACCCGGGCCAGATCTTCATAATACTCACAGGCTGAAAAGCTATGTCTCATGTTCTAATTTTAATGTACTGAACTGAAACATTTGTTTGCAAAACAAATATTGAAAATAAAGGACTTTGGACTGGTCAAGAGGCAAAAGCGCAATTTATAGAGCTCAGTGTAGAGATAACTAGTGAACTTTGATGGCCATTGAGAGGCAGGGGATCAGAGAGCTCAACTCATTGTCTTCTCTCCACAGCCTGATGAAACCACAAGCCAGGTGGAAAACAACAGTTCTTAAAGGTGAGGTATCTACAATCCTACAGTGAACTAGCTTGATAAGAAACTCCAGTAAAGAGGCCCCTATTTCTGTTTCTTTGCTGGTTTTGATCAGCTTGTGATTTAGGAATATCCTTCTCAGAATATGCCTTACTTTCAGCAAAGCTAGAAATTTCACTATACTTGCCTCCATTAATATGAAGAATCATTAGCAAATGTTTTAGAGCTACTTATACAGCTAGATCATGTCTCCTGCCATCAACCCCCCCCCCCATCTTTATTAAAAGAATGTAGAAATTTCTTTATAATGCAACATGCATTTGTGTAATTAGAGTACAATCTCTTGCAACTGATGGCATGAAACTACAATTAAATCCTATCTGACCCTAACGTGGTTAGATATATTCTACCATCAAAGAACTGCAAAAGGTTTTGAGGGCCCACACATAGTCTTTTTGCTGTATGTGTACAGTGTTAGTACAGACAGGTGGGTGCTATCAGTGGCTAAGTCTCTACAGAAACATACCTGGTAAAGGTGTAATACAGAAATGATTTCTAAGACACAGAGTCACAGACAGGTGGATAACTCAATTTGGTGTTCACTGAAGCTGTTCTATATAGCTGTTCTATTCACTGTACTGTGGTACACTTTCTTTTAATTTCCCTCTCCCTTCCATCCAAACTAAGATGTAAGGATTATGGGCCTTATCCTGCCTTCACAGACCAGACATATATACCGGCAATAGCCTATTCCAACACCTGAAAAAAATAATCTTTACCTGGGGATGCCTTAAAAGAAACCTAAACTAAGACAGATGAATTCTGGTGAATCCGGCTGAAGTGCTTTAAGGTATTACTGCCCGGCTGTCGTCTGCCGCTCTTGCAACAGCTGCCCATGTCTTCAGAGAGTCAGCAAAAGGGGATGATGACCTACGCCCTGGCTGACCCATCACAAAGATGAGTCCATTAACCAAGGAAATCTTCATGGCAAAATGGGCTTACCTCTTTTGTTTTGCTGCCCCACTGCCAGGCAGCAATGCCACCAGACAGGCAGCCACAAGCAGCTGGGGTAACAGCATCACCAGCTGTGGATCAATCATAATCCTTCCTTCCTTCCTTCCTTCCTTCCTTCCTTCCTTCCTTCCTTCCTTCCTTCCTTCCTTCCCTTTCTTATCTTTTCCCCTTCCCTTCCTTTATAATTCTTTTTCTTGCTATATTTCTCCTTTACTTTTCTGTCTCTCTCACCTTTCTGTCTTTCTCTTTCTCTTTCTCTTTCTTCACTGCAGTGCAAGAGTTAGGTCTCAATGGGAAATCCACATCCATACACCCACCAGCACCCTCCCAGACAATTAAGAATTTGTTCCCTCTCCCCCTCCCCCACAACCTCTTTTTTATTTTGTTTTGTTATTGTCAGCTGGTCTCTTGGATTAGGGTTTGCAGCTCTCTCTGGGCTCAGGAAAGCTTGGTAGCTTGGCAGGATTTCTTGCCAGATCACTGATCCTAATGTAAGTGCCAGAATCCTGCAGTTTGCATAATGCTAATTTGCTTTTCAACCCAGCTTGCCAACTCACATGCTGCTTAGCATATCAAGTAGCAGAAGGAATGCCATGTGCTCTACCCTGAGCAAGGAGAGTAATTGGATAGATACCCACTACCTGAAATTGAAACTAATCTAACCAACCCGGAGTATAAACCTTAATGCACTGTTGAGCTTCTGGTAAGAGGTTATTAGACTGAAACTGTTTCAAGCCAATTAGTTCCTTATTCTCAAAGCTCTGATTGTGGAGTTTTCACTGGCATAATAAGGTTACAAATACTGCCTCATTACTGCAATATTCATTCACTTAGGCCTAGATCCCACCATACTTACTCATTGTGAGTAAGGGTAGAAGAACTGGACCTTAATGCCTGTGTTAATGAAATGCTAGACATGTCAGGGTGGGGCGATACTGAGAGATATCACCACACCTAAGGGATGTTGCCAGTCATTGGGCTAAATGCCAAGTACTTTCAGTTGACTAGGCGTGGGGCTATCTCATTGTATTACCACACATTGAAGTGTCTTATTGCAATACTGGTTCTTTCAAAGCAAAACAAAACCAGACTGCCTAGAAAAAAAAACCCACCATCTCTGTTTTCATTCTAAGCTGCACCCACACGGATGGGAATATAACTGCAGCATGAGTCGAAGAAGGTGGGACTCTTCTCTGAGTTTACCTAGGTGTGTAGATACATACTCTAAATAGGTTGTCCAGGCTCTCTCTCCATAAATGGAGGGAAAAGAGTAGCCCTGAAAAAAGATTGATCCTTTCTGCATGAGACACCTGTTTTGGGCAGGGTGAGTTGGACTGTGCTCTGAAGGTGCTGGAATCTCTCCCTCAGCTGAAGGGCAGCCTGGGCAAGAGACTCTGAAAAGAATCTTTCCAGTCAGCTGAAGTTCATGGAAGTGTACCTCAAACATAGAGACAGAAATAGAGCCTGGTTTGCTTTCCAGCTGATCGCTTGGTCACAGACAGTGACAACTCTTGTGTCAATTAGCTGATGCAAGACTGCAAACTCCTCAAGACAGGGGCCACGTCTGTGAGATGCACCTTTTGACAGCTCCTGAGCAACAATGAATAATATGGGTACTGTGAGAAGTGGCTTTGATTTTCTCTGTTTGGTCAGCAGTAAAGCAAGTGCCCTGGCCCAACAGGCCATGCAGACACCCTCCTGGGAATGTAACTTGCTGGTTTGTGCAATGGGCTCAATCACAGGTACTTGGTGAGCAGCTTGCTGCTGACACTGTCCCAACGCCCAGTGAGTGGCATCTCAACATGTGGGAAGGGCTTCAGAGGAGTGCTGAGCATACAGTCTCTAATCTAGGAGGTGTGGAGATTAGAGGGAAATTGGGTAAGGAATTTACAATGAAGGCTATGAAATAAATTGGCCAAGTAAGACGTAAACCAGAATTAATGCCCAAATAGTATTGCTTTTATTTCTTGATCTCCTGTGCTTGGATGTGTTTTTGTTTGGAAAGTGTAGAGGTGAAATTCTCCCAAATTTGTCTCTCTACTTTGTCCTGTGTAATATTTTCCCCTGTGATCCTCGCCATGTTAATAAAGCTTCAAATGTGTGGAAGGGATAGGGCAGGAGGGATTAATTATCTGTCCATCAAAGCAATGGCTGTGTATTGAGAAATTGCAAAACATTTCCCATAAAGCACTACTTCTACAGAAAGGCTCACTCTCTAGGAAAGGATTCTTTGTCAGGGGGCAGTATCAAAAGATGGGATATGTCCTCCAGGCAGACCCTTCTTGCTTCAGGCTGGTTTGGCCTGATTACTTGGGTTTGGAGGACCACAGAAAGATTAAAACTGTAACATCTGATAGACTGATGAAAGGGCAGTATTGTGAAAATATCTCCACATATTTAGGGCTTTTGAGGCATGAGAAAAATTTCAAAATCTAGCCATTTGCTTCTGCATTAGTGATGTGCAGTTGCTGTCTCAAGGAACAGGGCTGTGGAACTCAAGTCAAAGATGTGAGCTGCTCCCACTCTTGAGGACTTCAGTGGAGGAACGCTGCAATGGGAAATCATCCTTTCAAAGGAATCACTCTCTAAGTCACTGCCCACTCTTGCCTATTTAAGGCATGTGGTGAAGGTATATGAAAGATATATTATATATTCAGCATGATATAGTTTTAAATAATTCCAGAAGATGGGGCCACAAAATTGCTGGCTTTCAAGCAGTTGGCTTCGTTGGGATGTCTGGATTTACAAGGCCTCTTCAGGTAGTACAGTAATGCATGTGCTTATAGGATTACATGACAGCGGAGTTAGATCACACAAAAAAACCTGCCCAGCAGCTGGGTCCCGGGATGAAAAATCTTGTAGAAAGCATTCTAGTGTGGGAAAGAATGGGATCAGTGATAAACTTTTAGAAAACTCTGTGATTAGTTGTGTTTCTAGTGAGTGTGAGGTTGAGAGAGAAGGAAACCCTGTTAGGAACAGAAAAATATTTCTCAGGAATTTCTCTTAAAAGAAACAGTCACAGTAAAGCTGCATTTCCTTTCTTTAAGCATGTGTACATTTCTTCTCTTTTGAATCTCTGATTATTCAGTTGAAGAGGATGGTAATTGCCCACCCCAGTGAATCAGCATTCTGGGAACTTCCCAAAAGTGGCTTGTGTCGAACTACGGTTTCTGCCAGCCTTTTCCAGAAATAAAAAAGTTATTTTCTCCCTAAAATGGGCAACTTTCTTTGCTTTCTTAATTCAAAGATAGAAAGGACATTTGATTAACACTGATGATACACTGTCTAATGTATGGAAATACGATTTTATCAGACAGCTGAAAATGCTATTTTTATACCCTGTAGAAAATATTACTTTCCCACTATATTTTACATACTTGTGGAGAATATATATTGGTTATAGTAGTAGGTTACAAGGTATTGTATTGTAGCTTAACAGCCAGGAAAACTAATCTGTTTAACAGAGCCAGAATATAAACACAGGAAAGAAAGTAACTCAGTAGTGGAAACTAATGAAAAGGAGGGGATCAGTACAGTCAAAGATGTGTGTGAGTGAATTGTGAATAGCTAAATCAGTCAGGTGAAACACTACAGTGTTGACCATTCTCTGTTGCCATCTTCTTAAATACTTTCTTACCTCCCACTTTCTTTCTATAATCCCCAAGCTACCTACTACTGTACTATTTAAAGAGTGATTGTTTTCCTATTCTGTTTAGCTATTAAAATCTTTCCTCCTCCATGCTGCATGTATGGTAAAACTCGGGCTAGATACAGGAAGCTAAAAAAGGTTGTAAAACATTTTTCTTCTTTTCTTGATTTAGGCTTGATGGATCTTGTGTGTGTACATGTGTGTATGGCTAACCTCTGGTACAAATTAAAGTAGCCACACAGAAGGACACAAAAGGCACTTAGCCAGAATGAAGGATCTGTCCCCATTGTTTCCTCAGAGTGTTGGATCCAACATCCTTTGACTCATAGTAAATTTAATTAAAAAAAAAATAAATCCTAACAACCCGGAATTAAAACTATTGTTGTTGCTAGAAATTGAATGCGCAAGGAACTAGAGAATGAGTGTCTAATATGTTATGATTACTTTTCAGGATATTTTAAGCTTTGCTCCCACTGAACCCAATGGGAAAATTCCCAGTGACGTCAGTGATGCAAAAATGGGTTCATAGCCCTTACTCAGGGTAGGTTCCCGTTGCAATCAGTAGGTGTGGATAAGCAGAGAAATCCCGTTGGAATGAAAAAAAAAAATTACTTTTCAAAGATTATCATCAGCGTGAGCAATCTCAGTAAAGCCCTAATGACTGTTGTTAACAAACTGTGTTTTATTAAGTTTCCTGTAAAACAATGTGCTGGGGGGGTGAGGGGGGGTGGGGAGAAGCAGAGGGATAATTGTCATTCCAGTGAATCAGCTACTCTGGGAATTTCCAAAAGGTGCGGTTAGCTCAGAAGACTGTTGTGTTTGTCACATTTTTCCTCCCAAAGGCTAATCTTTGCAATTCAAATTAATTTGCAGCCATTTAGTTCTGAATCTAAAGTTAGTATAGTTGATTAAGCCCTATTATTCATAAATCCACCAAAGGCATAGACAATGGCAACAACTATAGAAGAAGACTAGGTATTAAGTGGAATCCATTTATTACAAATTCTGAGATTTGCCAGACAGTTCAACACTCCAAATTTATCCAGTAAGAAAATGACACTATCCAGATGATGCGTAGAAGATGAAGCCAGAATATCTGCAATATGAGGGTGCCACCAGGCAGCAGGGAGAACACAGTAAAGGGACTGGCCAGATGAGTCCCTGCAGTGAACACCACTCAGGAAAGGAAAATTTAAGGGAACTAGTCACATGGAAGACATGCAAAGAGCAACACCAAATATTCAGAGATTGCAGTGGCTTGTTCACCTCCCAAGTGGGAAAGATTCATCCAGAAAATGGCAGTATTTTAATTTCTACTTTGAATGTCTAACTTTTAAGAAAGTAATTATCTTCAGAAGTGTGTCAGGAGCAACATTTTAACTATTGCCCATATATATTTGACTAAGAAACTGCTATTGTTAGCATCCAAGAGACATGGCAAATTCTTCCCAGCTGTATTATTGTATTATAACAATTTTCCATTACAGAGGTGACTGTTGCTTCAAGCCAGAGTATGTAAAGTAGCCAAGATTTGACTCTCCAGGCTCTGCCATGCACAATGCTAAGCACCTCATGCATGATGCTGACGTCTCTCCATACTTATAGACTTCCCTGGGAGTTGAAGGCACTCAATACTGCCTGGGAGGAAGAGATCTGTGTGTGGCAGAAAATGTTAGCATATTAGGAAAGTAAATGGAGATGATTTAATGATGAGACTACTGCTTCTCATGCTGACCAGTATTGTTTCATTGTTTCCTTGTGTTCCCTTGTCAGTCAGCATCTATCTTATGCCTCATGGTGAGTGTGGACTGTAAGTTCTCTGGGGCAAGCATTGGCCTTTGGCATGGTGGTCGTACAGAGCAATGGCCAGGTGCCTCAATCACATCAACCACAAGCTCCTGCAGTCACGCAATGGCTGCTTCCTTCCTTCGTGTGATTTCTCAGCCTGTTTACATCTGTCAAGCCTTTTTGAAAGCTGTCCTAGGAAGGCTGTTTTGGGGCTGTTGGTTTTTTTTTGGGTTTTTTTTTGTTTTTTTTTTAATTGTTTTGAAGGCTCTTTTTAGTTAAAAAGTGTTTGCCACCACAGTTAAGACATGGACTGGATTAAAGTTCAAAACCAGCTCACGTCAGCAAGTGGATGGAAATTGTTACCATCTGACAGCTGGTGGCCTGGAAGGAAAATGTAAAAGTCACTGCATGAAGGATTGGTTCAGGGCAGTGCCACAAGAAGTGACATGGCTTTGTTTTATATCCTGAGAGCACAACGCTCTGTTTTGCCTGAGTTGTGCTCAGAGGAAGTGGGTATGGAGACCAGCAAAACTCACTGCACCTCTCTTGCTACAGTGATCAGGCCTTACAACATATTAAACCTGTACAGGAGAAGCTGTAGTTTGTGCCACTGGTAATGTGTGTCAAGACAGTAGGGTGGCAGGCCTGGTTCAGGTCACCAAGACTTGTCTGTTGCCTTTCAAGCCCTTAAGTCCTCCTCCTAGCTCTTGTCTCATCAAATTTGACCAGCAAACAACTGAATTAAAGAGGAATAATTATTTTCTTTTCACCTCTGGCAGCTCTAATAAAGGGCCAGCTTTATTACTTGATATAAGAATGCCCTAGAAATGCTAACTGCCAGAATGTCTCATGCTAACTATTGTGCATTTAAATACCTGTTAGACTCCATTACAGAGTGCATAGTACAGATAACACAGACCAGGCAAAGAGTGCAGAATTAACTGACCCACCTGAGGTCACCCAGGGAATAAATGACAACACTAGGAATGGCACTGGGATTGCAGATTGCCAGCTAAAGAAATTACTGCCTTGAACCGCTGATGTGCCAGAGGGTCATGCTGCCATCCAGAGGGACTCAAACAGGCTGGAGAAATGGGCTGACGGAACCTCATGAAGTTCGACAAGGGGAAGTGTGAGGTCCTGCTCCTGGGGAGGAATAACCCAGGTTATTCATGTGCACCAGTACATGCTGGGAACTGACCAGCTGCAGAACAGCTCTGCAGAGCAGGACCTGGAGGTCCTGGTGGACACCAAGTTGAATGTGAGCCTGAAATGTCACATTGCAGAAAAGTAGGCATACTCTGCCCTGGGCTGCATTAGGCAAAGTGTTGCCAGCAGACTGAGGGAGGTGATCCTTTCCTCCACGCAGCTCTGCTGAGGCTACACCCAGAGTAACATCTCTAGTTCCAGGATCCTCAGTACAAGAGAGATGGACATACTAGAGAGAGGCCAGCAAAGGGACACTAAGATCCCGAAGTGTCTGGAGGAAGAAATGGCAAAGTCACAAACAGCACATTTTTGCCTCTATTAAAAACATCTCTAAGCAAAAGCGAGGACCAGAGCTGTTCTATAAGGAAAGGCTGAGAGAGCTGGGACTGTTCAGTCTGCAGAAGAGGGGAGATCTCATCAGTATGTGTAAATATCTGAAGGGAGGGTGAAAAGAGAATGGGGCCAGGCTCTTTTCAGTGACAGGACCAAAAGCAACAGGCACAGACTAAATCACAGAAGGTTCTGTCCAAACATCAGGAAATAGTTTTTTATTATTAGGGTGACTGAGCACTTGCCCAGGTTGTCCAGAGAGGTTGTGGAGTCTCCCTCCTTGACAATATTAAAAAACCATCTGGACATGGTCCTGGGCAACCTTGCTCTAAGTGACCTGGCTTGAGCAAGGGGTTGGACAAGATGACCTCCAGAGGTGCCTTCCAACTTCAGCCACGCTGTGATTCTGTATTTCTGGGAACCCACACCTAGAATCTATGCAGCACCTTTCACACTGCCAGCACACATTACTGCCTTTCCAAAATGTACAAGGCAGCTGCATATGTCAAGACCTCCTCATGAATATAAATCATAGTGAGCTGCATTATCTTGAACAGCAATTTTTTGTTGATCCAGGTTATTTTTACTGAAACAGTTTAAGGAGTGAACATAAAAGCATTTGATGAAGCTGACAGAACAGAAAGGTGACTTCTTGAGGGAGGATGGTAGCCAGTGGCCAGGGTTAGGCTGGGTCAAGTTACCTGTTATCTCTGTAACCAGTGCAGTTGCATTAGAAAGACATATATGGGCTCAATGCCCTCACCTCTGAGCTGCTGTGTTAAACAAGTTCTAGGAAATGGAAGCCAGAAGAACAAGAGAGCCAACAAACTACTGCAAAACTCAAGAACTTTCCAGATGAGCTAAGGAAAACAAACTTCAAGACAATAAACTGTAGTGACAGTATTTACTCCTGAATTAAAACGTTTGGGGATGAAAGGATTCAAATAAAATCATTGCCTGTGGCTTCCTTACTGCAGAGGATGTGTTGAAATGTTCAAGAGTGAAGGTACAGGCAGCCTGCTTATGTAATCAGGCAGATTACATGAAATTAGAAAGCACATCCACGTATTTCAGGAGGAAATTCATTTTCTTAGAGGAAAAGAGATGAATGAGATAACTGAGAAAAGCACTTCATCCTGGATGAACCCCAAAATAAAGTTCTTTGCAATCCATATGACCTTTTAATGATGAAAGAAGAAATACCATAGACTCTTGGATCTTGTAGCTGGCACATAGGGCCACTGTTTTATCATTGCTGTCCATGTTCTGCCTGCAAGTGTCTACAGCATGCATGTTTACATAAGCCATATTTGCATCGAGAAAAGTAATGATATTTGTGTGTGATCCACTCTTATAGAGGCTTGCATTCTGCATTGTTTACATATTTTGGGATACCCAGTATTTTGAAAGGCAGAGCTCAGATTCTTAATCCTAAACCAGACATAGCTTGTTGTGAGGTTTTTCTAATGAGATGGACAAAAATATCTGGCATCTCTCCCTTTGGATTTTAAATAATGAATTCATGTTAACTTATTCTCCTTGTGTTACTTTACCCTCTTCAAGACTTAATGTGTTGTTTCCAGAGTGTCAGTGTCAATCAGTAATGCTAGATAAGAAAGGCAGGTTTGTTGTCAAAAAAAAAAAAAAAAAAAAAAAATACAAGACAGAACTTGTAACAGAAACTCTGTGTATGATTTACTTTGTGGTGATTGAAGGTCATTGCTACCTGTAGGCTCCCTGCTGTTTTCATTCCATTTCCTAATGGGAAAAAATTCTTAGAAAAGTCAACATTAAACTTAATCTTAATAATCACTTGTGTCTCCAGAAAGGCTGGAAAATGAGCTGAAAAATGATGGTTGGGTTTTTGCTTTTGTTTTGGGGTGGTTTTTGTTTTTGTTTTTGTTTTTTTTTCTCTGGGACAGATATAAAACATCCTATACAGGGAGAAGGGCTCTTTCCCTCTGCTGTGTCTTCTTGGTACATAAAACAGAAGTCAGCACCTTTGAACACTCATAAATGCACCAAGAATGATATTTAAAAATAAGGAAATAGTTGAATGTGACCTGTTAGGTATGTTTCTGGTCCAGAAGTATAGTGAACATAGAATGCAAAAATCCTTTGCTTTGTCTTGTTATTCTTATATGTACCCAGAGGTAGTGATGCCTTGGCAGTGGGTGCAGAGCAGTGTGTGAGTATATAACAATTAACCTTCATGATATTACAAAACAGTACTGCAAGGTTCATGTCTACTAAAGCTCTGAGGTGAGCCAGAGTGCAAGACCACAAGCCATTCCTTTTTTGAAAACATATCCTAAGTAAAGGAAGAAAAAAATTATCTTCCTGTCTCTCCTCTTTTACCCAGTAGCTCATTGCTGAGGACAGTCTCTTGGGAAGAACAATTTAGGTGGTGAAGTGTCATCTGTTTGAGGACCTAAATCCACATCAGCTACCATTCAGACAACCTTAAATGTGAGAGCACTGGGACAGGGGATGGTGTAGAAGTCTGCCATTTAATTTTATGGAAGCTGTTCCTTGAAATAAGTGTGCATTGAGCAATAGGTGACTAAAGCACACTCCATTACCCAGTGCACTCATGAAAAATGAGAGCCCTTAGCTTCAGCCTGACAGTCATGCTCCATCCATGACTTAGCACTGTATGTGATGTGATGAACAGAGCAGGCATAGAGGCCACCTTCCCATACCAAATGTCCAGCCTCCAGACTAGGGAGTCATACTCATGCTTGTTGTCTCTCCTTTCCTCCCCCTTTTATAGAATTGAAGTTTGGGAAAGGTTGAGGACCTTTCATGGAGGGTACCTACTTGAATTTCCTTAGAAGATTGACTCTAACTTTCTCTTACACCACTGCTCACCCGTAACTAGACATGACTATACATAGTGGGGGGAAGGCATAACCCTTCTTCTGTTGGCCTGACATTTTGAGTGATGGGTGATATTTCAGGTATTTTCTAAAGGCTGCTAGGGTGAGGATCTCAGAAGACACTCTTTGCCTATCAATACTAAGGAAGCATAACATAGATAAGATCAGGGCTGTTACTGCTGAGTACACGGGCATCTGGAACAATTAATTGCTGAAAACCTAGGAATCTGGAAGGCTTTCAGGACTAGGTGGTGGCTTACCAAGGGTGTTGGAGGTTGGCAGTTTAGACTCAGGAGTTTGAAGCCAAAGTTGAATATCGAAATGACCATTCTCTTGTGGATTTAGCTTTCAGCTCTTCAGATTGGTTCAAAAGCCTCATGCAAAGCATTCACATTGCTGACATTTATTTTCCTATTTATTTCTATTTTTAAAAAGGGGATGTGAAATGTACATACAGGATGATAATACTAATTTTCTTTTGGATTTTAAAAAAAGTGACTAAGACAACTTCACAAATGATGAAGATAAAATAATAGAGTGTTACTAATGTTATTAATTACAGTGAATGCCACAGGAGGATCCCCCGTGCAGAGTTCATTTTCTTTTGTTGTTAAATGAGTTTCAATGATAGTTATTGTTAAACTGTGGGAATCGACATGAACTGTTGGCAAAACAGGCAGTCTGCACTTTCTGCATCGTAGTGTTGCCCCTTTTAATAAGCCCTTGACCTCACCTAATTCTGCTCTGTTCCACCATTTGAAAACTGCAGAAGTTAACTCACTATTCAAAGAGTTTTTGATATTTGTAACTGTAAGGGGATGTGGAAGCACAAACAAGGATGTTGCTATTGTTGTCACAGAGGTGGTAAATGTTAACCACAGTCCAAATTAATATTTTAATACTTTGGAAGAAACTCATCTTATTCTTTCAAAGAAAACATAATCTTTTCTAAGTATTTCTATTATTCCCAGTCAGGCTGGAAATTCTTCAACAGGGAACACTGTGTTCACGTCATAAAGCCAAAAGACCATTCACTTTAAGGGCCATTTTCCAATGCCCTTGACTATACAGTGGAGACAAGAGATACCCTTCAGCAAAGCCACAATTCCTCTCCCTACACGTCTGTCTTTACTAGTCACTTCCACTGTCAGTGCTCTCTGAGGAAGGGGGTTGTACAAGCTGGATCCGAAGCACTCACATCAAGCACAAGCACTGGAACCTCCATGCAAACTCAAGCACTACCTGGGCACTACAGGCAGTCCTGGAAACAAACAAGCACTAAAACCGTCAGTGCATCAGTATATACAGTACTGCACATTTTATGGAGCTCTGTTAGGACCTGCTACTAGCACAAGGCCATTGCTCCACCCTGTACTTCCTCCTTAAGTACTTGTATTGCCTAATAACTTCTGTGGGGCTTTCTCTTTGAAGGCAATTATGGATAGACTAAGTAGGAATTTACCCACTGTAATGTCCCTAATATTTATTAAACCTAATAGTTTCATTGTAAATACTGAAACCTGTTATTTGCGCTCTACACTTGAGCATGACTTCATGTGTCAGCAGAGAGCTCTTCTGCCTTCTCCTTTTTTTCTGTGCTGAATGTAGTCCTTGTACTATAGCTTTGTTTTTGTCACTCTTCTCTGAATCCTTTCCAATTAGCCTGCACATACTTCATTCAAATGTGGTGCCCAGAAAAAAAGCCAATGCCCTATATGAAGCTAGACTACAGTATGATCTAGGTACTGCTAAATGTTGGACTTCACATTTAATTTTGCTCTTGCAACAGATTACGGGAAAGACTCAGAAATGTGTCAAGAAAATAAAAATATGGGTAGAATAAGAACTCTCTCCACCTCCCATCTGCTTTAGAACTGGCTAAGCAAGATAGGAAAAACCAAGATGTCTCAGATTAATTTTATTCCCATGCCAAGTCAAGGGCATTAGTGTTGCTGTCCTGCACATCATGAGAATCCATTAATTGCTAAATTGTTCAGTCCCTCAGTTCAGTTCTTTGAGCTCATGAACTAGAGAGGAATGAAAATTAACTTCAATAGTCTCAGCATCTGGTTCTACATTGACAGTGATGTTCAAATCACAGAATTGGGAGTTTACAAGGGTCAGAGTCAGAATGAAAATATTTTATTCGCTTTAAATGTTGTCTGGGTGTATCTGGGAGCTTAGAGAAGGGGGAAGAGAAGTCTAGTCTTTACTGCAGCATCAGTGACTGCCACTGGCAGTAGCTGGGGTAGCAGGTGGCCACAGTTGGCTGATGTTTCTCACTGTTTGGAGGTAGGGAGGGATTTCTTCTCCCTTATCAGAGGGGCAAGGTTTGCAAAGCTTTTCATCTTTCTTGTTAGCATGTGACAAAGGCTGTTTGTTAGGATCATGAGGATCTTTGGACATTGGTGATACTTTGGTCTTGTCCTCTCTCTGAGGCATGCAGCACTTCAGAGAAGAGAATGCTTCAAGAAATCATTTTGCTCAGTACAGACTGACATCTATTATAGAGATTGATAGCAACTTTACTATAGAGACTAAAGAGAGTATTTCACCAGTCTTCTGGGCTCTAGTGAAAAGTGAAAGTGCGGTACAGTGTAATGCTATGCATGCTATGCTGTCTTACTCCCGTCTAGACTTCTTTAAAGAAGGCATCCAGAGTTGTCACAGGAATACATGGTAAAAGTAAGAAACCATTAAAAAGTAGGTGTGCTTATGAAGGGTATTAAAAATGAATGGGAAATCTTTGTTTAGTGTATTTTCATAGACAAAAAGAGGAGATGTACTTTTTAACCTTTGGACTTAGGTTAATTAGCATTGTACTGTACATTTAAAATGTTAGACTTCCAACAGAGAAAGACCAATTCCATCAGCCAAGATTTGTTATAACCAGTGCAGAACTGACACAATTGTGTGCTTGCAGTATAAAACCCAACTCATGGCTTTAGCATTAGACAACTGACCAAATGAGGGCAGAGGGGTGCCATTACTAAGCTTCCAAGTTGTAGCAATGTCTGAATTTCACCCATGTATTTTCTGTTGCCTTGATCATCTCCTTTAATAGAAAGAACTGCAGAAGGAAAAAATACACTCTAAAAGTACTGTGAGTAGCTGCTTGTGGTTATCTCACACCATCACCCTCAACTCAAAAAGTCACTCAGACTGAGGATTTCAAAGAAACTTAATTTTGGAACACATGGACCCTTGACCACACAACTGGAGCATCTCTCACATAATCTGAGAGCAACCCTACTTTGGGTCACCAGCGGGTGTCGGTCCTATCCTGCTGCCAATGGCATTCCCATCCCAGCTGAGAGGACAACATCAGACACAGAGATTCATTGCTAATGTAAAGAAGTAAACCTGGTTGTGACCAGGTTTCACCTAGAGCAACCTTTCCCTGCTTTTAGGGAGCGTGCCAGGTTATAGTGGTTATACCCCTATTCTGCCAAGCTGTGAAACTACAGCCTTCATATGCTCCACAGAATCAAGGAGGAATATGAAAATACAAACTCTGTATCTTGAAGCTACTTTTGCTTCTGTCCTCTCAGGCAGTGAAATGAGTATCCAAGGATCCATGGAAGGATGAATCCAATGATCTATTCAGAGCAAACAGTTGTACTGGCAGTGTAAGCATTTTATGACTGTACCACAAGTGTCAATCATAGAGTGATTTCCACTCTTGTCCATATCAAGTTGGCCACATACGCTCTGTCTGCTGTGAGGAAATCTCTTGCTTTCCCTTTAGTCTTGCAGCAATCCCAGCATGTGGTGAGAGAATTATGACTCTAGTGCTGCTGCAACATTTTTCTTAGGGGCAGGTGTATGTTGTACACAAAGAAAAGAGGCTGTACCTATGAGAGAGTCTGCAAAGTTGCTCTGGAAGTGAGGCTGGTGAGAGATTTCCAGAGGCTGGTAGGGTGAGAGAGGCAGAATAGTGGCAGGATACACTGGTGCCTCCATCCAGATGGCACACAGGAGTCAGCATGGCTCTGGCAACCCGAGGCTTTTGCAGTATATCAAGGGCCATAAGGACATCCTTGACTTCTCCCTCACTGTGGCCCCAGGGCCACACACTGTTAGTGCCCCACACCAAGTCCACCTTCCCCTCCTGTGCTGGCCAGCACCTCCTGTGCCCTGGCAGCTGGTCTTGTGGTAATGTTGTTGCACAGGTGTTGCTCACTGCTCCTTGAGACTCATCCATGGCTTGGCCTCAGCCAGCTATTTTTATTTATTTTCCTTTCAGTCAAATATTTCTGCCATGAGCATTAGCGTAACATTAACAAAATTTCTATTTCCATTCAGTTCTGTGTTGTTGTGAACTGCATTTCTCTGGTAGGTATTTGTTTTTGCAATCATAGTGATGAAACACATTTACTGGTTGTAGCAGTTACAGGAATTCTAAATAAATATCTCTCTTTGTTTAATTTCAGTAAATCGGGACATTTCACTAGCATCATAATAATAGGGATTTGGGGAATACTATGTGTCCGTGAAATAATTCTTGAAGCAATTTATTCTTGCATCAGCACAAAACCCCCTTCAGTTTGGGCTATTCCCAGAAGATAAGAGACTAGTTTTCTAAACTAGAGGATTTTAATTTTTATTTTTATTTTTTCCAGATTTTGCTCTGGGTTTTGTATCTGTTTTGGTTTTGCAACTTTGGTGTGTGAAAACACATAATTGCAGTTTTCCACTGGATGTAAGTGGTGCTATTTATAGTAGCCTTCCTAACCTCTAGGTTAGCTTCTGTCTCTGAAAGGTACAAATACCACCAGTGTGATCAGTATCACCTTACCACTCCCTAGAAAGACATATGGATGTTGTATACATGTAAGTAAGTGAGCCTGGTTTTGGTAATATTGTTATCATGGCTTACCTTTTGAATTCACTTTTTATGTATTTCCAGATAGTAGGCTGAAGCTGTCCAGATTTATACTTTTTTAACCCTTCCCAGCTGAATGGGAATGAATACACATAACTGAGAGGTGAATTTAGGAGGATATGAAGGGGACTGTAAACTGGTGAAAACATATGTAATGTTTGCTCAGTGTTTTCTCTTTTAAAAACACTAGCCACTTTGTGCTTCTTGCTGCAGTGGTACAGAGGATGTTGATTTTATTCCACCATTTTGCTCAGCCTTTTTATTTTATTTTTAAAAAATTGATATTATTTAAAAAATAATTTCAAATTACATTGCAAATGTAGAAAAGCTATGTAGTTGTGAACTATTGTTTGGCAATGATGACCATTTTCATAGATTGAGGCATTTCATTGATTTCATATATCTGAAATCCAGGGATTAGTTTCTGAGAAATTATTTCCCCACTGCTCTCACTTTGATGGAAGGGATCTATTGTTTTTGGGGCATGTCTGAACACATGGGATGCATGTTTCTGGGAGAACTCTATCATTCAAATGAGATGATATGAAAGGCAGAGTGTGTAAACTACAGCTGTGGAGAAGCAGATTGTAGCTAATAGATCCAGATTTTGCCAGTACTCATCTGGGTAACTTGACTTTGCATTGAGCTACTGCAAACAACAATAGCAACAAACTCCTTTCCTCATGCCCTTGATTTGGAGTGTTTCTTAAATCTGCCTATGGAAATTTGTCCCCCCTAACTCTTCTTAAAAGCATCTAAATGAATTACATAATTTTTTTCAGGACAATTATGATTCATAACGGTAGAGAATATGGGCGTTATTGTGCTGCTTTTGTGTATGGGTATCTACCAGTGAAATCTATGAGGCTCGTTCTGTGAGAAAAGTCCTCAGGACCCTGCCTAAAATGTTGCATGCTTTAGGGTTGCAAATGGTGTATATTAATAGGAAAATTCAATTTGTTTTTCTCTTCATCCTTCAATAACATGTGAAGAAAACAACATGGTCTAAACCTAAGTACAGTATTCATGCTGGCCAACAACCCACTATTGCGCCACACACAAAATTCCCATTGAGGTCAATGGAAGTGCCCTGAGCAGCGTGTCTCTTGGACTGAGCCCGTTTTTGTGTGCGTGTGTCTGTGCGTGCATGTGTGTGTGTGTGTGTGTGTTTGTGTTGAGTAATAATTTTCCACACCAGAAAAAAAACCCGAAAACTTTGTTGTCATGCTATCTTACAAGGAAGCTAGTTTCACCCACACAGAGTTGAAAGCACATACCACTCTGTTACAGCACATAAACACTGTTATCACGCTAGTTGCAGAAAGAGCACTGTCACTGGGACATTTTATAGGCATGGGCTTTTATACTATTCAGCAAGCTATTGAAAATTAAAATGTAATTAGTGTAGCAAAACAATAGTTTGCATCTTTTAATTACCGCTCCATTTTTTTGACAGAATGTTTTAATTATTGTTTTTTCTTCTGTTCTGTTTTTATTGATTTGATGCCAGTTCAATTGTGTTACCAAGACCTCCCAGTACTCAATGAATTTACCTCAGGGGATTCTGCCTTCTTCATTGTTTTAAAATAAACCAGATCTCCAACTACCTACAAAACAAAATTAGAAGTGGAGGAGGAAAGAAAGAAAGAAAGGGAGAAAGAATGGGAGAAAGAAAGAAGGAAAGATGGGTAGGGAGGGAAGGAGGGGAGGAGGGAGAGCAGGAGGGTAGAAGGAAGGACAGAAGGACAGAAGAACGGAGAACAAGGGAGAGAGAGAGAGAGAGAAAGAGGGAGAAAGAAAAGAAGGAGGGAAGGAAGGAAGGAAGGAAGGAAGGAAGGAAGGAAGGAAGGAAGGAAGGAAGGAAGGAAGGAAGGAAGGAAGGAAGGAAGGAAGGAAGGAAGGAAGGAAGGAAGGAAGGAAGGAAGGAAGGAAGGAAGGAAGGAAGGAAGGAAGGAAGGAAGGAAGGAAGGAAGGAAGGAAGGAAGGAAGGAAGGAAGGAAGGAAGGAAGGAAGGAAGGAAGGAAGGAAGGAAGGAAGGAAGGAAGGAAGGAAGGAAGGAAGGAAGGAAGGAAGGAAGGAAGGAAGGAAGGAAGGAAGGAAGGAAGGAAGGAAGGAAGGAAGGAAGGAAGGAAGGAAGGAAGGAAGGAAGGAAGGAAGGAAGGAAGGAAGGAAGGAAGGAAGGAAGGAAGGAAGGAAGGAAGGAAGGAAGGAAGGAAGGAAGGAAGGAAGGAAGGAAGGAAGGAAGGAAGGAAGGAAGGAAGGAAGGAAGGAAGGAAGGAAGGAAGGAAGGAAGGAAGGAAGGAAGGAAGGAAGGAAGGAAGGAAGGAAGGAAGGAAGGAAGGAAGGAAGGAAGGAAGGAAGGAAGGAAGGAAGGAAGGAAGGAAGGAAGGAAGGAAGGAAGGAAGGAAGGAAGGAAGGAAGGAAGGAAGGAAGGAAGGAAGGAAGGAAGGAAGGAAGGAAGGAAGGAAGGAAGGAAGGAAGGAAGGAAGGAAGGAAGGAAGGAAGGAAGGAAGGAAGGAAGGAAGGAAGAGCAAGAGGAAAAATGAGAAAAAAGAAATGAATGGGAGGAAAAGAGAGAAGGAAAGAAAGGGAGCAAAAGAGAAAAAAATCCCTGCTATCACATGCCTGATTTTTAATTCATGTGGGTTAGTATAAAACTGTTGTTTAGGTATAGTACCAGATTTGTTTTAATATTTTTTAGTTTTAAATGTTCTGATTTTTTGAAAAGTAGTAGGAAAACTCAACTCACCAAGAAATGTAATTGATTAAAATTTTAATGTTAAAATCACAGTAGAAAACACCAAAAAAACCCCCTACTTTGATAATTTTTCAGTATAGTCCCTTGGGGAAGAAAATACACATCCTGAGAGCCTAGGTTATAGTAGTACTGTCATTCTCTGTGGGTGTGCATGCACTCAATTTATTGCAGCCTTTCAGCTGTCAGAAAAGTGCAAAGTAAGTGGGAAATGACACAGAGCACTGATTTAGAACACTTTCATCTCTATATGGTCTGTTTTTGTTAGTGATCAAGAGAGAGGAAAGTAGTGGTTAGGCACTATCTGTACTACAAAGCAAACGCTGCGGAGGCTATACAGCACATGGTCTTTTGAATGACTGTATACCTCTAACTAGAAACAAACAAACACACAAAGCACTGTATTTATTTGAGACACTTTAATAGCTCCTTTGCAGCCATTTTGTACATAACAGAAAGCAAACCATTTCAATTTCCAGCGTGCTTTATCCTGAAGTATTTTCACCCAAAGGGTTAGTCACCTATTTTGCCTCACTTTACTTATTACGTATCTGTAAAATGTTATGTCTTACTTCTTACATATTTGAGCCTTTATGAGGCAAGACATTATTTATTTACTATGCTGTTATTTGATTACTTAATAAACAGCTCACAGAGGCAAACAACAAGAAACCCAAACCCAAAAAGACCAACACTGCATTTTCAATAGCAAGATCCCTTGGGAGCCAGGCTCTGGGATTTTCATAGCAGAAAAATGTGGTCATACCACTCAGAGGCATTGATGGTAGCTGGGAGGGACTAGGAGGTGGTAGACATAAGCCCAAACAAGGAGGAACTAGTGGAGAACCTGATGAAGTCAGGACGATTAACACCGTATCTCTCCTGGGGATACATAGTTTTGAGTTCTCTTACTTTCTTGAAACATCTGGTTGCCTTTCTTCAGGGAGGATGGCCTCCAGTTGCCTCTCTCCAAGTAAGCAAAGAAGATCCACTTCTATTCTTTCAGGAAAAGAAAGACATGAGACTTGCAGCCACTTCTGGATGCAGGGATTGGTACTGAACATGCCTTTAATTCCAAAGGTACAAAATATTACCTTCAGTCAATTTGACAAACATTTTTCTTCCAGACTTCAAACCCACAAATATTGGCAGCAAGTACCACACAAATCTTCTAAAACTGGGCAGTGGGTAGGACCTACTGCTTTTAATTATTTTTTAACCTTTGCTAAGCTGTTGTTCTTTGAACTGCTGCTTAATTTCCCTCTTCAGCATTACCGGTTGTTGGGGTTTTGTTTGTTTATTTCTTCTCACTGGAATGGTGGAATAGCCCTGTCACAGTGATGCACCAGCCCTGGTGCTGTCATGGTCATGTCATGGCAGGCAGCCACCAGCTCTTGGCATTAGCCCTGGTGATGTTATGGCCATGTTGCAAAAGGTAGAGTGTTGGCGGTTGGCGACATGGCCAGCACTGAATGGATATAAAAAGGGTTGCATCAGCCCAGGCTGGCAGACAAGTAGCTAGGTGAGTGAGGGCAGGGACCAGAGGCATAAAAATAGGTGAAGGTAGGGAGAAAGATGCAGGAGACTTCAGACATACATACATACATGAAGGAATGTAAATTTTATTGTAATATAGCAAGGAATGATTTATTTCACGTGAAGGGGAAACTGGGGCTAAATTTAAGCAAACTGCTCTTGTTCAGGGCTCCAGCTTTGGAACCATAAATTCCATCAGGTTCAGGCTTGTTTCTGGATGCTTTTCTATCTTTTACTTCTCAATAAAACACTTTGGAGATGTGAACTGCCCATGATATAGATGTAGATATGCTTTTTTGAGTCATCAGATAGCCTAAAACAATCATTCCAAAGCTGCAGCTCTTTTCCTCTCTCTCCAGGAGGTATTTACTCCAAGTTTTACTGTCCTG
>NW_020799097.1:48424710-48437379 GCF_003259725.1 Athene cunicularia | reverse complement strand
AAAAAAATCCCTGCTATCACATGCCTGATTTTTAATTCATGTGGGTTAGTATAAAACTGTTGTTTAGGTATAGTACCAGATTTGTTTTAATATTTTTTAGTTTTAAATGTTCTGATTTTTTGAAAAGTAGTAGGAAAACTCAACTCACCAAGAAATGTAATTGATTAAAATTTTAATGTTAAAATCACAGTAGAAAACACCAAAAAAACCCCCTACTTTGATAATTTTTCAGTATAGTCCCTTGGGGAAGAAAATACACATCCTGAGAGCCTAGGTTATAGTAGTACTGTCATTCTCTGTGGGTGTGCATGCACTCAATTTATTGCAGCCTTTCAGCTGTCAGAAAAGTGCAAAGTAAGTGGGAAATGACACAGAGCACTGATTTAGAACACTTTCATCTCTATATGGTCTGTTTTTGTTAGTGATCAAGAGAGAGGAAAGTAGTGGTTAGGCACTATCTGTACTACAAAGCAAACGCTGCAGAGGCTATACAGCACATGGTCTTTTGAATGACTGTATACCTCTAACTAGAAACAAACAAACACACAAAGCACTGTATTTATTTGAGACACTTTAATAGCTCCTTTGCAGCCATTTTGTACATAACAGAAAGCAAACCATTTCAATTTCCAGCGTGCTTTATCCTGAAGTATTTTCACCCAAAGGGTTAGTCACCTATTTTGCCTCACTTTACTTATTACGTATCTGTAAAATGTTATGTCTTACTTCTTACATATTTGAGCCTTTATGAGGCAAGACATTATTTATTTACTATGCTGTTATTTGATTACTTAATAAACAGCTCACAGAGGCAAACAACAAGAAACCCAAACCCAAAAAGACCAACACTGCATTTTCAATAGCAAGATCCCTTGGGAGCCAGGCTCTGGGATTTTCATAGCAGAAAAATGTGGTCATACCACTCAGAGGCATTGATGGTAGCTGGGAGGGACTAGGAGGTGGTAGACATAAGCCCAAACAAGGAGGAACTAGTGGAGAACCTGATGAAGTCAGGACGATTAACACCGTATCTCTCCTGGGGATACATAGTTTTGAGTTCTCTTACTTTCTTGAAACATCTGGTTGCCTTTCTTCAGGGAGGATGGCCTCCAGTTGCCTCTCTCCAAGTAAGCAAAGAAGATCCACTTCTATTCTTTCAGGAAAAGAAAGACATGAGACTTGCAGCCACTTCTGGATGCAGGGATTGGTACTGAACATGCCTTTAATTCCAAAGGTACAAAATATTACCTTCAGTCAATTTGACAAACATTTTTCTTCCAGACTTCAAACCCACAAATATTGGCAGCAAGTACCACACAAATCTTCTAAAACTGGGCAGTGGGTAGGACCTACTGCTTTTAATTATTTTTTAACCTTTGCTAAGCTGTTGTTCTTTGAACTGCTGCTTAATTTCCCTCTTCAGCATTACCGGTTGTTGGGGTTTTGTTTGTTTATTTCTTCTCACTGGAATGGTGGAATAGCCCTGTCACAGTGATGCACCAGCCCTGGTGCTGTCATGGTCATGTCATGGCAGGCAGCCACCAGCTCTTGGCATTAGCCCTGGTGATGTTATGGCCATGTTGCAAAAGGTAGAGTGTTGGCGGTTGGCGACATGGCCAGCACTGAATGGATATAAAAAGGGTTGCATCAGCCCAGGCTGGCAGACAAGTAGCTAGGTGAGTGAGGGCAGGGACCAGAGGGCAGGAAGACAGGGGCATGGCAATGTAAAGTGGCTTCTTCTCCTTTGTTGCTTCTCTTGTGTGTTACACCTGGATGCTCAGAGACGTTACTAGATCATGGCATGCTCCTGTGCTCTACCTCCTCTGCCACTCAGATGGAGAATTGTCAGTGGTCTACAGGACAGCTAAGATAGCCGCAGACTGTGTCCCATCACATTTTTGCAGAGAGCTGGAAGCTTCTGCATGGCTGTGGACAAAGAGAGCTCCCCACCCTTTTCTGTGGGTAGCTGAGGGCTGGGCCCCACATGAGCTACTGGCACCAGCCCTAGTGACTCAGTGGGGAGAATGCTGGTGGTGCCACATGTCACATTGGGGCTCATGGCATGGTTGGTCCAGGACATGTGTCTCTTGGCTGTAAGGGAGATGTGGGATGGACAGCCTTGGTGTGAGGCTGGGGGAGCCCTGGGCCAGGAGGCAGAGGCTGTCCCATGGCAACAGAGTGGGTTGCTTCCACTGTTGATTCTCCCATCTTTGAGAGCCCCAGCCCCAGAGAGGGACACAACCAAGTCATAACGCACTCCTCTGCTTCCTCTGCCACTCAGCTGGGAAGTGTAGCAGCTTTCTGCAAGGACAGTGACCTAAGGATAAGGAAACACACATGGCCTCTGTCTGTACTCTGTCATGATCCTACAGGCATCTGGAAGGTCCCCACAGGTGTGGGTAAAGGGATCTCCACATCACCCATCTTCTCTGTGTGAAACTTTTCTGTGTGCAACCTCCTTACAATAATGTGAGGGAAAACTAGAATTTACTTTGCCAGGAAGACAAATTCTAATCTTCATCAGCATTGTTTGTACTGAACAAATATTTAAATAAATAAACATCATATGTATTGAAAGTCACTATGAAATACATACTAACACTAAAATTTAGGCCTTAGCTATTTCCTGCTGATTTTCTAGATGTTTGTTCTCCCAGAGAGTGCAATTGAAATTTATTAATATCAGTTGTTCAACACTGAGGACACATTTACACTTCCTGTCTTTTCTATGCATAAAATATTGACATATAAACTTAGAGGCTGCTTCTGCACATACGTCTGGAGTGGATGTCTTATGGAGTAAACTCCCTATACCTCACTCTAGACATTTGTAATATAGAGGTCTACATCTGAGGCCAGGCTCCTTTTATAGTCAGTGGAAAGAAATACTCACAGGAGATGATTCATCTGACCTATTTTAGATATCTACGTGAGGACAAGATTAACCATGCCCTAGAAGTATTTATTTCCACTTCATTGTCTGTGGAGAACTCACTGCAGTGCAAACGTCTCAAGTTGGATGCAGTGAATCCTCCTTTTAATGCAAAGATCAATCATCCTGAGAAATCCTATGCTACTACCAGACTTTGTTCCCTACCAATACCCCAAGCTTATAACCACGGTGAAGCTCAAAAGTTGTAGATGAACATCTTAGTAGCAACATCCCTGGCTTTCTATTCATGTGTGAGGCCTGGCCCCCATCTCACCCAAGGGTTTGAGATACAAATGTTGTGGATCTAGGGCTCCACGTGGGAGAGCTTTTACAGTGCAGGAAGATGGAGCGGCTCCTCCTCCACTGCCAGCATAGCTTTATTGCTCAGCCAGTGTGTACAATCTCTAGACAAACGTATCACCCCTCCACTGAGATAGTACTGATAAGATTGTCTCCTTTCTCTCTTCAGTGCACAGCTCCAGGGATTTAGCTTTAAGCGTTGGCATGCTGCTTATGCCACTCTTCTATGCAGCGTCCTTGCATTTTTTATCCCTTGCCCTAGTCCACTGGGACCACGAACTCCTTCAGGAGCCAGAACATATATTGTTGCTGCAAGGTACTTCTGAAGAGTATGAAGTTTGTACACATACAGTCCCTGTACCAAATGGTTAAGAAGTCAGAGAAGGTGGAGTGAAAGAAATCACAACATGCCAATGTTTCAATATTAATTTTCAGGCATGAGGAGGGTAAAACTGGAGCGAGGGAGGAAAAAATAAATATGATTAGAAATAAACCATCAGATGTCATTTTTTTCATATGAGATCCACCCATGCTCAGCAGAGTAAAAGCAAGTGTTCACCAATATTAAGCCTCACAATATTATGTTTGTTTTCATATCATTAGCAAGACAGCCTAAGTGGCTCCATCCAATAAAGTGTGGTGTTTCTGGCTGGAGGTTAGCTCAGCCAGCTCAGATCTGCTCTGCTGTTTATTTACATGCATGCTGTTGTGAAATTGTTATGCTGTGAACAGAGGTGCTAGAGAAACTGTGGGACATTAATCTGCCCAATACTATCGTCATAAATAGGCCCTGACCCTGCGGTCTGCTCAAGATGGGCAGACCCCTGTGCTGGGGCAAAACATGATGCAGGCTGGAGGTCTTACACAAGCGGCACAGCAAGGATGAGCTTACATTTCCGATTATGATTTCACAAATGGTTTTTTGTGGTTCTCTTTCCCAGAGAGCTGTGTTTTGCAATCCATGGACCAGTACACCAGGACTCCAACAAGACGGTGTGATGATGGCCAGGCTTTTTTTCGAGAAATGGAAGCTGTGGTGTAGGATACTCCTCCCTCCCCAGAAAATGCAGCATAGTTGTCTTTCCTCTCAAGAATGTTAGTCTGGCAGCATGCCTTGCCTTGCCAGCAGTAGGTAGGGCTCTACTTGCTTAGGAAGGACAGCCACTGTATTGTCTTTCTTTCTCTGTTCTGCACAGTGTTCCCAGGGTAGGTTGTGTCAGCAGCATCTCAGGACAGTAAAACTTGGAGTAAATACCTCCTGGAGAGAGAGGAAAAGAGCTGCAGCTTTGGAATGATTGTTTTAGGCTATCTGATGACTCAAAAAAGCATATCTACATCTATATCATGGGCAGTTCACATCTCCAAAGTGTTTTATTGAGAAGTAAAAGATAGAAAAGCATCCAGAAACAAGCCTGAACCTGATGGAATTTATGGTTCCAAAGCTGGAGCCCTGAACAAGAGCAGTTTGCTTAAATTTAGCCCCAGTTTCCCCTTCACGTGAAATAAATCATTCCTTGCTATATTACAATAAAATTTACATTCCTTCATGTATGTATGTATGTCTGAAGTCTCCTGCATCTTTCTCCCTACCTTCACCTATTTTTATGCCTCTGGTCCTTCATATCTTCTATAGAGGGAGTGCCTGATGTTTGGGAAATACTGGAATAAGCTAAAATGAGGTTTGTATAATGCTTATTCTTGTCATGTGTGTTTTTTCCTTCTCCAAGTTTATGAAGGCCAGACCAGGATTAAAAGACTTAGCTTCACATTCCTAAAAGCAGTGCAAAACTTTCCACCCAAATTAGCTGGCAACTCGTGTTTTGATATCATGAACATAAAAATATGTTTTAAAAGATGAATCATCTCTGGACGGCTCAGGTGAGGAGTCACAACTTGGTAGCAGCACAGATAGCTCTCAAGCTCATTTAAGTTATTTGAAACATGAGACAAACCCTCATCACACAGAGCTGCCTACTTTTCAACAAACAAACAGCCTGTCTTTTTTCATTCTCCTTATATTTATTATTGGACTCTGTCATGGCGTTGAAATAGATATTAAATACTTGGGGTCAATAGGAAGGACACAAAAAACAATTATGTGCAAGCACTATCTAATTTCTCCTAGAAAAGCAGTAATGTGGAACTAAATCTGCTATTCTGGGCTGTGCAGTCATTTAAAATGAGTGAACACATTATTACATTGTATTAGTAAGTTAAGAAGAGTCCTGAATGCACAAATGGCAATTCCTCTGCTCACTACCAAGCTATCTCACAGCTCTTCCACAGATGCCTTACTCTAAGAACAGTATTACTGTCCCTTGTAAGTGTTTTCATGACTCCCACTGCTGCAGACTATGAAGAACCTACCCATGAGGAACTGAGACCCACAAGGCTGGAGTCAAGAGACTACTCAAGGTGCGATCCAGACACTCAGGCACCCAACACCAGGCAGGCAGGGGTGCATTACAGTGAGTCTGAAACTCACCTGTACACCACACAGGGAGCACCTGAAAGTTGGCCCATAGCAAACACTTGGGCACAGTGTGAGTTTGTAACTCTGTCCCGGCACTGTCCTTCAGAAGATGAGCTCCAAGATGCTACAGAAACTTGCAAAATTTGCTTTAAAGGATAATCCCTGAGCTCCTAAAATTCTTAAAAGTGTAGTCCCCAACATCTGTCTTGAGGGCAGATGGACAGTCTGAGCTGCAACAAGGAATTGTTCTGAATGGCTGAAGAGCCTTCCCTTTTCTTGTGGCACCCCCATGCTGCTGGGTGCTTGAGAGGTCCAAGGAGGATGGAGCCTGACACAGAGCTCAGCATTTTTTTCCATGTATTTGCATGTGGCAGTCATTTAAATCTTTGATTGAAACAATCAGCTTGTCCAGGGCCAAGCTATGATCCTCTGCCTCCACAAACAGCCCCTGTACTTCAAAGGGATGGCTGACATGAGTCAATTGCTCATGGGCCCAAAATCTTTAAGAGCTGGTTGTTTTGGTTTTGTTCCCCCCCCCCCCTCACGTGAAGAAAGAAACTAAGGGATGAATCCAGCACTGTAGGCAGGAGGGGGAGCCCAGCATTATGAGCCAGGTGATGCAGGAGATGTTTCCCACCGGTGGCAGCCTGGTCCATATACCTCACGAGCCACTAGCTGCCACCTCCCTCTCCCAAAAGGTGCTCAGCACAAGGCAGCTCCTTCTAGCGACCTGAACCCAGAGGGATGGGGAGGCCACAGACCCCGCTTCCCCTGAGGTCCTTCACATAGTGCCTCAGAGGGCCCGCAGCCCTCCAACAGCTAAAATGACGGGTGCCCCAGGTGGTGTTTCACCATTGCTAATCTTTATGAAGTGCCCAAACCTGAGCCTCATCCTATGCGGGCACATCTCCACATTTCCATCAATTAACATGAGCACATGATTTCACATTTATGCCATTTTATGCTAGCCTTCTCCTCACTGTGAGAGCACAGATAATACCAAGTCTGGAGCAAGGCCTGCCATCAAAAAGTCAAGCCATCACAAAATGTTACCACATTTAGTTTGGAGCCCTAAGGCTGTATTTACTGTACAGCTGAACTGCAGCCTTGGCCTAACCTTGTCACCCCAAGCTGCCTCCTCATTCAGCAGAGAGAAACACACATTTCTTGAAAGCTCTTCTCATCCTAAAAAGTGTTTCTGAGAAAGGGGACCCAAACCACTTCCTGAAAGTACTGCTATTCATGAAGAAGCTTCAGGTGGTTAGCTCAGCCTGGAACAACTGACTTTTAGACAGCTGAAGCCAGCTGAGTTGGGGTCCCCTGGAATGCTAAACAAACATGTTATACTGCAGAGCTTTATACCAGGCTCAATGGGTTTGCTTTTTGTTGTTACCAGATTCTTGGATGACCGCTGAAGAAAATATCAAAACGAAATACATCAGCATGAACTGCTGATCTCTGATATGGAGTATGTTTTTATGTTCACTTTAAGTGATCTATTTGGACTCATTTTAGTCTTCCATTGCTGGTGGGATTTGTAAAGATTGTTTCTGAAGCAAGTAATGAGAAAAACCATCCTTGCCAGTATCCTTTGTGGGAGCGGTTGTCATAAATTATTCTGTTCATGAGTAAATCAAGTAGCCACTGTTCCTCTGTGTTCTGAACATCTTCTGCATTCAGCATCACGAATGAAATGTATGAGTACAGGTTGTACTTCCCATCTCCAATATAAATGCGCCTCTTTTTTTCCTTCTGGTGAGCACAAGAGAGAAATTGATTGTAATTAAGGAGAGAGAAATTGGCAGCAGCCTCAGCTTTTGCTTGGATCCATTTTCAATAACTTGAAGCTTGTCAAGATCTGTTTTCAACTCACAGGATGATCTGAGAGTGCTTGAAATGCCTCCTTTGCCATCTGTTCTGTGGGTTTCAATACTTGCTTCTTTTTTTTTTTATTATTATTTGACTGCAGTAGGGTGCCAGTATCAAGACAGCTTGTCTCCTTTTGCTGAGTTGTGGGGCAGGAATTTGAGTGGGTGAGGTCTGAGGAGACATTGTTTAGCCTTTCAGTTTTGAAACTCTGTCTTCCTTAGATCTTTACTTTTCCCTTCATGTGTTTCCATTCACACCTGAATCATTCATTATACTGGCAAGCTGGGAAGATCC
The DNA here is from genome assembly GCF_003259725.1 of Athene cunicularia. Taxonomy (NCBI): domain Eukaryota; kingdom Metazoa; phylum Chordata; class Aves; order Strigiformes; family Strigidae; genus Athene; species Athene cunicularia. Next base: position 48,429,511 of record NW_020799097.1, on the reverse strand, counting down.
CTCTCTTCTTCAAGGTAACCACATATTTCTGAAGTAAATTATAGGTGTGGAGATTATAGAAATTTGTCGTCTAGGCACACACCCTGGCTCCTTTCCTTTTCCAAAGCATGTAATAATGAATTGTTTTTCTTCTTTTCCCCATAGCTAATGTATGCCTAATGTGGGAACAGTTGTTTTCTTTGTTTTGATGGAACATTAAAGCAGGCTGTTTAACAAGGGAGGAAGTCTAAGAAGTGGCATTTTACTTTTAAACACAGCTTTGAAAATAAGTGGCAAGTCAGTGATCATGCTGCATTGGTGTAATCACCTTTGTGGTTTTCTGCTGAACTGCCAGCTTAGACATAGATTATGCGTGTGACAAAAGCCCATAAGTCCCTTCTGAATTTTGGGCCGGAAAGCAAATGTTCATGGTCACCTTTCCTTTCCCTGTCTTTGATGTTTTCAACCCAGGTTCTGAATCCACCCTAACAAAGGATAAATTAGCCACTGACATGTTATTTTGACCCAAAGCAATAGCAAAAATAGCTGACTAGCTGCTTTTACGGTGCTGAAGCCATGAAATGACTTCTACAGCTCAAACATATGGAAGGATTCTGGTAGGATTGGAGGATGAAACCGTGATGCCTCATTGGGAAATACTCATGTTCACGGTTATAATTCTTTTATATTTCCCAGACTTTAGTCCCATGCATAAGGTATCCAACCCACTAATTTAAGTATATTACAAAGCACAGAAGATGAAGCACCTATTGGAGATGTTTCCACAGGAGTAGATGAGCTGTAGAACTGCCAGATAATGAGAAACTGGGGTGTAGTGGCAGGAATACTTAGATCTTGAGAAAATATTCAGTGTTTGCCACCAAGTCTTGCTCATAGTCACTTGCAAGCAACAGCAGAAAGAATTGGTCTGTCATCTCCCTCGTTCCTGTCTGTCAGACCTGACCTTGGCAGATAAGAATATTACATAAAGGATGAGGGCCAGGGCAATGAAAGAAGGAAATGAAACATGAGACCAAGGAGAACCCTTGACACAGAAAGTTTCAGAGGAAAAGTTTTGTTTCCTTTTGTTCTCTGTAGAAGAATAGAAATAAAAAAATGGTGAAAAGGCATATCAAAAAGTGAAAGGAAGCATCCAAGTCAAACATAGAAAAGAGCAATTCTCTTTTATAATTTGTTTCAGATCAAATTTACTGAGCACATAAAAACATTTAGGTGGTTTTATTTGGGGAAACACATTGTCTCTGGAAGTAAAAAAAAATATTTTCTCAAAGAACAAATTTAAAGATAATCACCTGTTTTTTTGGAAGAATGAGGTGGAAAATGGTGAATGGGCTGAGATTAAAAAGAGGCATATGAAAGAGGCAGAGACATAGTAAGTCTTTGACCAGGACATTCAGGAAGAAAGGCACTGCTAACACCATGAGGCTGGTGCTGAAAATCATGTATGTGAGTCACAGCCTCTGCAGCTATGTTTCTGGAAACCCCAAACTGTGATACCTGGAAACAGGCAAACTCTGAAGAGCCAGCGGCAAGAGCTTTGCTAGCAAATTAGTTCCAAGCCTTTCTTACAACAAATTAAATGGGATATTTGAAGCCTAGAGGTAAAAGGGCATACAGCATACGGCACACTTCAGTTCTTTACTTCAGCAAATAATTATTTCAAATCCTTTATTCCAGAAAATGGACCTTTCATATCCTTCTTTCAGATCATCTGTGATGACCTAGATGCATTTGCTAATTGCTATGTAATGGACTAAATGTGTTTATTAGGCTAAGTTATTTTAACAGGGGGGAAAGAAAGGTTTTTAAAGTTTGTTGTAGCCAGGAATGAAAATTGCAGTTCTTTTTTTCCCCCTGCTCTCTCTACGGTGATAAATTCCAGAAAATACATCTCGGTTCCCTCTAGTCTGAGCCATCTACAGATGCATGTTTTCTTTCTATAACCAGCTGTAGCTAATTGCATCAGTGCCGCCTCTACTGCTGCACATGAAAAAGAAACCTGTAATTTATTGCAACAGACCATACTATTTCTGCTGTACATCTTGTCCATTCTGTCATTCCAGTGAACGGATTTCTCATGGTAAATTGGCAGTTCAGAAGTGGAAAACAACTTTGCCCAGAAGAAAGCTTTCAAAAACTCGTCCATATGTTCTATCCAGATATTGATAAAAGAACAAACAGAAAACATATTGTTTATCTGTAGGACCATGATTTTCCCATCAGCCAAAGAAATACTGAGTCAAATTCATGCCTCATGTACCTTTGCTGTAGCCAACACAAGTCCAGAACTCACGATAATGACCCATTCATTTTATTATTGCTTGAATGACAACATGGTGCTTTGAAAAACACACACAGGTGAGGTGGTGCAAATTAGTGTCAAAAAGAGTGGAGCTGTGCCAGTTTATACCAGCAACAGATCTGGCTCCAGTCTCTGCCTCAGGGAATTTATGAATCATAATGTAATTCTAAGTAGATCTAGTGGCTGTAAAATTCAACTGTCTTTAATAGCAGTGAGGCAGGAGAAGGCGAAAGGTGAGCCCTAACCTACTTTTGAAAAGGTCATGTCAAGGGCATAGAAAAAGGCCTTTTAATTGTTCTTACAACTCTGGGGAATGAGACTGTAATGAAAGGCAGTAAAATCTTAATCACAGTTGCATTGCTGGAGTTAGGAATTAAATATAATTTTGTTTAAACCTGTGGTTTAACAATATGAAGGCTTCAGGGACTACACTGGCGCGAAGACCTCCCTTCCTCTTCCTCTGTTATCAACACCATCAACAACTAGGTACTAACGCTCATGTAACTACCTGTGGGGCTATGTTGTGAGCTGGATCAAGGAACTGCTCCAGGTTAAAAATAACCCAGAAAAAATAAACTAATTAATAAGCTCACGGTATGCACACTTAATAGCAGAGGTTAGTGTTTGCAAAATGCTGGGAGAGCCTCATATGACTGGCATTATATAAGTGTAAAGCACTTAGTAATTCCCAGCTATTATTATGTGGTGTTGCTATTTATTACTGAGGGTTCAGCCTCTTGTTTGCATCTAGGTGTACATCAAAAAGACTTCACACAGCACTGTGCAGCCAGGTGGTTGGCTCACAGCTCTGCCTCCTTCACTTGCTGAGGTTGGCTCAGTTCAGACTTCCCTGTGGCCCAGCCACAACTGCTCACTCCAGCTTAGCAGCTGTAGAGGCTGAAGCCTCAAGTGTTAATTGCTCTATTACATTAATGTGAAACTAGAGGGATGGAGTGGAAAATCACAGCCATTGTCTTTTCATTTACCTAATTGACCAAGCGACAGTAAAAGAGTGGCCTGGAGAAAGCCTCTTCTTATATTGGCACTAATAGGAGTTTTAACAGAGGGATTTAAAAAAAATTCTTTACATCCCCTTAGTAATATAACTTCAAAGCTATCACTGGGAGAGGGTTTTGTACCATTTAGATAGTTAGCAGCAAAAGGCAGAGATCGCAGCTGTACGACTGAATTTAGGCAGCAGGTCTGCAGCTGACCCTGAAGAAGACCCAGCACTGCTGATGGCTACAGCCGTGCATGTCCAAACTATGAGGGTGTTCTCCTTTCATATGCTATATCTAGATCAAAGATCAGAGGGAAAACAGAATTCCTATGAGATGGAGCAAAGTCTGTGGCTCATATTATGACACCATAGCCCAGAGAGTTACACTGCTCTGTGACACATCCAAGGACTGCCCTTCAGACCAGAGGTATGTTCTTCCTTTGAACATGGGTCACCAGAGAATAGTGTTTAATTTAAAGGAAGAATAATGAAAAATGTGATAAGTGGCTTCATTATTGTTTGTCTTCCTCTGTATATATATTCTTTTACCCATATTACCTTAGGATTAAACCCTGTAAATTTACTGAGGCAAGACCCCATTAACTTCAACGGGTTTTTTTTTTTCTTCCTTTTCTTTCAAATAAAGACTGAGGTCTCCTATTTTGGTTCCTGCAGCAAGCAGCAACTGGACACAGAGCACTCCATCACATTATCATGATCCATTACTGTCCTCATTCTCCAGCCACACGCTTCTGTAAAGGAAAAGTAGGGAGAAAGAAACTTCACTTTCTCTGATGCTAAACATTTCAGCTGTGCAGGACTAGAAGAAAAACAAGCTCTGTGTAAAGCTGGCAACTACTTGTCTCATGGAGTAATGGGAAGGCAGCAGCAGTGGCCTAGGGCTTTGGGCTGGGAATGACATTTTTAGACAGTATGTGCTGTTGAGCTTGCAGCCCTCAATTTCAAGGTGGACTTAGACACACAAAATTATTCCCTTCTGTAGTGTTACACCTCAACAAAATCTGACTCATTGAGTTGTGTATCAAAGCAGCATATAAGCAAAGAGACTATATACTAGTAGAAACTCAGTTAGATGTTGTTCCGACTATGTATTTTGTGCTGTTGATAACGTATTCAGAGGTGGTTGAGTCCCCGTCCCTGGAGGTGTTTAAGAGTCAGGTCGACATAGCGCTGAGGGATCTGGTGTAGTTGGGAACTGTCAGTGTTAGGTTAATGGTTGGACTGGATGATCTTCAAGGTCTTTTCCAACCTAGATGATTCTGTAATTCTATTTTGTGCCCTGGTGCATGTCTGTGTATATTGGGTTTGTGTGGCAAGGTTGTGGTAGCCAAGGGGCTACATGGGTGGCTTCCCCTATGTCTGATAGAGCCAATGCCAACCTGCTCCAAGACAGACCCACTGCTGGCCAAAACTGAGCAGCAACAGTCATAGCGCCTGTGCGATAACTTATTTAAGAAGCGGGGGGGGGGGGGGGGGGG
>NW_020799097.1:48340141-48424660 GCF_003259725.1 Athene cunicularia | reverse complement strand
GGGGGGGGGGGGGGGGGGGGGAGGGGAAATGCAGAACACCAGCAAATACAGCCAGAGAGAGGAGTGAGAATATGTGTGAGAAACAGCTCTGCAGACCCCAGGGTCAGTGCAGAAGGAGGGGCAGGAGGTGCTCCAGGCACTGGAGCAGAGATTCCCCTGCAGCAGGTGCTGAAGCCCATGGTGGGGCAGCTGTGCCCTGCAGCCCATGGAGGTGTGCGGTGGAGCAGAGATGCACCTGCAGCCTGGGGAGGACCCCATGGCAGAGCAGGTGGGTGTGCCTGCAGGAAGCTATGACCCCTTGGAAAGCCCAGTATTTGTGACCCCTTGGGGGACCCAACCTACAGCAGCCTGTTCCTGAAGGACTGCACTCCACGGAAGGGACCCACGCTGGAGTGTTTGTGAAGAGCTGCAGCCAATGGGGAGGACTCATGTTGGAGAAGTTCGTGGAGGACTGTTTTCCATCGGAGGGACCCCATGCTGGAGTGGAAGAACAGTGTGAGGAGTCCTCCCACTGAGGAGGAAGGAGCAGCAGAAACAATGTGTGATGAACTGACCCCAACCCCCATTCCCCATCCCCCTGTGCTACTGGAGGGGAAAAGATAGAGAAATCGGGAGTGAAGTTGAGCCCAGGAAGAAGGGAGGAGTAGGGGAAAGGTGTTTTTAAGATTTGGTTTTATTTCTCATTATTCTACTCTGATTAGATTAATTAAATTAATTTTCCTCAAGTCAAGTCTGTTTTGCCTGTCAGGGTAACTGCTGAGTGATCTCCCTGTCCTTATCTTGACCCACAAGCCTTTCATTATATTTTTTTCTGCCTATCCAGCTGAGGAGGGGAGTGATAGGGTGGCTCTGGCAGGCACCTGGCATCCAGCCAGGGCCAACCCACCACACCATGTCTTGTGCGTGCCACAATTAAGTAAGCAGTTCTGCCATGCAACTTCTGCTCTGCTAAGAAAATGTGAAGAGGATAATAGAAGGGCTATGTTTACAGCCTATAGCACAGCAGATTGTCTACTTACAGCATGCTAGGCTTTTTAAGTAACCCCTAGGGACACGCTGCAATTACAGCTCTTCCTTTGCAGTAACATACTGCACATTTTGCTGCTTAACAGATTTCTCTCTTTTAAGGAGGTTTGTAGCAGGGAAGGTTGAATTTAAAACTGCTGATTTAACCAAGACACAATGGACCATAGTAGGTTCTCAGGTTATGTTAGTTAAAAGCAAATTTCAGCAGGTCTCAAGTTAAGGCCTGTCAAGCATTACTGGCTATTTTCAGGGTGTAGTTACATTAATATTTTCTTCAGCTTTCTGCCCAGCAAGGAAGTTCCCACACTTTTCTCCTACCCCACCTGTTTGTTCTTATGCTGCTCTTGGCTGTCTCCTTGTTGTCAACTGGCAACAAAAGTGCTGATTCAACTTTCTGGGGGCCAATGCTGTAGAGGGAATCCTGATTTAAAAATTAAGTCCTCCATACACTGTGTTTTCAGGAGTGTGTGCAGGCCAAACTGAAGATAACCTCTGGATACAAAGAGCCTGAATGAGATGGAATTCTTGTAGAGGTTCATGTTCTTACTGGTAGCATCAAGATGGATGAGAGACAAGTATGACCAATGGCACATTTAGAGATGCCGAATTTGGTTCTATAGAACCACAAAGCTAATGATTTTCATTTGACCTCATCCTGGCATTAAACCAATTAATGCAACTAGGAAGCACAAAGGTTTCTAAGACAGTCGCTCTCTAAAATTTACATTGCAGATGACTCCTGATTTGCTGTGTGGATGTAACACTGGATACACAGGGATCATGGAGGATAGAAGAAAGCTTGTAGGATAAAGCAAGGTCCTGTGCTAGCATGGGCATGGGAACCTCCTCAGGTTGTGCTGTGACTAGATGCGTGAGGCTAGATATGCCTGGCTTAACAAGTGGTCTAGCTGAAAACAAGCCAATAATAGTGAGGTTGGAGTGGGTTGGATACCTGTGTGGTTGAGTCTCTTGAAGCAGGTGTATGTTTGTATTGAATCCCATTCAGTGGATGATTCACTTCTGTTTATCTTCAGGCATGCCATTTACACATACAAGCTACAGTCCTATCTTAAATTTGAGTGTGCATGTAGCCTCAGACCCTATCTCACCCTCTTCACAGGGATGAGCTGGAATGAACACAAATGTGCCATGACTTGTGTAAGGGTGCTCTTTACTCTGCAGTATATTCACAAAAAGGAAGAACTTATTTATCTTTTATCCTTTATGGAATTATTTTTACAACTTGTAAAATAACTAATGTTTTGTAAAGATAGTGAAAATAATGTAGAAAGGTGGCTAAAAGGTTGATGTGACCCAGGGTAAATATGGTGATGATTATGCGTGGAATATAAATAACCTACATAAAGGGTACCAAAACATAAAATGCATATTTTTCTTTAAAGAGAGATGAAGAAAATATTTACTACCTTATTAAATCAAAAGAAATATGTAATTAAAAAGCAATCACTAGCTTCAGAGATGCAATAAGCCTCTTTATTAGGTATTAATAATTTTACTAGGTACTGGATTGCTGGAGGGTTGGGACCATATGAGTTGGTAATAAACCATCTTGATACATCATGTTCTCTTGGTCTTGCCAATGTGACATTTGCTGTGCAGGCACTAGGAATGTTATACATCTGAACTAAAGCAAGAGAAAATACCCTACCGATCCTGAAACCCTCTTACTGGCCCAGGCAAATTAATATAGAGGGCACTGACTTCAGGAAAAAAAGATGCATTTTGATGTATATTCACATGACAAAAATGTAGCACACAGTAACATTGACTCCTGGTCAAAAACTGGACTGGTATGTCTAAAACTTCTAAATGCAAGAGGGGTTGTGGGGGCCTATTTTCTCTATTGGTCAGTATAGCCACTCCTGCTGGGACAGTATTTGTCAGGTGATATCAGTGTCATATGCTATATAAAAACTGTTGAGATTTTATATGAAGATCTAATTCTGACCAAAAAATGAGTCACAAACCAAAACCAGTCTGATGCTAGATCCAAACATTTTCTGTGTAGTTCATTATTGCTGACGACTCCTGGGAAAAAAAATGACCATTAAGAACTGATCCCACACTTCCCATCTGCCTCACTCCCTCCAACCATGAAAACAGATCTGGACATATGGGCCTTCCCCATGCTGGAAAAAATAAGTTCCTGACTTTCAGTGGGATTATGGCCCGTGCATCCAAATCTGTTAGCAAGATGACATCAATGAATTTGAAATGTTGTTCTTATGTTAATGCTTCTCTAATTAACAATGTTTGAAGTAGCTCTGCTAAACTAAGAACATATTCTAACCTCAAGCCAAAACTCGATCCAACCCGTTTTTTTAAAAAAATCGTTACCATTATTTTCTTTGTCAACATTATCTTCCAGAGCACAACCCACAACTCCCATTAAAGAAGACAAATTGTCATAAGCACCTTCTGCTTTAACAGAAAATAATCATGTATAAATTAGGCCTTCAAAACATTTCCACAAGCATTTTCACTTATGACTCAGTAGTTTCAAGAACATTTTCAGCTTCTACAACTGATTTATGATATCTCAATGCAATAAGAAATACTAAAGAGCAAAGGGGTTCAACAATAACTCCTGCACCTCCAAATCATTTTTAATCTGTGGGAGGACTGTAACAGAAACAGCAAAAGTGACATAAAAGAACCAAAAAACTGCAGTTCGGACTTTCCATTACGGCAGCAGTTGTGGAGGTGGGGCACTCCAGAAACATCCTCTCTTGGGCTGGTTCATACAGACATGATTACGTACAAGCTGCTGTATTTCAGTATCTATTCTATTAATCTGCCTCTCCAGGAGTATATTCATAATCTCTTTAAGGTTAGCAATAAAAACTCACTCAGAAAGGTAGAGATGCAGCATAGACATAGTAGCTGAGTTTTTATAGTAGTGGATCAAGCAGAAACCTACACATATATACAAAATGTACAAAGCTAAACAAATCTGCCTGACAGAAGGGTAAGAAAGTGACAACGCACCTGCTGTGCTGTCTTGGAAAGATGTATTTTCATGGTAGTAGCTAAGGGTATATGAATTATAGACAGATTGACGTATACTTTTTCTCCTCTTTTCTGCGGCATGCTAACCATTCTTGTAGTAGTTCAACTTTGATAGAAACATTATGCATTTTAGAACTGTTTTGTCATGTAGACTTAATTTTCTTTCTTCTATATTTTAAGAACTGTAAGTTTATTCTCTTTGCATCTATTGTTTTTACAGAGAGAGTCTTGACTGGGGTTTTTTTTTTTGTTCTTCAGAAATTTGAAACGGATATGGCAGTCTTGATTAGTGATAAAAATAAAGCAGTGAAGTGTGTTCAAGAGAAAGTGACCCACCATCCATTATGTGAGATTTTCCTAATAGGAAGATATTTATCTTAAAACATGGGTTGCCAGTAATCTTGAATCAGCTAGATTTCATACCGTTGTACAAAAGGCATCAGGTCCTGGTAAGCCCACCTTATTATTACTAATACTTTCTTGACCTAGATAGGCTTTTGATCGTATTCTAAGTTAATATTCAAATCAGGTGCATACGGAGATGAGCATCTTGGCCAATTAGTCACTTAGCCAGGTTACAAAGCCATGTATGAATGCATATGAAGATGTGTTCTGCAAGTAACCAAACCACTTGTCTAATTATATGACAATCATTGTGGCAAACCATACACAATTGTTCAAACCACTGCATATGTTTTTTCCATAAAAAGAAATACAAAGGAAAATATATTTTATGACATTGCCTTTTCCAAAATTATGTTATGCTGCGTAAATACTCATCTGATGGCTAAATCATAACTTAACATCTCTCCTCATATTAGACTGGTTTTAACCATTATTCATTTAAATCCTTAAGACTCACACTGTATTATTAATATTAAAAATTACTAAACAGCCAGGCCAGAGGCAGGGTTATTTTCCAAAGTCATAAGAAGACATTTCCTTTTACTTTCTGAATTCTGGAGTTCATTACAATCCTTTCTTTTTGTCCAGAGACTCTCACAGAACTGCAGCAGCTCTTCACTACAGCCCAGTTTTGAAAAATGCATGTCTTAAAATTTGTCTGTTAGGGAACAGGCAGATGAGTTGCTGTTACTATAATCCCCAGTCCTACTGATTCTACACTTGCCTTAGCTGGATGATTCAGAGCTTCCCTAAGCTCGTCAGGGCCTCTGTATCTTTCAAGAAGAGAAGGACCTTCAGCTTTTCCTCCATAGGGCAAACCTGGGGAGTCTGAATAAGGTACCGTCACTCTCAGAGGAGCACTCTTCATGTGGTCTGTCAGCTGCTTACATCAGGGTGAGAGGAGCTGCACTGTAAACCCGCCTCTCCCTTGGCTTATTCTTGGCCTATTCTTGGTCTATTCTCCATAAGGATGGCTGCACAAGTAGTTCACATGCAGAAGCTTATACTGCAGACATCTGCATATGGTCAGACCAAGCTCCCTCTGTATTAGAAATTCACAGATATTATGGTAAGATGCTTCTAAACTCTTGAGACTGAAGTCCCACATAGTTGGGTCACCTTGTCTAGGGTACAAGAAAAGATACAGCTGGGTTTCTGTGTTCTCTGCTATGTAACACAGGAAATGAGGAAAGAAACTGAAGAGACTTTGCTATTTTATTACACTTATGCTCTCTTTCTGGCATTATTATGATGGTATTGGCACAGTTGAGTTCCTTACTGAGGCAACTACGTGACAAATATTATTTGCTGATAATTACACAAAACTGTAAATCTTATTGGAGCTTTCATATTTCCTGATACTAAATGCGTGCAACTAATTTGAGTCATGGCACTCTGCAGATGTGGAGACAGTTATTCAAGTGGTACCTGTCTTCTTCACATTCTAATAAGTATACTTATGACTCAAACCATGTAGCAATGAAATTTGCTGGTAGATTCAGTCACACCACAAACTATCACTTAGTCTCAAATAAACTGTAGAATTTGACGCAATAATTCCTGCTGTGGAAGGAATTAATTCTTTCTTGTTTACCAGAAATCGCTTTTTTTTCCTATTTATTATTTGGTTGATCATACCACATGTTAGAAAGAACGAGAAAAGTTACATAGTTCTTTTCCTATGTGTTGACAAGTGAAAAGTTTCAGAGGTTCTCCCCAGTCATGTTTCACATTTAAGCATCCACAGAATTTCTTTCCTGAGGATCAGAGACATGTCCTTGATAAACAGGAACAAATAAACAAACTGAGTCACATGTAATTGGAAACAAAGGTTATGATCCTCAATTAAGGCTGATCAAAGTTTACAAATCCTAACTCCATATTCTTACCCTGTTTTCTCTGTTTTGTTTTTTTTTTTCTTCCAAGCCCTCCCATCAATTTTATAATTTTAAAACCCAGTGCTGTTAAGCCAAGTGAAATGTTCATTTGTTGTTTAGATAATATATGTAAATCCCTTTCTCCTGGGTAATGATTGAAACCATTGCAGGCTGATCACCTGCCTGCTGATGGCCAAGTGAATGAATTCCTTATTTTGTTTTGCTTGCACGTGCACCTTTACCTGTTAAACTGTCTTTATCTCAACCCATGAGTTTTCTCACTTTTACCCTTCTCATGCTTTCCCCTATCCTGCTGGGGGCGGAGGGGCAGTGGTGAGCAAGCGGCTGTGTCGTGCTTAGTAGCTGCCTGCTAGGGTTAAACTAGAACAGAGAGGCATGGTCATGGGCAAAACAAAATGTGAGGATACAGTGAAACATTGCTAGCCTAGGATGGTTCTGATGAAGGGACACGAACAAACAGTTTCCAGAAGCTTGCCCTTGGAAACATTAAATAGATTCCAGTGGTATTTTGATGGAGACACTTCTTCAGTGTGGGTTTACCAGAAACAATCAACTTGTACTATGTGAGACCAAAGACTTGCTTACAAGCATGCACTTGCTGCTGGAAGTGGGAACACCCTTAGAATAGTTTTTTTCTTTCACCTTTTTCCTTTTTCAATGTGTAATGGGCAGGGTACAACCATGACAAGCAGTAACTAAAGTAACTGATGTCAGGAAAGATGTCAGTAAATATTAGCTGACAAGGGGACACCAGTTCTGCTACATGACTACTTTGAGGTTTAAGAAGTTGGCTTTGTTCCATGCTGAAATGAAATCAGAAATGTTCTATCTGTTGTGTGTGCTGGTGGAATGAATGTATCACTTTAATAGCTGGGTGGTGAAGGGACAAGGCAGACGTGGAAGACCTGAAGCTTTCTGCTTCTACCTGATTCAGGACAGGGATTTTCAATACTGTATCAGGGATTTGAACACTCTTCTCCCACATACTCACTCAGAACCATAGTCAACCAGCTCTGGAGGCTTTCCTTTGCATCTTCTCTTTCTTACTACGAAACTGGATAGTTCAGTGCAAATGTTTTGAGAAGCTGTGGGGAAGTTTTTGTATAAGATTTTGGATTCCTCTGCCTTTACAGCCTGCAAGATAAATGATGTTCCCGTGATTGTTGCAAACGAGGAAAATGCTGAGAATAGCAAAGGCATCTTATCATCCTAGGAGCACTTCTCTGTAGGTAGCAGTTGCAGAGTATGTTTTCTATAGAGGGCACATTTGGACAAAATTGTGGGCATGTTGCAGAACTTCCTGCAAATTCAGGATACAGCTGCTGATAAACTGGAGAGGAAACAGCAGAAGTTTACCAGCAGAGTTAGGAACACATGGCCTGCAAGGACAAACTGAGGGAGCTGGACTGGTTTACCCTGGCGAAGAGGAGGCTAAGAGGCAATCCAGTAATAGCCTACATGGGAGTTGCAATAGAGCCAAAATCATCGTGGCAGCCTCAGACATAAACAAGAGGTGATAGCCCCAAGTTACAGGTTGGGAATGTCAGACTGTACATTAGAAAGAAAAATGTGGTTTGTTTTTTTTTCATTAGGAAGGTGATGCACTTGAGCTGGTCACCAGAGACGCTCCATCCTTCCACAGAGTCTTCAAGTCTTGGAGAGAGAAAACCATGGGTGACTTGATCCTGAGTGGGAGTTAGTCTTGCACTGATTGGGAGGCTGGACTAGACTGTCTTTAGAAGTCCCTTCTAATTAACATGTCCATGATTCTGTTAATATGGCAGTGGAAATGCCCATCATGGTAAAGACTAGACAAAACTCTGCTGTAAAGAGGATGAAAAGGTTTTGAAGCAGCTGGGCACCATCTGAGCATGGTTAAACTACTCTGATTCACTATCATGAACCTGCCTAACACTGCCCCGTACCAAAATAAGGGAGATGAGGCCTCTTGGCACAGAAAGCTGGTTTGATTGCCCTCTTGGGATGCTGTATACTCTGTATATTGGGATCCTCCAGAGTCCTGGTTGTAGTTAAAAACCTCCAGATAATTCTCCTCAGGGGCATAGCTTGGAGGATAGGAAAACTCCTTGTACTTCTCTCTCTGAAACCTGCCATGACCTGAACAGTTCATCCAGCAACATGAATGATGTCTGTTATTCACAGTACAGAATGTTGCGAGACTCACAAGGTGTCAACTGAGATGGATAAGCAGCATAAATGGTTAACTAGGAGAGAAAAACAATTATTAGATTAAGGGAATAGGAGATACGTGATGAGAAACTAAATTGGTTTGGATAATCTGATGTTCAGCCAAGCCTTGACAAAGTCTCTATTATTTCACAAAGGAATGTTTGGTCTCTGCTGAGTCTGAGTGCTGCTGGCATCCCCTCTTCATAGTGGGATGAGACCAGTGCAGTGCGTCCTTCCCCTGCACCCAAGTCTCACATAACATATGCTTAAATTCCTAGAATTTAAGATCAAAGAAAGTAGTCTATACAAGGAAGTGAGCAGAGATGGATTGGGCACTTAGCTAGCTTATGTGAGGACACTAGTCTGTAAGAGACTGGAACACTAGAAGAGACACAGGGTGTGACTCCAGCATACGCTGCTGGACCTGGGAAGCACGGTGTTGAGTCTTATCACAGCAGCAGCACAGACATGTAAGCAGAACTATAACTGACCATGTCACTGAAGTCCTAAGTGCCAAGCTGATAAGGGATCTTCCCATTCTCTGATATCCTACAGAATGATATTTCCAACCACTAGATAACATGTAATGCCTTGTTTGAGTTTTGTATCACAGGGCTAAGGTTGAACCATCCCATCTTCAAGCCTAGGTGTCTAGGAAGCCTAGGTGTCAGGAGGTGTCTAGATGGTAGGGACAACTTTCAACAGCCTATGAAATCACTTCAGGGCTATTGCTTCAAACCATTCAAGATCATCCCAAAATGTAATTTCTTCAGCAGAGCTGTAGAACACACCAGGCAGCATGGGTGATCCTGGCTATCTTTTTCTCTGACTTGAATAACATTTCCTCATGCTCATGAAAATACATATGTGTTGATACCTATCATCCTGTACAACTGCACCTACATCTAAATACCCATTTATTCTATCAGTACTGATAGTTATTTATTTACCATTTATTTGCAGTCACTGAGATGACTGCTGTGTCATGGGTTAGTCTCTAGGGCGTTAGGTGAACTACCGTCTGAGGATTTTATCTGAGTTTCTGTATGTTGAAGGTAAACGTCAAGAGAAATAAAGCCACAAGATTATCCTTCCATCATGTTATTGTAATTTGAAATGGGTAGTGAGTGTGGCAAGTGTCTGTGACTTTCTGTAAGAATGAACCACATCTGATAAAGATGACAATCACTATGGTGTTAGAAAGTTAACTGAAAAGTAGGATGGTTAGCATGAGTCATTATGTCAGGGACAACAGGACTACCCATTTATTTTGTTTTATTATTTGGTGCATGATCTTCTGAAAAAAAATAATCCATGATAGTACACAACTTGAAAGATGACTAAGTGCATTCTGCATGGTGCTGAGTGCTCTTCAGCTCCCAGCAATGGCAGTCATTGCTGAGGAAGCACAGTACTTTTCCAAATTTGGCTGTAAATCCACTGTGACAAGCTGACAGTGGGGCTCTTCCCTGGGATACAACAGCAGAAAATACAGCACAGAAACTGCTTTTTCCTTCTTCTAGCTACTAACTCCTACAGGAACTTCTTGTCTGTTGCTGACCCTTTAAATCAGACAAGCAACTTCACACCTCGGTAGCCATTTCACAAGCAGCAGCCACTTGCTCCATGCTTTTCGATTGGAAATCAGCTGATCCCAGTTTTCTTTTACTTCTGTCCAGAGATATGGCCTGCATAGTTGCTACCTTTTGTACAGATGGAAGGCAAAATTAATAGCATGTGTTTTTCTCAAGGCAAATAAGCAAGCAAGCAAAGGAGGAAAACCTACTAATCTTGTTTAATTTGCAACTGGATTCTGTCCTGTATTTTGAGGTCAGGATCCCATGGTCTTCAGAGAAGTTACAATGATGTATGTCACTGATGTCTGACAATTAAGTCCACTATAATTATTACTGTCTCTTCTAATTTGCTTGAACATTCCATGTTTTATTTAAGCTTTTTCCTGCCTTTACTTTGCAACAAGTTCCAGAGCTTGCTAAACCTAGGTGTCTGTGCAAAGCTATAATGGATCTGGGGGGAGGTTATGGATGCCTCACCCTAGAGTTTGTAGCTATTAGCGCAATTTCTGTTGGAGCATATTACAGAGGAGCGAAACAGGCTGAGCCAGAATGAGAAGGTGTTTGCAGCAGATTTTGTCATCTCCACCTGTAATACATTTTAGTTTCTTGAAAATTTATATGGCAGGAAAATTATTTTCAAATAAGACTTCTGAACTTCTGAAATTAGTTGCTTTATTTTTTTTTTTTTCCTGAAATGTGATGGAATCTCATAAAGTTAGGCTGGAATATTTATTCATCATCAATTAAAATAAAGTCTTTTCAGAAAGAAAAAAAGGTACTTGCCACATTCTAACCTGACAATGCAAGTGATATGCTTACATAGGGCAGCTTGCATATACCATATCAACTTCATTTCCTCTCTGAACTGAGATTTACTCCAAACTGGGCCAGTAGAATCTGTGCATATTCAACTCCATTTGGACTCAGTGAACTGCAGAGATTAGTCAGAGTTAGTTATAATCTGTCTGAAGGAGCGTCAGCCAGGCTGGATGATCTTTCCCACTGACAATTCCCACAGGTCCATGTTGGGATTCATGCAGTGCTGATGGTGTGCAATGCACCGTAAAGCCTTGCTACCTGCAATAAGCACACTCGCCCTCCCTTCAGAATGTGCCACTCTGTGCAAGGAACTGCTATGCCAGGTCTAACCAGTGACTTAGCTTCTGTCAGGTATTCACCCCTCACAGCACACAGCAGCAGTCATTTCCTTACTTCCTAAACAGACTTCTAATAGATAGTTCTGCTTTTCTTTGTTAAAACCGTGATACAGAGCATACTAACCATCCCCTGCACAGGGCCAGTGGAGAAAGGAGGCTTTCCATGGAAAGCAGTAACCAGATATCTTAATACTCTTGGGTCTAGAAGCTATTAAATCATAAAACTAACACTATGCATCTTCACACTTTTTAAAATAAGATATTAGTTTCACTAGCTAAAATAAGCTACTAAAGACATTTTGTTCATTCTTTACAAGCTTGCAAGTGTACATGTGATATTAACAGAATCTCTCTGGTTTAAACGTTCCTGGGTTTTATGATAAGAACTCATATAGGTGACATGTCTTGTTTCATTAACGAGGCTGATTAGCACTCAGTAGTAAGTAGACAAGCAGAGAAAATACAGTAATATAATATTACTAATTCTGTAAGAAAAAAACTCAGTGGCTGCGTAAGTTATGTGACCTGAATGGTCAAGAGCCAAGGAGTGTTTGTTTGGAGTACCTCATAAATCCATGCTGTAGTACTTATAGTTTTACTGCTTTCAGAATAATTTCTAGAACTGGCTAGTAAACCACTGCTGAATGATTGTTTTTTTCTTTGCCATGTAAAAATAGGTCTTACTGGTCTATGCAGCAAATGGGACTGCATCTGTAGAAACTGCTTGCATATGGAAGTACTGATGTCTCCCACATAAAATTTATCTGGGCATGGAGGACAGTCACCTTACGAGCTAGGTTCTGTTGTCCCTTTAAGTGACCAGCTCTGAAATGGATGGAGTCTATGTACAACTCATACATAAAAACTCAAGTAGAAATATTTGACATGGGACATTGTTAGAGATAATGACATTTCTCATTTTTCCGTCTGAGAAAACCGTAAATTTTATTCACGGGAGTAGGTAGCTCATTTTTAGAAATATTACCAAATATTTGTCTGCTAAGATTCCTTTTAACTGCACCAACCTAGGACACATTTTGCTCTGAAGAATAAAAGAGTAAGTCCACCTCCATTTGGAAACATCAGAGTATTGGTGAGGTCTGAATATAGCTTGTAACAGAGCCAGCAAGCATATATGCTCTTACTCACTCCTACTTTGCTGTTAGTATTCATTCAATGCCAACACTGCTTTACAAAAGATGTTGAAAGGGCTACCTGCGGTTCCAAAGAACAAAAAGGAACCAAAAAAAATAAGCATGTGATGATTATGTCCACATTAGTCTTAAAATACTGACAGAGGGTTTTTCTGTGGCTAGCAATCTTCCAGAGAGAAAAGGTGTGCTGGAGAAAAATCGTGAAAAGACTTACAGTTTTCCTTCCCTGTGATAAAGTAGATCTAAACTGAGATGATTTTGCTCTTGGTACAGAAAATAAGCCCTCCTGCTGACAGGAGCTCTAGATAGAGATGACTTCAGTTAGTGCACGGTTCCATCTCACATTCTGCAGAGGCAAGCCAGCTCTGTCCTCCACACTCTGGAAAACATTGTACGATGAACAGGAGTTAAGGGTTCAGAAGGGGATCTCATTGTTCCTTTTCCTTTGCACCAGGATCTGGGTGAAGTAAATGCATGATACACAATGAAAGAAGAATGCCCTGGCCGGTCCAGAAAAAGAAGGAGCTTCATTATTGCCTTTTATTTTGGGACTTAACATTTTGCAATATAGTATTTTTTCTAAGATCAACATATTAAATTCAGTAGAGACAATAGCAAGAAAGGGAACAATAAATCAGTTTGAACATTCATTAAGTTGTTCTACAAAAAGAATAAAAAATCTTAATCAGTGACAACTACCTATTAAACCACATCCTCTATATTCTGTTCTTTTAAAAACCTTGCAAGGAAGCCCAAAAGATTGCATGACATGCTAGCATGTCTATTTCTGTAAGTGTTTTTTGTTTTCTCAACCCCAACTTTGCCAATGGGAAACAATGATTCCCAAGGGAAAGTTAGCGTGCGTTGGGATGTGCCAGAAGATGGGTGAGTAAAACCTCTGCGCTTGTCCACTACGTATGTGTGTAAGTCATTGCTTGTCTGGGGCTCCAGATAGCTTGCACAACCTCCTCTTTGGTGGTTTTATTTTCTTAATAAAAACTTATTTGGAACAAGCACAACATTTTAATTGGGGACTGGATCACATTAGAAATGGAATGCAACGATGGTAGAGTAGCAGTCAACCTTGCCCTCTGAGCACCTCCTTTCCTGCCTGCCTCCCTCTGCTTCATCTTGGATACCTCAGCTACCTACAAATTATCTCAAAACCAGAAAACCACTCTATTATGATATCTTTTTAGATAATGTATTATTAAGACTGTCTTGAAAGGAGGCAGCATCCTCATGCCCAGAGTTAATCGTTAAACTTTTCAAATGCTCTTTGGGCCACATTTTGGGTCCAAACTTTGCATCCAATGCCAAGTGTACAGTGATTTATAACAAAGCACTCAATCCAGTCAAACCAAATAGAAATGGATCAATTCCATGAAAAACTCTCTGCATATGTTCTTTTTCTTTTCCTTTCTTCTCTCTGTCAGAAGTGCTGGTTATTGAAAGCTCATACTGTATCCACCAGTTTTGTCCTATTCATCTCCTAGGTAAACATGGTAGTGTCCATGGATGAAGGTCAGCCCTTGTGACACTGCCTCAAAATACTTCTCCATAACAGCACATTTCATGTAATACAGAAAATGTAATCTTTGTTCATGCTAGAGAGTGTTACAAGTAGAGACGTATAGTAGATCTGAAAAAGTAGTGCTGGCTGCTTTAATAAGAGTAAGTCCTGATTATATCAATAGGCTATGAAGAGTCAGGACTTTCTCTAGTCCAAGCTTGAGGAATCACTTCTTGCAGAATTTCAAGTCCCCAAGATGCTCTTACCCCTCTCAGAGCAAGCGAACTTCTTTGATCCAGCTTTCAAGAACAATATCACACAGTAAAGAAGATATAAATACATATTTTAAAACCCCACAATTTTCTTCTGGGATGAGCAAGAATTTAAAGTGACAGATATTATTCATCTTCATTACGTAACTAATAGAAGGTGGTCTGATACCATAGTGATGGGTACCATATAAAAATAGAATCTGAAAAATTTCAAAATGTATTTAGACTTTTTCTAACTTACTTTTTGTCTTCTCATCTTTATCTGTTGATGGAAACAGGATTATTTTTTTCTATAAATCCAACACCATGGTAAGTTTCTAACACCATGGTATGTGAACACATCCCTAGAATGGGAGAGTGGGGACAATCCTGTAGCAACCTGTTAATGGGAGTACTTCTTTATCACTGGTTGACAGATGGAGAACCAGAAACATGGAGAGGTTATCTGGCCCTCACATATTCACAAAGTACATTCATGGCAGGCCTGGGAGAAAACTCAGTGCTTAATTTCTTTCCCAGTGAGAAACTATAACAACTTAACCATAACCATCACAACATCCATTCTTGCCCTCTTATTAAATATCTGTATTCCTCCTTCCACCACTCAGCATGTTCTCATTTAACTGACAGTAACATTTCTGTCTCTGCTCCCAAGCACTGTCCCAAATACCATAACATCTGTTCTTTACCAAAGCCCATTTTGCAGAGGTTCTTTTCCTACTAAATTGTCCCCTATGTGAAAGGAGCAGAACATCAAAGGGTGTTCACACCTATGACAGCCCCTGCAGGGCTTTGTTTTCATCAGGCCTTGTGGCTCAGATTTTCCACCTTTAACTAATTCTTAATGGATCACTTTATAATGTTTTGCCCCTTTTTCTACTATTGCAACTCAGCAAATTGCTAGTAGAAAATAATACAGTGCTGCCACTCAGTATTAGCACTCTCTTGAATTGATTATTGAATTAAACTAGCCTTTTGAAAAATGTTATAGATTCTATCTGCATCACACAGAAGTCAGAAGTTAATGTAACTTTCATCAGTAGGTCTCCTAAATAGTTGCACTGGAAAGAGAAAAGATTAAAGAGGAGCTGCTCAGTAAATATGGCTATTTTTAAACATCGGCTAGTGGGGAAGATGCTCCCAGCCTCCATGAGTAAAGCTTTATCTAAGGTCAGAGATACAGTTACAGACTTGAATTGATGCAGAGGAACCAGCTATGCGGTTCAACTGTTCCTCACGTGAGCTGTTTCTATATAGTGCATAAGCCATAGGAAACATCTAACAACTTGTTAGCTGCCTTAAGGAAATGTATGGTCTTCACTGATTTTTGTTTGAGGGTTTTGTATGTAGTTTTACCAGAAGTGATGATTTTGTAGTATTCAAAAGTTGTATTGACTTTTTCTTTGTCCTTTTAAAAAGATTTTCAAGTAAGTTTTCTTGGGCTGCAGGGGTAAAAAAATGCACTATTCGATACTGGTATTTGAAGTTTTACCTGTCTTGGCTGTAATTATATAAATCACAAGGATTCCTTTCTGTTCCCACATTCTTTTAGCACTACTGTTGTAATAAAAACCAAAAACTCTTTATAATCAGGCCTAAGGAAATATCTATTATTTAAATAACTGAGAAAAGGTTATATTTTTAGGGGAAAAATTGAACTTTATTTTTTTCACTTTTTTTCCCATCTTGCCTTGTTTCACCACACAGATTAGAAACTAGAAAAAAATGTGGTTTTGGAAGAAATATTGTCTGAGTACAAAATTCATATCTCTGATTTTGTTGTTACTTTAGTGTGGGGAATGGTCTTGACAATTGCCTAAAATCCCTGGCAGCTCTTCTCCTCTCTGAGGCTATGAATCTGTAATTTCCACTGATGATACTGCAGGGTTTAAGCTTACCACTGATTTTCTGTGAAGACACATATGAATAAAACTTGATCACTCAAATGTTTGAAGGGAAGACAAGACATAAAAATGCAGGTGGAGGGAGTGGATTTTTCCACACAGCTATACAGGATACCCTGTTAGTTTATTATGAAACCAGATAATGGAGTTGATTTGTTGTATGGGACTCTTGGTCTGCGTTTTTAATGATCAGTGTACATTTCTAGCCTTCCCTGGTGCAGAGGAAAGCCAGAAAGTACGGAGGGAGTGCACCCTAATTACTCAGAAATCAGAAAACAAACAAAAGAACGTAAGGTTTTCTTAAAACCATTCCCTAGATTTTCCCGACTCATGTTTTTTTAACATTTGGAAGTGACTGTAATGTCAGCTCATCAAATTGTTTTGCTCCTAACAGCGTGTAAGTCAGAATATCAGGAGACTGTAACAAAATGAACTATATCCAAAAAATCCAGACAGTTGTGCAACTGCAAACCAGTGATCTGCTCAAATCTGTCTTATCTTAAATATATCATTTGGAATGTCGACTCTCTGAGGTATTCTCCATCCTTTAATAGTTTCATTGACAGTCATCCCTCTGCCCGTTTATGAGCACAAGGAAAAAATAGGAATTAATGAATCACTGGCACATGAGTTTTACATGGGAAAAAAACAAGTTGTTGCCCCGTGCACTTTTTTTTTTTTTTTTTTTTCCCATAAAGAAAAAAACATTGGGAAATGTGAACATGTGGGTGCTGCCCACAAAAATGCAGTGAATTATCCCTCATTCTCCACTGTTTTCTGTCTGAACATTTTAAAAGGTAATAAAAAGCCTTACCACTTAAACCTTGCAGTGTATCACATTATATATTTTAGTAATAAAATCTAAGTACACTTAAATATATATACATCTCTTTAACTAATACATTTTATTGTTACACTTAGCTTTGCAGCTGTTAACTGCTTTAAGTAGGAGGTTTTCATGTTATTTCTGGCATCTGTGGCTTTTTTCCATCAAATGTTACTTCTCTAAGCCACTTTATTAACATCAAAGGCAGGTGAATTATTTAAGGATTAGAATGTAACACTGCTTAGTAACAATTCTTAATTGACTTCAGATTAGTTCTTTGGCACTACTTAATGTAGCTGCAGTAGTAGAACTTGACAGTGGATGCTAGCCAGTAATACACTATGGACTTGCAAACCTACAACGGTCCATGCAGTCGAAAAGTCTCACATGGTATCTTGCTCTTTTCCTGAAATGAGGAGAAGAGGAAGGAAAATAGGCAGGTTTTAGTAGAACAGAATCACAAGTCAATGATTCATTAAATCCTGTTCTATCTTGTGCTCATAAATGGATAAAGAGATGATTCTCTGTGAAATTTTGAGTATACCCATAAGTCTCCTTTTCCAGTGATAATTCAAGTTAATATTAAGTCCAGCAAGTTCCCATTTGTCAAAATTTCTGAGGAACAGTTCATTCTAGTGTGAAAAATGTCAACACGTGCAATTGAAATGGAACACTTTTTTAAAGTGTTAGTATCACAAGCTGGGCATCTTCAATGTTTCACAATCTCAGCCTGCACTAGCATATAATTTTATGTTTGTCCTTTGAAAGCACTGAAATTTTAATCAGAAGTGACATTTTGGCAACATGTTTCAGAACTTCAGATTTTTTCAGGAAATCTTTTCCCTCAATTATTTTGATTGCTGCATTATCAAATATGGCCATGACACAATTAAATCGGCCTCACAAAAGATGTTGATATCTAAATCAAGCTGGTGGCTCCATGGAAGGTCACAATTTGCATGCCACTTTAGTTGAAGCCAGTTGTGTTGTCTTTTTAATATTGTTTTGTGGTGAAATTCATCTCATGGCTTGAACCAGCACAAAAATTGTATGCCACCTAAATCCCACTTTATTTCAATGAGATGTGCAGCACACAGGCAGCATAAGCCTGTGCTGAGGGGTGTCTTGGAGTCTTTAAGGAGGTCACTATTAGAGCTGCCTTCTCTGTCAGAGGAGTGCAAGGTGCAGTTTTTGAGGCTAGATGACCAGTCACTTGTTGCAACCCTGCGGGAAGGTTGAGCTCATAACTGTAAAATGTGCTAGCTGGCTTTGTAGCACGATTTACCAGGTAAGGTTGTGCAAAACCCATCAACTGCAATTTGCATAGGTTTTGGAAAATGGAGCTGGCGCGCTCACTTTGCAGTGCTTTGGGACATCCCCTCCACCATTTATACTTTGAGTTTCAGTACTGTGTGAACCTGAAAACTCAGAGTGAAACTGGCCATAGCCATGCAGCAGTCATCGCTCTGTTGCGAGCAATGAATCTGTTGCTGCTGGTACAGAGTGAAGTGTCTCCGATCCCAGAGAGAGGCTCTGCAGGAGCCATTTCCAGTTTCCGCAATCCGGGAGGCTTTGTCCAGGGATAGTGCTGTAAGTCAGCTGCCTTCCTTCTGCACCATGTACTCACATGTACACCCTGTGTCTTTTGCAGCGTTCCCGCGTGCGTATGACTTGTTTAAAGATGGGAGCTGTGTGAAGGAAGAGAATAGGTAGACCGGGTGAAAAAAAGTTTGCTCGAGTCTTTTTTCAAGTCTTTACAAATATCAACGATTTCTTGTTCAGGGATAAAACCAAAGTAGACTGACCAGCTCTGTGGTCTGTAGAGTTTTTACAACCTGGCTAAGGAGAGAGACACTTTTCATTTTGTGGAAGATTCATTTTGGTTCATAGAAAAGACCCTGAATTGCTTTAAACTAAACTTAAGGTAATCTACAACATTCGTGGGTTTAAAAAAGCAATGAGATGACTTTATACTTAAACTAGTTTTAAATCAAGAATTTTTGCTAAAGATATAAATAAGTGTATAAGACTAACAGAGGCACTGACGAAGGTAGTTTTCTTCATAAAATTCCAGTGAATATTAAGTAAATAAGAGAAAAACTTGCTTAAATTAAATTTCACTACATTTTCTTTAAAGCTTTCCCTATTTTCTAGCAAAACAGCAGAACAATTATTCTGATTTTCAGTTTTGTAATAAATACTTGAGAACTGCTAACAAATGAAATGAAATGCCTGAAAGTGTAGGTTTTGATGAAAACCTGAAATATTTGTTATAGAAATCCACACAATTCTTATGTTTTCACACAGCACTACTTTTTTTACTCTAAATAAAGATTCCAAATTTACAAATCATATTAAAAGAAGTTAATACTACAAATTATTAACATTTGTCTATTGCTACTTCACATTTCCTTACTCAAGTTCCTCAACAATTGCCATCAATGATTTTTTTTCTGTTTTATCAATTTTAAAAAGGCAGAGAAGGAAAGGTAAGTTTCACTAGTAGAGAAGAATAACAGCTTTTCCCATCCTGTTAAATCAGGTTGTTCTAGAACTGCAAAACAAGCCAACTGATAAATAAACACCATTTAGCCAGAGTAACTATTTCTATTAGAGAGGATCCCAATCCATGGTTTTTAGAAACAGATACTGAATTTCTAGTAAATAGATGTACATAGTTGCTCTAAATTATGGCTTTGTAGAGATCAGATGTGGAGTTTAGCTCTTTGGCTGAGTATTCCCCTTATTTGTAGATGTAAATAGCTGAGGCTTGCCTTTTGAATCAAGACAGAATAGTTTATCCTGCTGAATCATTTAGATCAGCTAAGGAAACCTGACCCATTAACCCTCACCTGCAAGATACAACAGATATTGAACAATTTTGCCTTCTCAAACACTTTTCAGAAGTTACCACATTTACTGCTATGTGGTCAATGGAAACAAGTCCAAATTCTTTTGATCCCCAGCACCTTATCTGAAGAAAATGACATTACCTGCTTATATTTTGCTTGGTTATTAGTGGCTAGCTAAACACATCTCTGGTTCTTTATCTGATGGTAGAACTTTGGGGTCCTGTAAGCAAGTCTTGCTGTATTTGTTCTTTCCAGAATTGCCCTCCACTAAACTTTTCACAGGGCAATCACATCTCAGTTCTGATTTCAGGTAGAATGAGTACAATGTTGATCACAAGAGGCATCCAGACTGCACCCTGGAAATGGAGCGAGAGGAACCTTGTGGACATGCACACATATGCACTTGTGGACATGCACACAGAGCCCTTGGGAGCTTTAATTTTTTTTCAGATTGCCAGGAAGTCAAGAGGAGAAACAGCCTGTAATTTTCAACCAACCAGGCAAGAAGGAAGAGAGTGAGTGGAGGGGTGGAAAATTTTGTGATGGAGTCAGACTCACAAGACAGTCCAAGAATCAGGCTAGTCATGGGGAGGTCTTGCTTTGACATTAATAGGTAAATCTCTTTCAGAATGATCAGCTGAGTTTGCCATCACCACTGCTGGTGCATCTCAGTGCGATAATACAACGTAAATCCCAGCCCATGGTGCTATACAAAGGAAAACAAGAGTGTAGTTTGGAGGGGAAAACTTCACATACCTGTGATAATATGACCACAACCATTTCACATGTTATGGGAGTAGAACCTTCTCAGCCCACTGAGAGGACTAAAACCTGACAGATTTGTGGATGATATAACCCTGTCCATCTCTTGGCCTTTCTGCCTGATTGCACAGGCCAAATGGTTTTGAACACGCAGAGAGAATCTTTGCCATGTGATTGCTACTCAGACACTGTCTCTGTAATTTAGATTATGAAAGGCTTGTGGTGACTTTCAGGTTTTGTCATCAATAGCATGTTTTCAGCGTGGGTGGTGTGGCTGTGTCAAGCCCAGTACATCGTGATGAGAGCGTGAACTATTTCAGGTAGTCTGCTATAATAACGTTGCCACACTTAATTATCCAGTAGGAAGAACAATCTGAAGTGTATCTGTACTGTAGTGTCTGAAGACTATCAAAATGATAAGTCATCAGGTGCAGAAGTCCCACATATAGAGGCCTGACCTTATAGAGAGGAGGAGGTAAGGAACCTACGGCACACCTGACACAAGGGGCAGGCTCCTCTCGGAGTCTCATAGAAGACCTACGTGCATAAAATACCCTGCTTGTTCTGGTTGTGTGCTGGCAGCTGGTGTTACTATGCACACATAGGAAATGTACAACCTCCCCCAACCTTCTTCTCTAAGGTACAAGTTTGTTGGGATATTAAAACCCCCCTGAACCTTTGTTTCTAGGAAACGGTCACCCATAGGCCTGAGCACTTGCACCCGTCCTCTCTGTAGATTTACAAAGGACCCTTCTCCAGCACACCCTTCCTCCCATCACCCTCACTCTCCTAGGCTTTACAATAGCTGTCCAGGCTCTTCCACTTGATGGTCTTTGGGCATTTGGATGAGTGTGCAGAGATGCTCTTCGTTTGCATAGATCACAGAAATCTTGGCTGGTTTTCCTGCTCTCTTGTCTTCTTCCCCTAATTGCCAGTGCTTACTATAATTTATAATGATAGAAAGTGCTTTATTGGTTGGGAAGTGAGGATCAGTCAGATCAGACAGGAGAACCATGCATCATTAATTTAAGGGGAGGGTGTAAATTCAATGCCATAATAAACCTAAGCTTGAAGATCACTCTGTTTCTTCTGGCAAGGTAACATATCACAGGACAGAGCTACTAAGCCCCGCTCCCCGCTTTGAATGGTCACTGACTGTGGTGCATCGACGTAGGAAAGAGTGGGTGACTCAGTTTCCTGCAAATACAAACTTAACGATACTACATAGTGCAGCCCAGAGAAATGAGAGGTGGTGAAATGCTCTATGTTTGACCTTAATGGGCAGTGTTCAGGATGTTGGTCAATGCTCTTCAAACAAAAACAAGCTCCAGTTTGTTCTATAAAATGAGGAATGCAGCACAGAAAACTGGGTCTTTGCCACAGAAAGCCCAGTGATAGCAGTGACTAAGAATTTAATACTGTGTTGAGTAATAGCACTCTGCAAGGCGATGCAGGAGAAGGAACAATTTAGCACAGTGTATACTCAGATTTATAGAAAATCAGCTTCATGGAAACTGCCAGTAGAGCAGTACTGACGGGTTTGCATTATGTGAGCACAGCAGCAAAGCAAAACAATGCTGGGAAACGGATTGGTTTTGTTCTCAGCTACTACACACAGATGAAACTTTTATTAAGATACGTCGGTTTGCTCTGGCAGCAGCTTGAAAATTACCTCCTAAAATTCCGATGACCTAGGACCTGCTCCCTCTCCCGTTGCAAATATTTGTAAGTCGGTGAGCAGTGAATTGGTACACCAAAGCTTTGGGGGCTTATGAAGTCCAGGAACAAGCTGCCCATGTGCAAACTAAAGACAGAGTTGTTATGTTCTTTCTTTCCAGTGAAGCTGCATGCGTGGAGTGGAGAAATGTGTAATCACTACCAGTTACTTGGCAGTTACTTCTGTAGTTAAAAAGATAATTGCCGTGTTGGGCCATGTGGTCCTTGCAGCTCATGTGCACAGCTCTCACTGAATTCATGTAGATTAGCCTGGAAGGAGCAAGGGCAGGGTAGGATCACCTTTAAATTTTCTCAGAAGCAGAGAAGGGAGAAGAAATCATGCTTTTACCTTCGCAAACTGAAAATCTCCCCTCTTCCCCAGAAGACAGATGTGCTGTGTTTCTAGGTGCAGCTGTGCCATCTGTTTGGTTCTTCACCTATTTCTGATATTTTCATCTTTTTCTGAAAATCAGTGGATTGGTGAGGAATCTGTTCTGAAATGCTCCAGTTAAGAAGAACATTACATACTAAGATCACATAGACTTCAAATAGAATTTTATATTTTTTTTTTTAGGCCAGAATTTCACTCTGGCCCTTTAAAAAATGGAATGTGCTTTTACAAATAAAACGAGATAAAAATGGTGGGGAAAGGTAATATCTTTTACTACACAAGCCGGGAAAAAACAGACAAACTTCAAAATGTACCAGTTCTCTCTGAGATACAAACAAGCACATTCATAGAATCTGGTTTATCATATGGCTGCCTGCATTCATGTCTTCTTTGTTTCATTTTTCCACAAGCACTTTCTCTTCATCTGAGGCATCTGCCTGTGATGATGCCAATTTTATGATTTTTTTTTAGACACATATGAACTAACACATTTTGTACCATTTTCAATTCTACATTTTAAAGGAAATTACACCAGAACTCACCTCAGGAAAAGAAAAATGCAAGGCAAACAAAACCACTATTGATTTCTAGTCCATCCATTATGAAAAGAAAGAGCATAGTATTAGAAAAGTTGTTCTTTTATCACATGTACAAGTATACTTACAGTACACACAGTGGCTTCTAAGTTACCTGCAAAATCTACTGCTGATTATGCTTTAAAATTCAGAAAGATAGTGTGTTTGGAAAATAATTCCAGATAATTTGTGTCTGTTTTGTAAAACATTTAAATACAATATATATATACAAATATAACAGTATAGACTATAGGAAAATACTGATCCTACCTACCTTGCTGTAAAACGAATTATGGCTCAGTATTTTCAGATGGTGGCATACAGTCTTACAAATTTCCAACAGAACTGTTGTTAATTCACTTCCATCATGATAATATCATGTGGCTCCAGTTAATATGAGAGCCTGTAATTAAAAATTACAATGGTAACTGCTATAACTACACAGTAAGAAACTTGTCCTGAAAATCCTAAACAGCTGGCGGGAGTGGATTTCATACAATTTATGCTAATAATTGTTGAAGAACTTGCATGCATAAGCTGGAGCTGTGGTCAAACCTCACTTTCAGGTCTGGAGTTTAACTGTCTGTATCTGTGTGACAGCAAACAATCTCTATTTCTGTCTGCACTTTATATCTTATCACACTCTTAGATCATGCAAGTATCAGATGCTATTTTCAGTGTTAAAACTCAATTTTGGACTTGGCATGCAGACTGAAAATGCCCATGGCTGCATTTTATTGTGCTTTTTTTGACAGGTAACATAAGGTTTATTGTTAGATCTGCCAGTGCAATCTAACAGGAGGGTCCTACTGAATTTTTGTGTGAATCTGTGACTGAAAAATTACGATCTGACAGCTGAATTTTCTACTGACCTCTGGTTCATATCAGTTTCAAATTCACACTGGTAGAAATATATCCTGAACATACTTGTGAAAATGTTTGAAAATCATTGATGAAATACTAATTTTGTTTTAACTTCTGCTCCTGTTCGCAGCAGTCTGTGGGATCTTAAATTTGTAGATGTGTGGAATAACAGAAAGCTTTTAAATTAATAAAAAAAACCTTCTTTGCACTGGCAGAGTACATCAAACAATTTTAGTTTACTTCACCATGTACTTACTTGCTTGTTCATTTTCTGCAACCTATGTATCTTCCTGATCTGATACCTCATATATTCACACGAACACAATGCCAGTAAAATTGAGAGAACAGAAATGAGCAGTAGGGTGAAGGGAAAAAGAGAGAGGAGGTCTGACAGACATTATTTATGTGAATTATACTGTTTGCGCACTCTATATATATCCAGATATATACCATCAACTATGCTAATCAGACTGACTATGTCCTGGCATGGACTAACCCTTTATCATCTGAAGCTCATGGAGATACCTTGGCATTCAGCATGTAAAAGGACCCTGGATAAGTGAAGGTTTATTTTCAGTCATAAGCAATTATTCAGAGTTGGAATATTGCAATTTATGTTCTTGAAAGGAAGCAGATTAACAAAGCAAGCAGACCTCGACCCACTGTAAACTGCATTGGTTCTACAGTTCGCATGGCTAGAAGGGACCAGCACGCAGCATGAAAGAATAGTTCAGTCCTTGTTCCCATCAAACCCTTGACCTCTCTGTGAGACTGCCAACATGGATACCAGTTATGGAAGTAATTTAGTACGCAAACAAGTATTTACCAGGAATTAAACTGAGACCACCAAACACATTTCACATTGGAGACCAAACATTTATTAGACTGAGGCAATTTTAGGTCACTACCAACTTGGGTCTGATTCAAGAAAGCAACCTCAAGATAAAAGTCTCTACATCCCATCATCTAAATCCCTGAGGCATTCAGCCCCTGAGTTCTTTTTCTGTTATAAACATAATTCCTGCAGGAGATAAGAAGTTTCACTGTACATTCAGTAATCCAGGAAAAGATTAGAAACAGAAAAGGAATTAAAAAAAAAAAAAAAAGGCATTTGAAACATTTTGCAGAGACAGAGAAAGTGCAGTGTTCGTGTGAAGAAGCAGAAAGAAGCTCCAGCACTCCTTCCTAATGCAAGAGTAGATTACTCTATGGGGGGGAGCCAGGATCTGTCCTCCAGGAGCTCATTGCTGACATGAGGCACTTTGTTACTCCACAGTGCTCCCTTAATAACATTCCTACATTGAGTTATCTTAATTATCTTTATGTATTTGTTAATCTTTTAAATACTTCTGCTTTGTTTCTGTCTTTGTTTTTTTACTCCTTCTGTGAGTCCAAAAGTAAGACTGAATTGCCTCCTCACAGACTGTCCAACCTCCACGATAATGGGCGACTGCTTTTAAGAGCATGCTTTTTGCCGCATACATGCAGCTGTTAGAAGGAGCAGCAACTAAGCGTACAATCCTGTCTGTAAGCAACACATACTATGTTGGTAGTAGAGAAGTACTGTGTATATTTGCTGTCTATTTGCATATCATATTTCAGCTTTTGCGGGGAGCTGGCTTCTTTTCCTCACCTTCTTGCACACCCAAATTAAAACTCTTCCACCCATCCTTGCCCTGAATATTTGCTTTCTAGACAAGGAGGCAGTGACCAGGCAACATTACAGTCCCCCCTCCAAGAATGGGACACAGAGTAAATGTTTTTCTGACTAGGAATACAGTGATATGCTCTTAAACATTATTCAGTACTAGAGTGCAGCCCATCCTATGGATTTAATTAAATGTGTCAGCAGTCAGATATATTAAAAAGATTACTTACCTGATACTTACCTGTAGATGAGCACATGCCAACATTTCATTTTAGCTGCCCTCTCATCATTGCTGGTGAAAGTCTCCACGTTAACACCAGTGCTACTGTGCAATGGATAGAAAAGACACTCTCAGTCAAATCTACTTACCTACCTACCTACCTTACCACTCAGGCCAGAAACATCAGGGACTATCCCTTGGCATGGCTTGTTTCTTTTTACGTAGTTATTACTGGTAATAAGCTGGCTCATCTCTAGATGAGACTTTAAAGCAAGAGAAATTTCCTAGTTAGTGTAACCCAAGTATAAAGCAGTGAGTATGATAAAGAGGTTTAGTTACGTGTGATAATAGTCAAGCCCATCTCTTCAGTAGTGTTTTTTTGTTCAGTAAAAATGCTTGTAAGGGAAATGTGTGTATTAGGTGATTTAGAGACATGGGACAGAACCCTGAGTCTAAACCCAAATATAGTCATAAAATAGCAAGAACTAAGGCTTTGGATGACTAGTATTCTTTACTATGGGGTTCAAAATCTAGATAGAGTACATTAAGTTGTGTTCATAGAGGTAAATTGGAAGCCTGATTGGTATGTAAATCCAAAACTGGAGTTGGAATCCAAAGTTCAGAATCAGGCCCATCTTTTGCTGTTGCACTGATATAATTTGATTAGGCAATATTCTGTATTATTTAAACCAGGAGAAGGTACTCAGTGACTAATGACTGTAAGTGGCTTGTTAGTTCACAGTAAAAGGTCTTTATTCAGCTTCTCCTCTGGCATCAGATATATTATATCACCAACTAGAGAAATGTCCAACATGTGTAAGACTAATGAGGAAACAAATAAGTCACACATAAAGCTAGTTTTTGGCCACAACAGTGGGGAGAAGTAGTTGGCTGTCCCCCACTAGAATGAGGTCAGACCGGAGAAAATAGACTAAGTGGATTTACAGAGAACAGCAATATAATCTCAGTATCAAATTTTGTGATGCCGCAACAGATGATGATCATGGTGATATGACATGTTCTTTCTGAAAGAAACCAAGTCCTGGAGTGCTCGTGTCCTGCCAGAGCTATTCTGTTCACAGAAGTTACCTCTAACTTTTTTTCAGAATGAAGTCATAAAATAGACCATTTTGCATAAAACAATTTAGAAACTCTCTTCCTTCCTAGAAAATGCCTCTTGCCATTCTTGTAACTTGAATAAGTCACTGAAAACATTTTTTTAAACAGCACTTCCTTCCATTTACTTGCTCATTTGTGGCTGAAGTATATTTATTCACTTCATAGCTCTCATCCTGCCAAGGAGCAAACATGTAACACAGGCCCCTAAAATAAATGACACAGCTACAGAAGGCAATTTCTGTTATCCCCATTGTAAATCTGGAGGGAGGCCCAGATCCACAGGTTTTGTCAGCTCTGGGCTCCTTGTTAGATGACCTAGCAAGGACAGTAAGACACCTGAACTGGAGTGAGATCCTAAACCTCTCTTTGGATCTTACCTACACTAATGAATACAGACTTGCACTAATATAAGTAAGCATAGCAGAGAATGCAAAACCTTGATAAAGTGGATTACATTCAGTCCACTTCAATATTTTCAGTGTTATAGTTAAGCCTACTTGGTATGATAGAGGGACAAGTAACCAGAAAGACAGCATGGTCTCCGTGTATATCCACAAGGCCAGGGATTCAGCTTTTTGGGGACAAGGAATAATTTTCTATGGCAAGCAGACACTCTTCATACAAAAGAGCTTGAAGCCTTTAGTTGGCAAAAAATTTCAATGGAAATGTTGCAAAAGTTAGAACAGCTCCGTTTTCAGAGATTAACATCCCAGTTGTTGGAGTAGCAAAAGGTTTCACAAGCAGCTTTGGGGCCTGTGGCAATGGGAACATTTCCCATCACTTGCCCTGCCTTTCTCTAAGGATTTTTAGTGGAAGTGTTACAGATGATGCCATCTGGCCCATTGGATGTATACTGCAGTAAAGCTAAACCTCACAAACATGCACAACAGGTTCTGCCTCTGGGGAACAGCCAGTGCCAAGCAATGGCTTGGCCTGAACACACCTCTGGTGACAGAGTTAGTCTGGAGGAGTGTTTTGGTGTGCCACACCTCTCCAGACATATCCTCTGCCCTTTCCATATGGTGACATCACGCTTTGATGAACAAAGAGGAGACATATCTCTGCGGCAGGAGGACCCAAAATTACACAAGAAACTGTGACAAGGTATTTCTACCTTGTGCTTCTGTGGAAATCTTTTTTGCTACAGCCAGTTTTGCCATGTATTCAACCCTTGCCCTTCATGGGGCGATGAAGTACAAGGCTCAGTGTCCAAGCAGAGGCCATCATTACAAGACCATCTTAAGACAATCATAAAAGACCAGTTGTTAAAAATGATAGGGTCTTTTCTTCAGCAGCGCAGGCAGTAGTCTATTTGGTTTAGATTGTGTGTCGCTGGTTTTCCTGTCAGTGGCTTTCCTTGTCCTTCCAACACTGCCTGCCACACCAACAGGCAGAGCCACCACTGCCTTGAAAGAGGTGGTTAGCATAGGAGGAACACAGGCTCGAGAAGAGACAAGAACAATGTCTGCATCCTTTGATAAATACCCAGGATAAAAAGGGAAGGCTGTGCTTTGTGTGCTTGCCCAGGCACACTGCCAAGTATATGTAGTTCAGCTCTCTGACTAAGAGAAAGTTAAACACATCACTAGGCCTGGTCATGGAAATGTGACCCTTCCAAAGTCACTTTTGCAAGATTGAGAAAATTTATGGAAACGTGGGTAGGAATTTCTTGTTGAGGTGAGGTAATAGTGCCAGGGTGATGAGGATCTCATGAAGAATGCTGTCCTTGCCTGGGAAGGAGCAGTCTGTACTCTGATTACAGAAAGACCAATATTGAGCATGTAGCTGAGGTTTCAGAAGTTATAGCCCTATCACATGCACCTAACCAGATCCAAAATCCCAAAATGGATCCCCCTCCACCAACTAAGAATTTGGCGAAGAGTGACATGAATGTCCATGACAGGAATGGTCATTAGAAAGCTAAAAGGGCCCTATGTGTTTTTGCCTGGTCCCCTTGTTTTAATTTTGTTCTCCTTTCTTCTAACAACTGCTTCCAGCATGGGTAATGCCAGCTCTCTGCATACTGTCACATCTTCTCTTTCCTCCTTCAGGTCATTGTAGTAACCCAGTTCTTACTCTCATGTATTAGAACTCCTTTTACAAGTTGCTCACCAATTTTAATGGGCCAGTACATAATTATAATTATGTACTCATAATTATGCGGCACTTCCCCACCCTGAGTGATAGCCAAGCCTCTGTGCTGTGTTGCTTATCACAGCAAGATTAAAAATAGTTTTATAACGATATGCAAAGCGCTGCTAAATCCCTTTCTTCCCACATTAAAGGCAGATGCTCAGACAGATTGAATCAGATTGAATGAATTTATTGAGTTAATTTAGATGTATAAAATGTTCACAAGGACAGACTTAAGTCTGTGTTTAAATAGGACTGGCAGTATTTTCAGATTTAATAAATGTTACAGTGTAGACTGAACCTTCTTGTTTGAGGTTACAGTGACCTTGAGGTCCAGGCCTGATACTGGTGAAATAAGTGGAAATCTGGGTGGATAGAGTTCAGATCCATTTTAGGTCATCGCTTCCAATCTGAAGATATACGCGTGAAGAACCACAATTCATTATGGTAACAGGAGTTACTATAAATATCCCTTAAAAAAAAATGAAATCTGATAAATTAAGGCTTTAAAATCATTAAAGATCAGAGAAAAGAAAATGTTCCAACTATTCACGATGTTTAAGGTAAACCTTGTTTCCCCCCCTTTCACTTCTGCTCCCTGCAGTCTAAATCAAGACACTCTCAAAGTCAGGAAACCAGACAGACTTCCAAAATATGTGGTGACGCTAAGGGGCCTGTGAACCGGAAACAGACATTTACTGTCTTCTTTCCCAACCCAATTGGCTCCAAGTATCTGTAGCTGATGTTCTGGGATTTTGGGTTGTGGCCAGGAGACCTAACCTGAGAGATGGGGAGCACATGGATCACGGAGGTCATGAGTCGCTTCATCTCCACCCACTTCTCTTGCAGGGAGAGTTTACAACACTGATACTTTCACAACAAGAGAGAGGGAAAAAAAAAAAAAAAAAAAAAAAAAAAAAAAAAAAAAAAAGAAGAGGATGTTTTTAATCCATTAGACTGCTGCTGATTCAGTAATAATAAACATGAGTCTGTTTCCTTGATTATTCTGTACACAGCAAACATTTGTGTAATGTGGCAGTTAAGTACGTGCACTGTAAGGATCTCTCATTGAAGTGTGTCTGCGTCAATAACAAATATATGAAAATGTGCCTTTGTGTGCGTTTTTGTGTGTCTGCGT
Source organism: Athene cunicularia (assembly GCF_003259725.1). NCBI lineage: Eukaryota > Metazoa > Chordata > Aves > Strigiformes > Strigidae > Athene > Athene cunicularia. The sequence goes on along the minus strand of NW_020799097.1, from coordinate 48,394,290 downwards.
GAGCAAAAAAGAGAGCAAGAACGCTATTCCCAAGACCCTTAGTCATCCTCTGATCTTTATTTCTGAGGGTGATCAAAGTTCCAGCTTTTGAGAAGAGGATGTCTCTCTGCTAGGCTAAAGATATTGAGGTCAGTAGATAGTGTGCTTCCCACCAGCCGGCTAGGAATGAGTGCTGTAAAAGTCTGGGATGTTTGCAGGCAGCAAGAGGGAAGTTTGTCGCTGCTGCTTTTGCTGTGCCTCTTGCTGTGTTACAGACATCTTGACTGGCCTCACTGATTTAATGATGAGTGTTTGTTGGCCTGCAAAATGCAAACACATTGTAAGACTGTTTGTAAGCTAGCTAAACTTTTGCAGACAGTTTATACGTTAGAATGCGTTCTTTGCACACATCGATCTGTATTCCCAAAGTGTATCTTCCGCTTTCAGTGCAGACTTTCTTTTGCTCTTATTTCACCTTAATGTTGCAAAATACATTAACATTGCCTAACTTCTGATTGTATGAGTAGCGTAAGGTCATTTACTTGACAGCTAAGCTACTTTGCAGTTGTTGAAAAACTGCAACTGCATTCAGAAACAAAGTGGAGAGGACAATTTAACACAAAGGTCAATGTTTCCTTTTGAAACAGTGTTTCACTATTAATCTCATAGGTTTTTTTAGAAAGAGGTAAATAAGGCCAACACTAAATGCTTTATTTCGGATGAAACATTTTGGATGAAAGAAAAATGAAATATTATATGGTTTCCATTTTCCTTCCCCTCTCTCAAAATCCCATCCCTCATTTTTTTCAGCTCAGTCATGGCCTGAAACATTTCTCATTTACATAACTGTATCTCATAGACTTACAGAAGGTGAAGCATGTAGGGACTTGGCTGAACATAAAATTTGAAAATTTAAGCTGAAATACATGTGGTAGCTGATATTGTATCATTACAGTGTATTGATACAAAATTGGGAATGACCAGACATAAAAAGAAAGACAAGGGAAAAAAAAAACCTGCTAATTTTTCTTGCTACTTTTCTTCTGAATTTTTTTTTTACCTCCTCTGTTTTTAACAAAATTTGATCCACACTTAGAGTGACAATCTATGTCTGGTCTAGACCAGAGCTCTGGGACTGGACTACTTCTAGCTGAAAGGTTTTAACGTTAGATCTGACTGTGCCATTGTTCAAACCGTTACCACTCTGTGTTTTGCCTCAGTTCTTTGAGTCAGATAAAGTAGTAATATAGATGTGAATCGGGATACTATCTGTATTTTCACATATTCTGAAGCTACCCCCTCAAAAAAACCCCCAATTATTAAAACAGAAGAAGTGAATTTTTAGTCCTGCTGAAGTTGATGGTGAAACTCTCACAGACTTTAGTGGAGCCTGAACTTCATTTAAAATATTTATGTTCTGGCAACCGACCAAAACCTCTTCCCAGTAGCTTGAGAAGCCATATCCCCCTCTATCTCAGTTATCTTTCCATCAATGCTCTGCCCAATAATTCATCTCACCCAGACATAGCGTGCGACTCCTGTTTCTCACTCCTGACGCCCATCCACTAGTGGCTGCAGTTTCCATTGCCTTCCTTCCCACCATGACATTTCCTATGCCAGAAAATGATGCATCAGACCCAGTCTCCGATTCCAAATCTCTCCTCAGGACTCCTCTTTTTCTGTCTGCTCTCTATTGAAATTAATTTTATTCCCTCATTCAGAATATTACTCATAAACACTAATTACTGAAATGTCTTAATGAATAAACAAAAAGCAAAGAGTTAAAAATGCAGTAAGGTTAGACACTAGGGAAAAATAGTAATCTAGAAATTGCTGATGTATCTCATAAATATTTGGGAGGCATTTTCTACTTCCAGATGTCATTGAATCTGCTGAGAGAGCTCTGAGCTAAGCTTTAGATTGCAAGATGACCTTCAAAAATTAAAGAGGGGAGGCACATATGAAGCCTGTAAAGGGGACAACATTATCCCATCTGTGCTAACTTGCAGAGTCACACATGAGGCAATGTACCATGCACCCTGAAGGTCTGCAGGAGTGTCACACTGCCATCATGTCCCAGGGAGCATGGGGGACTTCCAGGACAGTGGACTTCCAGCTCTGCACACCCCCATCTCTTCAAAATCCTGCTGACCTCAAGGAAACCCTTATACTATATTTCCTAGGCATTGTTTAGGATTGGCGCAGAAGGTTTGCATGTGTTTCACGGAAGATGTATGAGTTTGGGACACCAGGCACCAGCTGAGACGGGAATTTCCATGCAGCCCAGCAATTCTGCATCTTTTTGTAACTTACGCATTGTCTGCCTTCAGCCAGCTGGACAACAGTCCCGTCTCCTTGGCACTTATGGCACATTTTTCCAGTAAGCTCTAATAAAATGCTTCCTATCATCCCATTTCATTGGAATGAGAAGGGTTCCCACAGAAAGTGTGCAAACTTTGGCAAAACACAGTAAAGCCAATGTTATCCCAGCACAGCAAACATGAAATAAACCTTTCTTATCATGTAACAATCAAAGGACTTTTCTGATGACTCTGACACTCCTTTTAGGTACTGTGGGATAATATACTAGGTGCCAGACTGCCACATTTATCCTCAGTTCTCTGAACTGGAAATAAGGATAAAAACATTAATGACACTGTCCTTAGACATGGCTTCGCAATATGCTACATGTCTAGACTGCTGTAAAATTAGGAGGATTTTGTTTGAATTACTTGTTTATATGACTCCCATAATAAACAGCCTGAGTCTCTCTAGTTGTATTAAAACCACATTGGAGCAAATTCTATGCCTGATTACACCCCTGCAAGTCCACCATCAGCTATCAGGAGTTACCCCTCGAGAAGAGAATTTGTTTTGCCATGTCTGTAGTCAGTGCACTGATGAGAAATATGACTCCAGGGTGTTGTATGTATCAAGGGGTGTAAAGCTGGAAGAAGCCTAAGGCTTTTAAACTAAGTGGAGAGAATTAAATCAGCTTTTGACTTCACATAGTGCCATACTTCATCTGTAACAGAGATGATGCAAGAAAATGCAGAATATTAAAAGATTTGGCAACCAGAGCCCAGTCCAAAGGATAACAAAAAACCCCCCATCATTCCCAAAAATTGATGTGTTTAAGACTTCAGCCTAAGGAGAAGCAGGCCTTGCAGAAGACCTGTATCATCATAAAGAAGATGGATGGTTCATTGGAGAAAAATCTATTTCTTATGATGCTTTTTCTGTTACCCTTTTGTTTGAAGCTTTGGTGGCCCTGACCTGGCTACATTCTTACTCAGTCTTGCAAATTCTGCCTGGACCTTGGCAAGGTCCAGAAGTGTCTGGACATTGGATGGGAGAGTGGTTGAAGGTCCCAGATACAAAAGTCACAGGCCAAAAAGATACATCTGAAGAGTTGATAGATGACTGTGAAGGAGCTGGAAGACTGTTCAGCCTTGTTTTCTCAGTCTTGTTTAAACAGACAGCCAACTTCTACTTTAATATTTACTCCTACATGGGGGGATTTTCCCCAAAGCTGTGTACTCAGAGCTGTGGGGGTCACTATGCCCCTGTGTATTCATGCCAGGCCCTGTGCACTCTGAGACAATTTCTGCTGTGCACTGAGGGATGCCCAGAAGAATTTAACATTTCTAAATCTCTGCCTTTCACAGGCTGAGGTCAAAATTACACTTTTTTTTTTTTTTTTTTTTTTTATGATCAAGTTCCTTTGGAGTAACTGATGCAAACAACTGAGGCTGTTGTGTGCTGACAGTTTCTAAACTATGAGACTCAACCCCAGGGCTCCAGAGGCGCTGTTGAGGAGCTGGTGGAGGTGTTGCCTTTGTTTTACCCCATCACCACCCAAGCTGTTGCAGCTGTGGGTTTCCAGCAGCTGCTGTTACCCCAACTTTTTCCCCATCTGAAGAGAACAGCTGCAGAAGCTGTGGAGAATGAGGAGGTAAACAAGCAAGAGAAATAAAGCTGAGAAATAAAACTAGTTTGAGAAGCTGCTTCAAAAAGGGACTTTTCCTGAGCTTGAAAAACACAACTTGCTGAACTTGACAGAAGTGCATGCTGGGTTGAGGAAAGAAACCTCAGTTGGTGGCAAAAGTTTGTGTTCCAGATGCAAGATGACAAACCGTCACTGCAGAAGGTCAGGATGACACAGGCCACCTTCCAGGAAATCTGCAGGAAGCACAGCACTGAGCTGCAAAGGCAACACAGAAGAGGCAGTACAGTAATAGAAAAACTCTCTTATCTCTTCAGGATCATGAAGCCATCACCATCCTGTCTTCTGCCAACCAGATGAGCTTGGGTAGGTTGCCTGTAAGGCCACCAGGGTGAAAACATAGCAAGGGAGATCTCTCTTTTGCGTACAGAGTTCTGTTTGCTGCTGTAGTGTATATGCTAACATTATGGCCAGTTGGTCTGGAAACGTGTCCAGAGCTAAGATCCCTGGGAATTCCTATCTCTTTTTGTCTGAGGAAAAAAGTTCAGTGTGTGGCTGATAACAGTGGAGCAATCTACAAATCTTGCTGTTCTCCGATCAGTGAAAACACTTGCAAAACCAACAGCCATGATGGCACTCTCTTGAACCCAGTATAGGGCAGGCCCTCAGTAGGTGCCCACTGCTGCCTGTGACCCTGTCCCTGCCCTAAACCCAGCACCTTGGGTGCGTGTCCAGAGTGTGAAGCGACTGCTCTTGGCCTGGAGGAGTGCTGGCACACCTGCCATCATGCCAAATTAAGCATGACAGTGCATATTAAGCCCATCTACATGGCTTCAGTCAGGTTTCTCTCTCAGCAAGGAGCTGGTAACTAACCTTTAAGTGTTCACAGGGACCAAGTTTCCTAGATTATCCTCTCCTGGGCAGTAGCTGAAATTGGGAGCTGAGAGAAGAATCTGCCATTGCTCTGATGCTGTTGTCGTCACCTGACTCCAGGCTTTTCAGGGGAGGCCAACTGCTTAGGTAAGCCACTTTAACTTGGCCTTGAAGAGGCTAGGGGTGCTTATAACTGGTATGTCAAGTTGAACAAATGGCATGTCTATATGGTACAGAGGTGTGTGCTCAGTCCTGCTCCATTCCGTTGAGCATGCTCTTTTACAGGCACTTATCTTTGGCTTGGCAAGTCAGAGTACGAGCCAGGGAGCTAATATGAGCTGGAGAATTGAAAAAACCTGCCCTTGCAGGTGCACCTTTGTAATCCTAGTACAACCAGAGAGTGCCAAACAGTGCTGTATTTAGCTCAGAGATCCATTTGAACCAGGTAGGATGCCTCAAGTATTTTATGTATGGGATCTACAGAAAGTATTGTCCTAACTGAAGCATGCTCTAAAGCTTCAGTGAGGATATCAAGAACATGGGAAGGAGAGAAACTGGACTCATGGCTGCAAATTTTCTACTGAAATGAAAGAGAAGATTGTCTTAATGATAGTAAAAGCTTGGGAGCAGATGACAGCCTTGGTGGAGATCTGGTATATAACAGTGACACCCAATGTTTTTTGCATTAGCCACAGATTTTTGAGGAGGTCAGCTTTTCTGGCCAGGATGCTGTATCTGCATACTTCAGGGCATTTTCTCTCTGCCTAATTTTGCACACCTCATTTAGTCATGAACATGACCAGTCTATCTCCCCAGACTATCCTTACCATTAACAAAGAGATAGACTGGGTCTTCTAGAACAGTTTAGAGTATATTTACCTTGGGTACCTCTGAATCCCTCTCTGAGGTATCTCCTAACTCTAAATGGAACCTGTAGACTCACAAAATAGGCATTTGAGTCGGTGTCTAAATTTATGTGCTGTAAATAAGCCCCTCTAGGCCCATTTCAAAATAGCTTCATAGATTTCACCGGAGCTACTCCATATTTATATCACTGTTTGCGAGATCAGAAATTGATGTAGCTCTCATCTTCACTCCGGCACCTCTCGGTCTTCATCAGGAGGCTGCTGGTGAGTTTGGGTTTTGTTTTAATGTCAGTGCACTCATTTGCTGGTTTTCAGTTTGAATAGATGTAAGTGTTGGCTTCTCTGAGATATCTGAGAAGCTCTTCCATCAGTGGGGGCAGCCTCAACAGACTGCGCTTTGCTTTCGCTTCCCATCCCCATGCCTCGGTGCAGCAGCAAGCCAATTATATGAATTTATCACATCACATTTACTGAGGCAACTGCACAGCAATTATACGAATCCTGAAATCCCCTTGGTGGCATAAATGTGTTTAAAACACATTTATGCTGTGCTACATGGCTATATTTATATAGTCTGATTAGTTGTCCCAGTCCTTGCTCAAGAGCAACAGACATGCTGGGGGAAAGAGGGAAATTTAAGCACAGCTGAAGCGAGACATGGCAGCATGTGCACACAAAGTGCCACACGCACTACAAGTTCACCCAAGCTTTGGTTCACATTTTCCCCATGGTGGCTATGTCCTATGAAAGGCCAAGGCCACACTGCAGGTGAGGAAATCTTGCTCTGTACAAGGTGAAGATGGCAGCCCCAGAGGGATTTACTCTGTCACAGTATTGTCCTTCTGGCAGAGAGCTGATCTGTGTGAACGTAAGGTTGGTTTGCTTCTGGTTATGCACCACCAGGAGAAAAACATGCAGCTCTGCTAGCTGGGAGTGGGTGCCTGAAGGCCCAGGGTCCTGGGCAGGGTGACTACCCAAAGAGCAGCACATGTTGAGGCTCTGAGTTCAACTAGCAACTACCAGTCATTATTTGAATCCTCAGCTTTTAGGGGAACAAAAATGAGTACTGCCATGCTGCTCATGACCATTTGACTCTCCCAGCTGTTGGAGAGGCATCCATATAATTGTAGGATCTAGGTAGGTGAGTGCCCCCAGATTTTCTGTAGCTCCAGATTGGCATCTCTCTATTCATAATACATGGAGAGGCTCAGAAGTTTTCACTCTTTCTGTGTTCCTCCCTAAAATGAATGGATGCAGAGAAATGGCCCACCTGGAGTAGATTAAAACAGTGAGAAGCAAGCAGGAACTGGTGATGAACAAGCAGCTAATCTGCTGAACACTAATCACAGAAACAATCAGTAGTTGCTAATAATGACACCTATTTCAAATAAACTAAAGATTTTAAGCACAGACTGAGGTGAATTCTATGAAATTATTGGAGTGCGGATCAGTGTTCATTTTAATGAAACCTGACCTGAACTAAGAAAACTGGATTACTCCAAATTTCTTCAAAGAATTTGTTGGTTAAATGCAGATGTCAGAACTTATAGGGTTGATTATCTAATGGACTTTCACAGTGAGATGTGAATTGGTAGAGGGAAAAAAAATCCACTAAATCTGTTTTTCTTAAAGTAATTATTAGTTTCTAATGCAGTGTGTGCCAAGAAATCAGTGAATTTTATGGTAAACTTGAAAACCTATAGTAGTGTAGGAAGTCTGCTCCTTTGTGAATAGTGCCATTATTATCATGATGCAAATTGTTACATGGCAGACACTTGCAAAAATCAGCAAGAAATTATGAGTAAGATACTGAATGAAATCTGGGAGGCTTGGCATTTTCTCCTGGTTCAGACACAGGCTGTGTGACCTAAAAAACATTATTGATTTATTTATTGCCATTGTTTTCCCTCAGTAAAATGTAGATAATAGTATTACCTTTCTTTACAACTTTTTTTTTTGTCTTTCTTTTTTATTTAGATTGGAAACTTCTTTAAACTGGGAATATCTCTAGCTGTATATTCATCACAACAAGCAACGGAGCTCTAGCAACCACAGCAGAAACAGCAAAATGAAGAAACAAACAAGATGAGGGTGAAAAAACCAGGATGACTGTAAACAAAGAAGAATGAAAAAGTGTCCTGAGTTTAAAAAAGAAAAAAAGGAGAGAGGCAAAGAAAGGTAAAGGGAAGCATAATTTAGACAAATTGAAGAAAAAAATGACAGAAAGCAGATAAAAATAGAAAAATTAACAGGGCAAAACCCCAGAAACACAAAAGTAGAGTGAGGAGGAAGAAATGGTGGTAGCAAGACAGAAGACCCAAGGCACTGAAAACTAGAAAAAGGAAGGAAGGCAGAAATGCAGTGTTTAAAAATATTTTTAGTATGGTCTTAGACTGCACTAAAATCCTAATAATGAGGGATAAAGTTCAGTAGAGACTGACCTCTTAGTTTGGGTCCCCTCTTGCATACTGTGAATATCTAGAACATCAGTGAGTCACTTGCAGTTTGGGTGTCTGGGAATACAGGGTTGGGCCTTTATAATGCGCTTGAGAAAAACACACAGAACCATGCCCCAAGCAATCTGATGGAGGAGTGGTGTCATGTCAGCATTGCCTGGGGAGAGAACAATTTTGTGAAGATCACTGAAAACCAAAAGTGCTTTCCAGGAAGCAAAAAAACTAGCCATTGAAAAAGAACACAATCACGCATGAATGATAAGCAAATAAAAATTCACTTTCAGATATGTACCTTTGAGTCACGGAGGAGTGCATGCACCCTGTCTATTCTGTGACTCAAAATATGATAGGGTTTTTGCAATGTGACAGAAGGTCCCGTGTCCATCTTGCACATCACCTTTCCCCTGAGGTTTCAGTGAAGTTAGATCTATTCCTCTGTTGGCAAAACCCAGTCCAAATATAAAGGCCACACATTTTAAAAACTCATGTTTGTAATCAAATCATGTTGTGATTTTGCTTTTGGGGCCTGTGACTTTCTCTCTTGAGGAGAAGATGTATGGGGTGGGGGATGTATATGAAAGAGAGGAACGGAGGAAGACCAAGACTGCTGAAGAGCAAAGATGCACGAAGAACAGCTCACGAAATCCACTACCCCAAGTTCCCATCTCTTATTTTACATCAGACGCTTTGCATTCCAGCTTGCTTAGGCTTGGAACTGTGTCTTACATGGATGCTCTTTCCCAGACAAGTTAAAAGAACAAGAGAAACAGGCCCCTGTAGCTGTGATCTTCTATGTTTAATTTTTGACCAATTCATCTCTAAAATAAACATAACAGCAGTACAGACCTCAAGTGTCAGTACTGTGTCATGAATTAATCCAACGACACTTCTTCACAAGACTACAATATTTGCTCCACATACATACACTTTCAACACTACATATATTAAGAAGCACTTTCCTACAAAGCAGAACAAAGGAATAATGAAATCCATCAAATGGATCATGCCCACAAAGAGTTCAGCACAAGGAATTCTTGTTGTTTGACAAGCTACTGAAATAAGACCTCGTATGCCTCTGGAAGAGCTTTATCACTCAGCTATTGTAAAATACTCATCTTATTAGTCTGGCACCTTTTCTTAACTGAAATATCATGGTCCTTTTTTGAATCTTGATACATTGGCAAAATCTTCAAAGAACAGATCAGAAACATCTCCCATCTTAATGTAAGAGAAAGGTTATTTTTGAGTTTGAAAACATGAGCAATATAGGAGATATGACTTTCTGAGGAAGGAAACAGTCAAACTAGAGTGAGTACTTTTATCCCAATGTACCACAAAATAGAAGTACCAGTAATAGCTAAATCAGTTTTTAACCTCATTTGTATTGTAATCACAATTAAGGTAAATTGATGTAACTGAGGTTTCAGCCATTCTGAATGGTGCTTAAGCAAAGTTTCATAATGATGTCAATAGATTGGCTCTAAGTGTATCTAATTACACCTCTGTCAGTTTTTTAGCATAAAGAAGTCCTTGGTGATGACAGCAGTGAATCTCCTTCTCAGTGATGCTCATGAGCACCGCTGCTGCAGTAAGGAGCTGCTCACTCCTGAGTCAACATGCCAGCCCATCTTGGTGCTGGAGTCTGAGGTTGCAGCTGAAGGCCAAGATGTTTCACTCAAGACTCTGTAAAGATGTAATGTTCTGCTGAAATGCTGGGAAATGGCTGTACAAAGGGCTAAATCCAGCATGAGTGTCTGAGACACAGCTCTGCTCAGCTTCTGTATAGCAAATATTTAAATTTTGGTGTTGAGATGTCTCTTCTTAGATGTGGTTTCCATATGAGAGGTGTTTTCCTTATTTTTTCTCTCAGTTTACCATGCTTCATATTTTGGGAGTGAATCGCTGACATCCAGCAAAGTACGATTTTTGCTAGCATTGCCTGAACCTCAGATTTTCGGCTCATGTCCACATGCTTGAGCAGGCACAGTCAGTCTTCTAAGAGATAGTGCTTAGACTCTAGAGTCATCAGACAATAATCTCATGATTTGTGCAAATAAAATGATTGAAATATGAATAAATAGCATTCTCATTACTGCAGACTGGTAATTTTTGTTTAAGACTGCAACCCAAAATGTACAGGGAGAGTCTATGCTTTGGAAGGGCAGTAAACAGTTTGGCAATCCACTCGCTGTCAACTTTCAGATTGATAAAGCTTCAAATTACTGGTTACTCTACATGCCATTGAAGAGGAATGATGTGGTTATATTCCTTCTGAAGACGGGGATACATGTATACAGATTTGGCCACAGACCATTTTGCATGAGACAGGTGCTTATAAATCATCAAGTGTTGCTTCCCATAGATCAGAGAGGGACAGCTTTTCTGAAAAACAGAAGGTTAGATGAACACTGAGCTCTCTCAGTAAGCTCATTTCCAGACCTGCAGGACCATATAGCAAAACATGCCCTATAAGCGAAATATGTAGCGGAAGGGAGCCAAACAGATCACATGTCCTCATAAGAAAGGTCCCGGTCAGGTTTCTGAAGGAATGTCAAAGTCTTAGAGAAAGGGCTGGGAGCTAGGAAAGATGCTTGAGGCTAATCACTACAGCTGTGGGAGAGAGTATTTAAATGTACAGGAACAGGTACCAATTAATGTTTGGCAGGGAAGCAGAAAAGCCTCAGGAAGATGCCAGAGGATTTCATCAGAATAAACTTGAACAAGAACTAAAAAGTTCAAGAGCACCAGATGGCATTTCCAGAGGTACACTCCATTATAGGCAAAGATAAAGTTCATTGTCTTGAGAGGGATGTGGGAGAGGAGACAAAACTGTACTACAATTTTCTGGGAACAGAAGATAATTTTCCCATACCCTTTTGATGAGAAAAAAGGTGAATCCATGATCTGTGGGTGAAGTGTGAAGCTCTGAAAGCTTCTCTTCTTTCACAATGAAATGAGTATTTCCAGAGTCCCAGCTTTGAAAAAATACTCTTAGAAGCTTCTCTCTAATACATAGAGCTAATACTATATGCCAAGCTAAAAAGCTCTCCCATAACCTAAAGGACAGGTGAGTGCACTGCAGAGAAGCTTAAATTGCATTCAGTAAGGTACATTGATTTAGCAGTGGTGGAACTGACCTGTCTGACCTGAGCCGATGACACATGGCCAGCTGCTTTTTCACTCCATCCCATGTTACCCATACAAGACTTCCCATTGCCTAGGTAAAATTCTGCCTCCCATTATCCTAAATAATGATAGCTGGCTGTATGTGAAGCCTCGACATGACACAGCACAAAGTGTCATCCTGTTCTAAGGCTGGATCTGACAATGTTATCAACAGGATTAAAATATGGCTCAAAGCAGAAGCATTAACACTCTGGAGACATAGTGCTTAGGTGGGAGATTTTAGAGCAACTCCCTAGACTGATCCAGTATGACTGTATTAGTAAATTCAGGATTGTCCCTGACATGGACTTGGGTGCAAGTGGCAGGGACATGGGCATGCTATTAAACTGTTAGAAAGGTCCCTGGCACAATTCTAGCTGAGGCCCAGCAGCATGTCTAAGGAGGCAGCATGGCCCAAGAGCCTCAGCCCTTGCTCCAGGGGATGGGAGCGTGTAATAAGGTGGCCCTGGCCAAGAGGGTGCCACAGAGCTGGAGAGTACCCCAGCACTGCTCCACTCTTGGGTACACATGTAGCTGTTTGGTCCTTCTTGAGGCTTCTATATCTCCTGTGCCTCGGGTGCTAAGTTTTCACTCGGTGTGTGAGAAAAGAGCTTAAAGGCCTTTGATTCGTCTTAATGAGGTGCAGATTTATTAAAAAAAAAATAATTATATTCTTTAAAAGTTTTGAGAGAGAGAGAACATAATTTCCTGCCTGCTTTAGCCTCAAGTCCTTATAGGACGAAAGTTGCATTTGTGCTGTATTAGATATGGGAGCAACATGTAGATAAGAGATCTGTGTCTCTTCCAAGACAAAAATGTGCTGGCTTCAGCCCTGCACATTTTAGCTCTTACGGTAGATGAAAAGTAACTTTAAGTAGGGCCAATGGCTTTCCAACAGCACAAACCAAATCTCGAGACTCTTCATCATTCCAGCAGTTCTGAGCCACTTCAGGCCAAAGAGACACCAAGATCACCTTGACTCTACAGCAAGCTTGGAGAGAAGCAACTTCCTACCTAACCTAATAGGAGGCAACTTTTCACAGCTATGCACTGAAACTGTACTCAGGTTTCAGGGATTTGCTTATTGCTTCATGTGCTGAAATGCACAAAAGCATCACATGCTCACAGTGAACCAGGTTCCTGTTTTGAAAGAAAGAGGAAAGTACACAGTAAGACATAGATAAGTTATCCATGTTTGTAATTCTGTAAAATATTCTTCTTTTTTTAATACTATATGAGCAATAAAATGCTATTTACAAGGCATACAAACTTCAGTTTATAGCTAGAAAGATGTTTCTCTCTGTCTGTGTTGTCTCTGCAAGTGTCAAAACAGACTTGTATTTCATACCAATAAAACATGAATTTCATGCCAAGAACAGCAAGAAACAAAACAAAATGAAGCTATTTCCTCAGAAAAAAAAAAAAAAATAGAAAAAATCCAACTCTTACAAATCTGCCTCTGATCCTGTAATTGGACTGGTGGGAGCAGACACCATGGGAATCCGTAGAGCAGCCCGCCTGTGCAGATCCGTTCCAGTAGGCCCCCCTGTAGTCTCCAAACCATACTGGGAGGGTGCTTCTTTCCACTGATTAGTTCCTTACTTCTCAAGTGTTCCAGTTAATTTCAGAGGGTGAAGGGTTGCGAATTTAGCCCAGAGTGTGAAATCCAGAGTTATTGCTAGAGCTGGTTAAAAATTTTTCCAATGGAATGCTTTTTTTCCATCAGAAAATGCCATTTTGTCAAACCAAAACAGCTCTCTGAGGCATGTTGATTTTTCACAAGCTTTTGTTTTGGGGAAAAAAATTGGGAAGAAGTATTGTGAGAAGGTCAAAATATTCCATTTCAACAGTTTTGGAATGGAAGTTAAGGGGGAGGAGGTGTTTTTTTCAAAGTTACTTTTAGTTTCAAACTGTAATTTGGTTTCTATCACAGAAAGAAACGTATTGCGATACAAGAATTCTTTTAGTCATGGCAGTTCGTTTGTTTGCAATATTTGTAAATGTAAATTTCCTAGAACTCCTTCTGAAATTGAAATTTCTTGTGCTTTTACAGAGTTAGTTAGGGCTACATTATAGTTGTGAATATATTGGAGATGCATTTTATCCATCAATCTTTGCAACAAGTGCTTAGATGGTTATTTGATTCTAGCAATTTTCTCGGTTAAATGAAAACCAACATTCATACAAACAACACTTGGCTTGAATAAATGTTCACAGATACTGAACAATGAAGATATAAAACAGGCAAATGTGACAGCTGATTGTGATTTGTCATAGTATTCTTGTACAGATTTTTAATGAGTCAGATTTCATGCTTGTTAACTCTGAAATGAAGATAAGTAGTAGATCTTAATATATTGTGAATAATGTTTTTAAATGTGGCCCTGCTTCAGCTAGGAAATTAAACATCCTTAAATTCATCCCAGTTCAATTAGAATGTGCTTAATTAGACAAGGTCTAATTTTTCTTAGGTAATAATTAAATATTTTGTTTTGCTTGTATTTCCTTAGTGTGCTAAATTTATTTTAATCATTTGATGTACTAAGTCTGGTAAATCACACTCAAGCACATAGGTCTGTCACAAATGAAAAGATTAAACACTTGGTTTGTTTATGTGTGCTTAGGTCTGAAATAACACCTTACAGAGATCTCCTTATATTTATACTTTTTTATCTATACTCTATACCTTGACCAGTTAAATAATACAGAACTCTGTGCTAACTTACACCACATTTGCACATCTAAAAGGATGTTGAAAAACTAAGGGATCAAAGATGTTAGAGCATATTGTGGATTTAAAACAAAGACTAGTACTATTTGTTTGATCCTGTTAAATTTCTAAAAATATCTTCCTCTTTAATAAGAGAGTAGGGTGAGTCATAGGAATCTAGAAACTTGGCCTCACTAGAGACGTATCGCCAGCACTTTGTAGGCAGAACAGACATATTCAATGTTCCGAAAGAGTAGGTGTCATCACCACATGGAATAGCTTCTCCTTCCACTACTCCTGCTTGCCCAGTACAAGTCAACAACTACCTGGCCTGCCAAGGTAGTCCCTCAGAGTCATGGGAGTGGCTTAAAATCTTCAGGGTCTTAAAAAATGATGAATGTCACGTCCTTTTCTATTGCTTTTGGACCTTTGAATGTTTTGGTTTCACGTTCTGAAGACATGTCTGCAGCCTTAAAGCCCAGAAACTTAATTCTTAAAGACAGGCTAAGATTTCCAGTTACTCACCTGATGCCAACAGATGGGATTTTGATGTGGGAGGAAAGAACATCAGAAAACATCAAACATACCCACTTCTTCAGACCTACACAGGCTGTGTCATTTACAGATGCAGAGGTGGTGAATCCTGTCATACATACCTTGGAAAAGAAGAGAGGTCAATCTTGACTTTGATCAGCAAAGTATTATTATTTCTTAAGGGAGTAACACTAGATCTTCACCTAGTATAAGTATCCTGAGCATAGCTAGTCCTTAAAGGTTATGAAGACAAAAAATGAGAACATTGTATTTCAATTCAACTCAGGCAGGACTGGGCCCTAAGTGCATCTACATTATTTGGCCTTTCATTTTCATGTGTGTAGAATAAATAGTAAGAAAACTGATCAAATCCAAAGTGTGTGTATTGATGGACTGATTAGAATATCCATGTGCACATATAAATTCAGTATGACAATTTCTAGAAAGTTTATGTATGTATATGCTTTTTGGAAGCATTCACAGGATGAAATGATCAACTATCGTAGTTACATAAAACTCATTTCTTTATAGTGTAAACTGTTTTAAAGAGCACAATGTGATGTTCTTCATCAGGCATTTATAAAGGTGATTAAAAACTACAGGAAAAAAGTTTTACTCAGAGCTTAAACACACACTCCCTCGCCTTTCAAGTTGCTTTCAGTATCTTCCTGCCTGTGCTGTCACTATACTTTCATATTCCCTCTTCCTGTGGCAGACCATCAGCACAAATTCCCTGTTTATTCTTCCATTTCATGTCTACCTCAGAAAATCACTTCTTCACCCCTTCTTAGTTTAGCTAGAATCTGACTGTGGACATTGTTCAGAGGTACAAGTGTAGAGTTGTAATCTTAGCAAGCAGCAAGGGGTCCATATAAATTGTAGTTGCTTTGTCTGACAGTTTCCTGGACTTGGGTGTTAGTTCCTCAGTTGACCTTCTGCATTTTTTTTTCTTTCTTTGCTTGTTTTTGAAGAATGGCTAGAGTCACCCTTTCCCTCCCTTTTTTATATGGCCTATTGCTATTTGGATTCCTAGACAATAGATCAAGTTCTGGGCTTTGTTAGAAACTATATTTTTTAAATAACACTGCCTCTTCTGACTCAACCATCTATGTCAAATGTACAGCCCCAATGGGCTGCTGCAGTTAAATGGAGAAGATGGTGGTGTAGTTGCTTGAGATGTTCTCCCTTATTTACAAGGAATGTGTTGTTGTTTTTTCTTCTCTGAACAGAGCAGGGATTCAAATAAAATTAATAGTAATGAAAAATGAAACATCTTAGGGGCTGTGTAGACATGTCTTCGATCAGATGCGGACAGGTTGCTCCGCACAGGCTCGGAGGCGGCTGGACCCCGGCCAGCTGAGTGCAATAGCATCTTCTGAGGGGCGGCACAGACGAGCTCAGGCTCTTCTCCCAGGCTGGCTTGGCCCACAGATGGAATGGCACCAGCCAGGGGCACCAGGCTGTGTAGACGTGCCCAGAGTCTTCTCCTGACATTCAGGTTTATTTTCCAGTCAGCGTTTTGCCCCAGGCACTCTCAGATTTTCTCAGGATGTGCTGCACTAACTGTGTCCTTGGTACTTTGGTCTCTCTGATACTCTCCTTGGCTGCTCCAGCAAGCTCTGGCACACTCAGCTGCATCCATCTGTGCCTCTGCTTCATTTCCCAGTGAGAGCTCTGAGCTGCAGCAAGAGCAACGCTTGCAGGCAATGCTCTCCTCCCTTCCCTCTGTTTCCAAAAAAAGTGATTATCCTCTCCCTTGTTAGGCCCCAGTGGAAGAACTGCTTCTACACACACCCACTTAATGAGGCCTGACCCAGGTCAATGTAGCAATAATAACTGACACAGCTGTGAAGTACCTTTTATTCCCCAAGTGCTTACTGCTCCCAGCTCATCACTTGAATCCTCTTTCATCAAATGCTCCTGATCGAAGTCCTGGGTCTTGTCATATTAACAGGGGTCTGTGTGAGATGAGATGACTTTTGGGGAGCACCTATAAGGGGTAGAGGACCCCTGAAATGTAGCCAGGACTCTGTCAGCTGCCTAATGATAAGATCATTGGCAGTAGGTGAGACCAAGGATAAGAAGTAGAAGGGAATATCGTGTTGAATTGAAACATTAGAGATAAAAATATTGGCCTATTTGTCTAGATGGGATTTATCTCACTAAAGAAAACAACATACTTAAACCGCTCATTTTCTTTGCAGTTGTTATAGGCCCACAGTGCAATTTAATGCACAAATTTGTGTACTTGTGACCTTTAGAAAAGGTACCACTTTCAGTCTCCTTCACTGAAGTCTCCCTTCCCCACCCACACTCAAATACAAGTCTTCTGCAAACAATGTGGCATGCAGCAGGAATCTTCTGTTTGGTAGAAAGTTTTCCACAATTACATAAGTGCAGCCTGAGATCTGATGCGGAGGTAGCTGACAATGTGAGAGTGAGATTTACAGTAATATAATTAGATCACTTACAGTAAGAGGGAATGCTCTTTCCCGCGTTAGGATGAAGGCCATAGGAACCTCCCGCTACTCCTCCTCTGAGTCATCTTTCCAGAGGCACTTCTAAGAGCCAGCCACCCTCAGGTGTTGAGCAGTATTTGTTTGTGCTGTGGGTGAAAAAATGTGTATGCGCACACACAACCCGAATTTGATTAAGCAAACGGGCAAAGAAACCATAGGGCTGTGGTTTCTTTGAATATCTGTCTGTCTGCTTGGTGACAGAGCCAGTGCTTGCAGTCTCAGCCACAATACCTTGACTCATCGCACAGTCTAGAAGCAGTACTCACTCCTGCAGGGGGTGGGAGCTGAACCACACACACAAACCAGAGAGTGGCTGGGAGAGCACTGACCACCTTATCAGCCCTTCTTAAGGCTCCTTTTCCACGCTCATCCACACTGTGGTGAATCAGGAGTCCAGGATTTATCACAGTGGCATAAGCCAGTTCTTTAACTTTTGCCAGGTTAAATAACTTTGAAAGTACTGCTTTGGCCTAGGGATTGAAACACATGGTTTGGAGCATTTGGAAGTTCCCTTCCAGGCTCTGCCTAGGCAAGTCGTTTATCTTTGGTGTACGAGCAATAGAGTGCTGTCTCTTGGTTCACAATAAATAATGGCTTGTGTGCATAATAAACCTTATCTACCTCCCAGGCATGCTGTGAGAATGGATGGATGTTTTTAAGGAGTTTTGTAAGCTGTCCATGAAAAGAGTTACAAGCGTGCAGTATGTAATTATTGCTCTTATCTTACACAACCATCCAGGTACTAAAGGAGCCCTGGCTTTATACATGCAAGACAATAAGAGTGTACTACAACACCAGACTTGCAGGAAGAAGAAGAAGAAGACATTTCCCGTCCATAGCAGCTCCAGGTGAACCTCAGTACTTATTCCAAGTGGAGCTAGGTACAGGACTGATGTGATTTTTTATTCTATGTCAGCTGGGTGAATTATAGGTACTGGGTAAACTACAAAAGCCTGGAAGCAGGGACCAGAAGCCAAGACTGCTTTGCTCTACCTGACTGCTACCACCACTGGGCTACAAAGTCATGCCTCTACTTCTGCCCTGCTTTGGTCCTGTTAGCTCCTTTTAGCAGTGCAGCCAGCTTTGATTTGACCAGTAGAAGGTGTCCCTAGCCATACTGAAGGGGTTTAGCATTGATGATGAAAGACATCTGAAATCACAGGTAAGATACATAGAAATGGCCTGCGCTATTCACCTCTGAGTCATAGAAAGAGACATTTTTTTTAAACAATACACTGCCAGGCTTGAGCACAGCTGCATGTAGAGAGCAAGACAACTTTTGAGGCAAGTGCTATGTTCTGACATAACAGACTGACCTGAGTCATTACAGGCTTGAGCCAAGCCTTCTTTTTTCAATTAGGAGATACAGTTAGAGAAATACGTTAAGCAGTAGTGAGGACGGTCAGATGTGAACCATGTTCTTGTACCTACTGCAGGGGAGTTACATCATCTGTGAGTAAAAAAAAAAATCCCGAAAACCTTGGAGTGAGGCAACTTTAGACTGTGACAACTGCCCTGCTCTTTATATGACACGGGGGCCTATGTGTAAAATTCTAAGTAATCCTGACATGGGTAGTTAAGGGACGTTGTAGCGGATGTCTGGCTCCAAGGAGAATGCTAACAGTGTCATAGCACCGAGGTATGTACAAGAAGGTGCCTAAATTCAAGATTTTTTCAGAACCTGACTAGTATCTTTTTTTCTTTCTCTGGGATACTTGGCCTTGAATATAAATGTGCTGATGCCTGGGTTAAAGTGGCCTAGCAACAGAAGTGCATCTGTGGACTATAAACTCAAAAGGAGAAAGGGAGGGAGGTAAGATCTGTGTGTGCATGTGAGATCTGAAAGTGTCTATAGATAAAAAGAGGATGTGAATTCCTATAGCTCATAATAAGGAAATAACACTGATGCTTTCTCTGGGAGTGGTGAAGTGGTTTTTGCAGTGCTCGTGTGTCAGCTTCTGTGTAAGTGAACTTCATCCCCTCCTTGACTTCCCAGGTAAATTCCTACTGCATTTGACAAAATATGTAGTCCATAGAAAGAGGGGAAAATCCCTGTTATCAGCAAAATCTTAAGCAGTCACAGGATGATTATGTGAAAAAGCCCTTATACAGCCCCTGAGGGACAACCATTTTAACACTGAGCTTTTACTGTAGTTTTTATGGTTGGTTTTTCAGTAGATACACATGACTCCATCAAAAAGTATTAAATTTTTTATTTTTTCTTTAGACCTAGGGGTCTCCCTGGGGGCTAAATCGTCATCCCACCTTTATGATGGAAGTAGATTTTCCTCATCAGTTCTGGTCTAGAGCCACGCTGCATGGTTGAGGGCAAAGCTCTGCCATCCCACCTCAGTGACTCCTGAGATCTTGCCCTGCCTGTTCACAGCATACAGAGAACCATGTCAATTTACAGACACAACCCCCCCAAATATTTGCTCTCAACAACTGAAAAGCAGTGTGAAACTCCTCTCCCTAAGGCTAATGGCAATGAGATCCTTGATTTCAGGGGGAATAGGATCCATTTTAAGCAGGGCAACATAAAATTATGTATCCTTTGAATGTTTAGGCTTTGCAAGTAGCTAATAGTCTCATGCACTTTATTTCACCATTATTTTAAGAATAAAGTACAACCCTGTTATTCTCAATATGGCAGAGTAGCTTGCCAAGTAGGGCTATATTCATATATAGACAGAGTTAAATTAATGATTTTGCCCTTTACTCTTACAGTACAAACAGCTCAATATTAATGGAATACTCCTATATCAATTTTGGTTTATTATTTTATTGTACTGTACTGTGTTTTATTTATTTTGATTTATGTTTCTATTTTATTTTCATTTCTTCAGATTTTACTCTATTTCTGTATGTTGCCAGGGAACAGAAGAGGAAGGAAGAGCAAGGGTCTGATTTGAAGCCACTGCTATCAGGTGACAGACTTTCCTTTGCTTCAGTCTTGGATACTTCAAGCAAGGTTGTATGCTGATAACCAATACTTTGAAAAGTTTTCATTTAATTCTTCACACAAAAACACCCCTTTGTTGCCTTGTCAGAAACAAACAAAAAAAAAGTACAGGCAGGTCATACTGCTTAAGCACCAGAACATGTTATTAGGAAAAGATACACCAACCACAATGATACTCTGCATACCAAAGGTTGGCTTTTCACTCAAATCAGTGGTATTGGTGGTAAAATCCGAGCCCAAGCTGAGTGATTTTTCTGGAGAACTCAAAGACAAGTGTGTGGAGTTCTTGTTTTTCACTGCAGATGTGGTCTGAGTGACAGAATTTATTATTTGCTGGGAAGTACCATAGAAAGTAGGCTGCATTTTGTCCTCTTGATTCCAGCAGGCTAAATGGTGGCTTGTAGAGAAGGTCCAGTAGAAGTGGCTCTGTCTTCTTTTAGGTGAGATGGTTGTGTTTTCTGAACTCTGGCAAAGAGCAGAGTGAAACCACTACAAACACTGTTCCTACCAGAAATAACCAGCTTTCCCTTCCCACTGTTTAGAAGTGGAGAGTACAAAAAATCCAGTGATTCATTCTCTTATCTACCGGAACAGGGAGAAAAAACCCACCTAAATAAAAGTGAAATGTTTTACTCAGACATATGGTTTTACATAAAATTCTCTTAACCATTCACTTTGCAGTAGTCTGTAGAAGACAGCAAATCCTGGAATTTCATGTTCAGTTCCTTCCTTAGAATTCTTCTGAAGCATGTGGGCTGGCAGGCTCTCCTTGACCAACTTGGTCCCATGGGTTTCCCAATGATCTTCTCTCTAGATAAAAAGAAAACTTTGATGGATTATCCTGTCTGGGTTTTTGTTTTTTGTTGTTTTTTGTTTTTTTTTTTTCTTGAGAAGAGATCTATTTGGCAGAGCGAACCTTCCTTTTGCTTCCATCTTATGCCCTCAGCTATCTGTCAGAGAACAGACAACTTCCCCTTGTCCTGAGAGTCCTGAACTCTTTTTCATACCGGCATGGTTATGAACAGAGGCAAAAAGAAAAGTGCCAATATTCAAAACGTACCTTTATATAATCAGCTTTAATCATTGATACATATTGATTACACCAAGGGAAGGGAGAACCTGATTAAGTTTTTTTGATCTTTTCCTGCTCCACTAGTTACTGATCATTAGTTAACTTCTTATAATATTAAAGTCCTGATGTTTCTAACCTGATTACAGTCTTTCATTTCGTACCCTTTCAATAGCTCAGTGCCTTCATTCATCAATCTGCAGTCAAATGGAATTGTTTTGTGCAAGAAGAAAAAAGGCAGAACGTTTAAAGTGAATCATATCAATTTTTGTGTGTGTGTGAAACAGATAACCACAAACCACTTATGCCAACACTGCCACTCATGGGATTTTATTTCAGACAAAATGTGTCCTGACTTCTAAGTATTTCACATCTTTGCATTTGGTTTTTTTTTTTTTTTTTTTTTTTTTTTTTTTTTTTTTTTTTTGAGGCTGAGTGAGGTCTGATTATGCTGTAATTCA
Source organism: Athene cunicularia (assembly GCF_003259725.1). NCBI lineage: Eukaryota > Metazoa > Chordata > Aves > Strigiformes > Strigidae > Athene > Athene cunicularia. Next base: position 48,372,750 of record NW_020799097.1, on the reverse strand, counting down.
TCAAGGAAAAGAAAGGGCTACAAACATATGATTTCATAATGCATCAGAGGGTTTGTGGCTATTATGCCAGAACTACAAAGCGAGTGCTGTGCACTAGTTGGATGTGAATGTAGATGGAAATGGATTTAAACATATGTATGCAATGGATAGACACCACAGATGAACCATCAGAAGCTTGCTTAATGAACCAGGACTTTTATGAGTCAAGAGAAAGCACCATGCAGACGAGCCAAGCAACCAAGAGCTGCAGCAGTTGCTTCAGTGACCACATTTCAGACATAAAAAGTCAGAGTGATCAAGATGGCCAGTGAAGTTCCCAAAAGTAACCAGATGCTGTGGTAAAAGTATCTCAAATTCAATGTTTGCTCTAGACATGCGTGAGAAGAGATGAGGAGTGGAACAAGTTTTAGTAATTTTAAGGCACCAGGTCAGACAGGTTCAGTAGTCCATTTTGCCCCTTCTCCTCCTCCTTCATATTAAGACCTTTTTAATGCTTCTGATCAGTGCATCAGCTGAGAACTCACTAGTAAAGTGATGACTTAGCACACAGGAAAGGTGGATTTGTGGCTGTCAGTCACACAAAGTGCTCTTCACTCCTTCAAAGATGTGTAGTATTTGCATACTCAGTCCTCCAAGTTTCATCTCCATCTCTAATGACAGTTACATCATAGGTAATGGCATTTCTCAGGAGATTCTTTTGTATTTTGTAATTCATAACAAAAAAAAAAAAAAAATGCACATATATATGTGTGTGTGTGCGTTCACATTAGTTTTTGCATGCTAAAAAAAGTTTCATTTAATTGACAGCTTCTACATTCACATCTACAGTGGAAGAAATACATGTAGATATTTGGTGGTCATTGCCTAACTGCTTAGGTGGCCACTTGCTAAAACTCAGTTATCATTGAAATTAATTGGCATACTCACTGGTAGCCTCAGCAGAGAAGTCCAGGAGTAATAATAAAATATCTTCTAACTTCGAAGAAGGCTTCTCCAGGCTCAACTGACTTAAGCACATAGACTGCTGTGCTTGTGCACATCTGTGGTACTAATGTCATTCTCCCTCTCGCACATAACTTAGAGACTTTGGGTTTGACCTTTAAAAGCTCTGTTTTTCACTCATTTTTAGGTGTATGTTGTCCTGCAGTCTGATCCAAGTCCCCAGACTCTTTATAGAGATTAAAGAGGGTCAGCTCTGCATGCCTAACTAATAGCATTACTCCTTTGTTTACTAAATGGCTCAGTAACTAGGTCCCTACCAAGGGACAGGCATCTGCCCATTAAGATTTATTCAAGGAGATTTCATATTACTCTTGAAAAGCTTTCCACTCTCCATGGAACAGATTGATACTTCTAGGTCTGCTCAGCAAAATAAATTAGGCAATTCAGAGTTGAAGGCCATGACGGCTGCCACATTTCTGGTGGAGGGGAAAGATCAGTTCCCTGGAAGCCAAAGCCAAGCTTAGTCAGCGCTGCTGCTGCCGTTTTACCCTTCCCCAGCTTGTCTGGGCAGGGAGCCAGCTCTCAGGGCTGAACTAGGTAAAGACTAACCCTACAAAGAAAAACAGTGAATTTCCAGCTAGATTGGCTCTCTGGCTGGGCACATGGTAGGGAGGGAGCAGAAACACACAGCTGGGACAGGAGACTTGTATGTCCTCACTAGGAACAACTTCCCTCTGGATCTGGACCTTCAGGCACATCTAAGTTTGGGGAAGGGAGGATACCATTAAAGAGGGTTTTGAAGACCTGACTTTTAGAGCAAAGAGTATAACTTTGGAGTTTTTACCATTCATTCTCCAGAGAGGCCAGGTTCAACACAAAAGAAAATCTTGCTCTGGTTGCAAAGCTACTCATGTATTTGTTCCTCTTGCTTTCAAAAGTTCTCATCTCCAGCTGTGATGTTCTTTATGCTATGAATCTGACTACTCTCAATGGTCTTTGTTAAGGAAGTGGCACAAAAGCTTCATTTGTACAAAACTTATGCATGTTGACCTAAGAGATGCCTACCAGTTGTATGGGCCAGCCATGGAGAAACGTAAGGGAACTTTCTCTATTTACATCGTCCATAAAAAAGCAGGACACAACAGCAGTCCTCCTGCTATGGGCCTGTTTTTTCTTAATGCCCTTCATGACACAGACCACTTTAAAGGGGGCTGGAAGGCACTCTTTGTCAAATTTCTAGTAACACGTCATGGATCAAGTTTAATTTTTTTTTTTTTCTGAAACAGAGTTACCAACACTAATTGAAACCTGACAATGTTGCTGAGGCCAAATTTCATGAGAACAACAAAGTTACTTTAAAAAAAAAAAATGATTCATTCCCCACTCAGTGCACTGTCAGTTACTGGTACTCCCCACGCTTAATGCCTGAGGTAGCTAATGGCATTAACACATGAAAGAAATCATTAACATGCTTTTGACTCCCATTGGAATCCTTTATTAAAATAGTCTTGACACTTTTTTCTCTGTTTGTAGAGCTGGTATGCCAGCAGCCACACGACCAGTACTCTGACCAACGGAGTGATAATTCCCAGAAATACAGAATTTGTTTAGACTGCTCCAGACCCAGCCACCTTGACCGGGTAACCTCTTCTGGGTTTTGCAATGCCAAATGAGTATCTGTTCTGGCAAGGCAGGACCACACTCCAGCAAGAAGCATGGCTCTCCTGGAGCAACATTCAGAACATACAGTAAGCAAGAGGGGAAAAAAAAAAAAAAGTCTCCCTTTTATGGCCATCCTGTGCAGCTGCTCTGGAGACTTTTCCATTCTTTTTCTCCTGCCCCAGGGTGCACATACTGGCATAGCTTTGCCGTGCTCAGTGGCACGGCTCATGGGGACTCCACGAAGTGTGTCAAGGGAACCCACCCATGGCTGACAAGCAACCCACTAGCCATTAGAAAAAAACATACATGGAAAAGTGGAAAATAGAGAGAGTGGTGGTAATATTGTCTTCTGTGGAGTAAAAGTGGTGATGACCTATTGCTTGAAAATAGCTCCAAAAACGGAGTGTCCTGTCATCTGGAGAGAAACGAAGGACATGTCGGGAGCTTCAGCCTTCCCCTACCCTGTCCTTGTGTGTGGGCCACATGGTGCTTGCTGCTTGCTTTCCCTTCCTACCCTCCTCCCTCCACCCAGCACCAGTCCTTTTCACCCAAAAAAAGAATATATGTGTGTGTGTAAGATGGAGTGAGTCAATGGGAAGTGAACAGGTCTTGCTGCAGGGGGCACTTTACCCTAATTATCCCAGCTGCAGATTCAACTCCAGACCATAGGCAAGAGGTATTTATCTAGCTTCTGATCAGAAGAGTTGAGAAGGGAAGCTAGCTTTAATCAGAAAAAGAAATTAATTTGGAAAGATGCAGAGGTTTAGATAAAAGGTTGTGGTCTTAAACAACAAAAGCATTCATTCTTATGCTCATCAGATAGAAGTAAAAGCAGTGAATTATAATCTAAAATTATAGCACATATTTGTACACAACATCACATTAAACACATGTTTACTTACTAACATATTGCCTTCCTATCTCTTGGGCTATGCCATAACACTTTACTACTGTCAGAACTGTAGCTCCCAAGATCCATTTATGGTGTTAGCCAGGTCTTTGTTTAAAATAAACCAAGAATCTGTTACCAGGAAAGTAAAAAACAATAATCCAAAATCTGATACAAGACAACTAATTCAGTGGAAGTATATCTAAATCCAGGACATAAATAGTCCAACTCTCAGATGACCTGCTATTTTGGGACAGCTTCAAACTGCAAATAATTGCAAAATCTTACAATGGTGAATCTTCCCCATAGCTTCTCTGTTGAACTGAAATCCCAAAGGATTTGTGGGAGAGATATATTTCAGAATTGCTTTTTTTTTTTTTTTTTTGGTCTTGGGTGGAATAAAAAGTCACATTTCCTGCGAAGCAAAAATTCCAAAAATTTCAATTTACGACCACAGAAGCATTTTGTTAGTGTCTTACAGATAATTTTCAGAGACTTGTACAGACCAGAAAAAATTAGACAGACAGAGCATATGCAGCATATTAAAGTTGTATTATGGCAGTAATGTTCCAATATATGATATTTTAATGTATATAGGCTAACACAGCAATTTACCTTGAAAAAAACAAAATAATGCCACCACCATTCTCCCCTGGTCATTCAGCAGCAGTGAACTGGGCACGTTAAGACAAGTGTACTCTGAGTTGCCTCCTCTTGAATAATCCCTCTTCCTCCGTTTCCTCCTACCTCTTGCTTTCAGTGGCCTCTCCATGGTTGTGCTGTGCTGCCCATGTCTTACAGAGGCAGCTCAGAGTAGCCTCAACAAGAAGCAGTGGTTACTTCTATGAGGAAAGGATATTTGACTTGCCAGTGGCCTCAATAACTTGTTTTAATTTCAGCAATTGACTTCTGCACACTGAACTTCAGCATATGGATCCCTCCTGTGGCCATGACTCCAGCTTTTGGACACAGGAAAGTGTAATTTTACCATCTGGCTGTGGTTTGCACTTTCTGTACAGCGGTAAGAAACATTTCACCTACACAAAAGCCTGGTCTGGCTGGACTTTCAGCATTATTTAGAAGGGAATTTGCCAGGACCACAGGGCAGTATCTAAGTCTGGCACTGCACTGATTTTTAAAATCAGTTTCTTTAACACCAATACCCAGTTTCCCCATTCCTTGAGCCTTTGCATGTTCAGTTTTAGTGATGCTGGGCCCTTGTGAGAGTGGTTACCCATGGGCAAAGGGCAGAGCCTGAGACACGTGTCACTCACCCTTTTACAGATCATTTCTTTGCATTGCTTTGTGTTTGACCTGGTTTTGCATGCACGAGACCTGTTTTTACTGGGCTGCATAAGCAGTGCCTGTGTACACTGAATTAGCTCATGAAGTAATTAGCCACTCATTTGGGATATTAAGCAACCACAGCTTGGACTACTATTTGTGCGTGTGTGAGCCTGGCTGGGGTAGGTTTGTCTCAGCACGTATTTATTGCTGTAGCTACCACAGTTAATAGTGAGCATGGAAGACTTTCTCTTGTTTTTCCTTCAGTCTTGAGATAAGACAAATGGTTCATTCCAGGATTCTGCATGGAGATAATTAAAATGTCCATCTACCTCAGAGATAAATCTCTTGAGGTAGCACTGTGCATCCTTAGCTAGAAGATGGGATCCACAATTGTAGACCAGACTTAGAGCTAAATGCTAACTCAGCTTTAACCTTCATCACCTCAGGTGCACTCAGGGCACTGCTGCTCACCAGGAGCTGCAGGAACTGCTCTTATGCCATGGCCCCTCTTTCCTGTGTCTCTGGCTAGTTCCCAGCTCTGGTTTTGTGCTTTTTCTTACTCACCCTCCTCTCTGCTATGTGCTCTTCCTCAGGTTGCCTGTGCTGGGCTGCATCATGCCATGCACGGCCCTGTCCCGCACACCACCACTCCCAGCACAGTGAGACCTAACGTACAAAGTGTGGTTTTGGTTTTGGACGTGCAAAACAGCTGCTCAGGTTTAGCCAAAACCACCTTTCCCCCTGCCTGTTTTAGCCTCCACTTTCATCTTGGTGTTCAAAAACATGCCCCCTCTGGGATTTATTTAGAGACGTGCTGTTGGACTGAAAAAGACACAAAAGACCTCTCACTTTCTTACTGGAGTATTAACAGAATAACAACCGTAAGCACTCCAAAATGCTCTTTTTTTCTCCTGTCATAAGTGTTACTTTTGGTGGTGGTTGTTGTTTATTAACCCCGCAAGCTTCAATTACAAAGTCTTGAGGAAAAAAAACAACAGTTGCGAAATTTCCAGAGCTGGCATTGTATCCTTCTTGCCCACAGCACGTAGTGTTGTTGCTTAACAATCAACCTAAATACTCCTTGTCCCTTTGCTGCTGAATACATTACACCCGTCTGACGCCTTGTCTTGTAGACCAGCTGGGAAGTTTAATTAACTCTATATTTAGGCAAATGTCATTGCAAAAAGTCAGGAAGGACAAGCTTAGGTGGACCTGGTGCTACCTCTGACATTATTGCTGATAGGCTCAGGGTAACACTCCCTGAGTGAAATTTGGTGTTTCCTCTTCCATGGTTAAGTAGGTGCCTGGACCTGATTGATGGTGGCTCTTTGTGGAGTCTAATTCTGGTGATTTATGAAAATAGCAAAACTTCAAAGACCTGGCTGTGAATGTCCACCTTTCTCCTCCAAATTTGAGTGGTCCCATAGCGGGCTCTGCTGGTAGTACTGGCAGTGCCTGAAACAGAGTCTAAAAAAGGAAATCCAAAAACAAACAAACTGAAAAAAAATATATTCCTCATTCCTTTGTCACTTTCCTCTTTTTGCTTAAAAAAAAAAAAAAAAGTATGCAACTTATTCTTTGCTTAGTAATGCACTTAATCCCTGTAAAAGAAACAAATGATTCATTACAGCTCAATGCTTTACCTCCTGGATGTATGTTCTTCAAATTAGGAACGGGTAATTGCTATGAGGCTAAATATCTGAGTATTTTTGAGAATAAACAGCCTTCTGAGAGACATGAAGTATTGCTTTCCAGATTTTCCATCACCAGATCTCAGAAAATACATGTGATCTGTTGCAAAGCTGTTGACATGGTGCCATTACGTTCAGGGTCTGGGTAGATATAAGTGGAAAATCCATACTTGCTCACAAGAAACAAATGCAGATTCCTCATATGGAACATGAGTTGAATGGAAATAACCTCTCACCCTCTGATTAGAACTTCTGATTCAAAAAAAAAAAACAACAAACCACTTCCCAAAACAGTGCTTGAAAAGAAGGGTGAAGAGGAAATTTGGCTAACAATGTAAAAGAAAATTAATCCAAGTCTGCCTGAGATCATCTTTCCATGATTCCCAGATTACATTTTTTTAAACATAATTCTAATCAAAAGATTTGTCTGGAACCTGTCTTCTTAGAATCATAACTAGACAAATGTAAGGATAACAATCTGAGAAGGAAAGGAGGATCTTTCATAGTGAATATTTATTTTTGATCAGATATAATAAACTTTCTCATGTCTTCCCTGCTCAGTACTTCAGGGAAGGAAATGTAGTACTCACAGTAGCTAGTTTTAGCTTCAAGTTTTTCAAGGATTAAATCCAAGGTATGTAGTAGAAGGAAATATAAAAAAAAAATATTTGTTTTCCAAAGCATTAAACAGGGAGAGTGCAATTGTTCTTAGTAGCATTGTTCTCCTGAGCACTGAATCTCAATATTCCACTTTTACATGAAAATTTTCAGTGACTTATTTCAGAGAGAATTCCCCCCCCCCGAATAAAACTAGTTTATGAGAAGATAAAAATAACTTTCATCCTTAATGTCTTCTTTTTGTGCCCAAAAAGCAGACTAGAGAGTACTAGATTTCATGATAAATTTTAAAATGCTTTTTAAAAATCCATATTATTACAGTATTTTTTCAATTTGAAAGAACTCCACTTAAAAAATATTGTGTTGCAGTGACTCACATTTAGAGTCAGCACATTTAATCAATCCACACATTTATAATTTAATATTCATCCCTGGATTTTCTAAGTTTGTTGAAAAATATCTTCTTTTCTCTTTCAGGCTCTGTACTTTGTGAGCCTGCATGGCCATCTAATAAAAGGAACAAGGATGTCAGTGGTTACTGCATCTCAGTTTGGCTTTGTTTCTTAGTTAAGAATTAGCTTATTTTGTATTTAGTGTTTCTTCTTTTAGTATTGCCACCACCTGCTTTACAACTTCAGACCTTTCCTGTTCATCTTACTCCTTGCATATATTTAGATTCTACCAGGTATACTGACAGTTAAAATTCTTCCTGAAAAGAATAGGAAATATTTTGTGTTAACCCAACAGCTGGTGCAGAAACTTTTGATTCCCTCTCCTACGCAGCTCTGCTGATCTGGCTGAAAAAACGGCGTTTTCTCTTGGAAAAGGACAACACAAAATAAAACTAAAAAACATGCACAAAAATTGGACTTTTTTCCTGGCACAATTCTCAGAGAACATTTGGATTTAAGTTATCACTCTGAAAGGCAAAAGAGGTGAGCATGAAACTACAAAATGAAATATTTTTATTTGAAAATGTAGCTGTAATACCTCCTAGGGGTTTAGTTTGGGTATTCTCGATCTCCCAGGTTTTTAAATCTCTGATCCACGGTGCTGTTTTTCAAGTCCTTGGACAGCTGAGATGCTAAGAAAAAAGTATTCGGTTTAAGTTGGCCACCCAAGAGTCTGTGCTTCTACGGGGAGATCTGGAGGTGACCACACCAGTGAAGCTTGAAAACTGCTGGTCTATAGCCTAGGATGAGGGTGATGTGCAAACAGGAACCTGGCACCAGGACAAACATTGACATTCTCCCTTTTTCCCTGTTTTTGGAAGCTAAGTGTGGAGAGCCAACTCGACTGGGGTTGCTGGCTGGAAGGGAAATTTCATCCACGGAGGCTGCAGAGGTGCCAGGCCAGACTCTTCCCTCAGAGTCCCTTGCTCCTTACTTTGGCAGGCAACACAAACCCACGTGGGTGAAACCCTAAGGGAAGGGAGATGGACTTTCCATTTTGAGACTGTCTCACTCTCGTCTGGAAGCTGGCTAATTCTTACCTGGCAGCTCAGGAGCAGTTGGCACGGCACTAGCTTCTGCTAGTTTTCCAGGAAGGTGATGAGAGAAAACTCCCTGCAGCTTTTCCCAAGGGCAGGTGTGAGTCATGGGATCATACAGCTGGGGTCAGATCCTCACAGACCATCTGTCTGTCTGTCTACAAGCATACTGTAACTCAGCTTGTATAACCCAGTATGCTGAAACCATACTGTCACCCTGGGGAAAGATAGCCTGTCTCAAAAATAATATGGACCTGAGGCAGGAGGAAAGTATGGGTGGGAAAATCCTTTGCCATAAATCTGGAAGGACTGTGAAGAGAGACAGGAGCCTGCCCAAGAGGATTAGAGGGTAGGTACAGGAGCAATGGCAATCCATCCGAGAAAGAAAAAGGAAGCAGCCTTCGGAGCCTCCCTCTCACATTGCGTTTGCACACATGGTACTGGAAAACATCCTCAGAGAAATCCAAAGAGACTTTACAAAGCCTTTTAGCTGATAGCCTTTAAACTGCTCTTCAAGTTTGGTGTGGGGTGTTTTTTTTTTTTTTTCTTTTGCAAAACTTTCTTGAACTTTTGCTCTGTACAAAAAGTGTCTGAGGCAGAAGTGCCAAAAGTTTGGTGGAAAAAAAATCGTTAAAGTGTTCACAACTTCACATACCGAGTGCTGAATCATTGTTTTGAATTACAGGCAGTTACTGTGGGTTGAGACATGGGTATGACTTGTTTTCTTAGCGAAGTATTCATATATGAACAGAAAATGTATTATGTTTTCAACTTCTGTTGAATTCTGATGTGATAGGTTCAAAAATCATATAATGTTTTCTCCACACTGCTTTGGTTGGAGTAATTAAAAACTGTTATTATCTTTGGTGGTAGCAAAGCTGTGAACATACTCAAAATACATGTTCCCATGAAAACTCACACTGACTGCAAAAAGAGAAAGAATGGATTTTTCTCTGGACTACATATTTGTTTGTCATTGACTAAAAAAGGGCATCAATCTTCTCAGAGTTCTTCTGCTGTTTTTAAAATGTAGCAATGAGAGAACATCAGATGCAATGCTTTACTGAAATTTCCAAACCCTTTCCTCTGGAAAATACAGAGATTATATACTAGGGATAAATACAGTATCACTGAGTTAGGGGTTACAAAGTAAACTGAGGAAATCACAGTTTACCCCTCCTCACCAATATCTGTTCTTAACATGATAACCTAGATTTTAGTAAGAAATTGTATTTCTTTTTTTCTGATAATTTAAAGAGTGCATTCTGCAGTGCTCATTTTTCATTAAATTCTTTCTCGAGAAGAGACAGTTTATAACTGGAAAATGTAAATATCCTTGTGGAGTGTGATTCCTGGGCTATGGACTTGCTGTGGCACAAGAAGGTGCTTTTGCCAAGTGGAATGCTCCTCTACCTGTGGAGACTCGTCAGCTGTTTCACTGCCAGCACCCCAAGTGTAATCGGTAGCCAGCAGTCACTCTGGGGCAAAAAGAGACCTTGTCAACATTCACAACTATATTCTCACAGCTTACAGGCACTAAAGGCAAAAGAGACTAATGGGATCATTTCATATGATCGACAGCAACCACAGGCTATAGAGTTACCTCCAGTAATTCCTGCATCAAGTCTCACAACCTGTGGCTTAATTAGAACATAACTTTTTGAGAGAGCTGTAATCTTGATTTATTAGTTTGATTTGATTTCTTTGCTTTGCTTGTGGTTTGAATTAGTTCCAGCTATGTATTTTTGTTTGACATGGAATTCCTGAATTCCCAAGTGAAGTCAGTCAAGCCAGCAAGATGTACTCTCAGGAATGTCTTGCTCTACTGGTCCTGGGCACAGACACTCTGTGAATTCTTGGTCCTATCTATATTTTTTCTAGTGTGTCCCAAAACTGAAATACAAATGGATGACACAGCTGTGGGGGAACATAGTATCTGAAACAGTCTGCTGTGATCCAAATACACCTGAGCTGCACTCCAAATTGTCTCTGGTTGCAAACTGTCATAGTCTTAGGGTGCCTTGGTGCTGTGGGGGTCTCATGACATAGATAGATCACCACAGCTTACCTGTAGGCTCTTGAGATAGCATGGATCAAGCCAAAATCTCTTACTGTGTGCCTTTAAGGGTGAACACGTGTGACAGAACTGCTCTACACAGGTTCCCTAGCTCTGAAATTTGCTGCCATTGAAAATCTGCCTTGGCGTCTGTGGGATGGGGTTCCTGGCAGTAAGTAAGGCATCTTTATTTGTTTTTCAGCTAATCTTTGCTGTTGATTGATCAACTTCTGCCATGGAGGAAAGGAGTATCGTGATGGTGATGCTACTCCCTATGAGTGACTTTACACAAGATATGGCTTTTAAAACTCTTAAGTGGCCAGCTTTCCATTACATCTGTAAATCACCTAAGTTTACTTTACCATCCTGCTCTACTCATCCTTGTCCACTTTCCAGCCAGCAGTATAGGTGACAGGGATATATCAGTAACACAGGTACCCAATGTTACGCTGTGTTTTCTCTTTATAAGCTGCCTCAGAGAAAGAGTGATTTTTACATATACAACATTCTTACTAGAGTCATATTTCTCATGATCTGATGTGTAATATTTTACCAATATGTCTTCATTTGGCTGTAAGAGGAGAAAGCAGAATAAAGCCAAGAAAGTGGTAAGTAGCATATACTACAGAAATATTGAGAAACACTGAGTGGGTGGGGGAAGGAAATGACTTCAGAGACTGAAGGGATGAAAAGAGGAAATGACTTCATTCCGCACGTTGCTGTACAATGTCTCAGCGTCCAATCACAGTGAATGAGGCAGGTAAACAGGAAAGGAGAAGAAGAAGTAGGTCATTCCCCAGTGTGATGGGAAAGGAGCACTGTAAGTAGCTGCTCAGGGTGGCTTCAGGAGATGTCCTGAACAGTTAAAGCAAGAAAGGATGCTTGCAGCCTACCTGAGGTCAGTCATAGCAGCTGCCTGGCCTTCCTAGCAAGCTATCTAGGGGACTGGAAAAGCTGTGGAGACTTCTCAGTGTTAAGTTTACTCTTAATAATGTGACTTTTGTTTAGTTTTTGAGATCTTATTTCCTTACTATGAAAGTATATGCTTCAAGTAAACCCATTCTTCCATACATAAATCTTCTGCTAAAGATGACTCTGAATAGGCTAACAAGCAACACATTTCCTTCCTTTGGACACAGTAATCTTTAAAATCAGAACTGCAGGCAGTCTCCTGCATGCCCAGTGTCCAGTACAGCTGAAGCAGTCCCATCAGGTAATTGTTACCAGCAAATTAAGCATGACCTGGACTTCTGTCTGCCAGGGAAGCCACCAGCACAGCAAGGACTCAGTCCATTTGTCTCCAAAGCAGGACAGCTGCATGCAAACTGCCCATCAGCCGTGGTGTCTGGCCCTGCTAACTGTAAAGCTGTGCCTGGGAATGGTTTGGCATGAGCCAACACCATATGGCAAAGGCCATTCACAATTTAGAGAGGTTCAACTTCCAGTATCTGGGAACATTTCCAGGTTTATTTGCTTGCATAGACAGAGCCAAAGTGCTCCTGCACTAAGTTGTGTGATGTGGTTTAGGGGTTCAAAACTCAGGGTCTGTGTACGTGTAATCTCTTCCAATACCTAACATAATCTAGGGAAGTTTCTTTGGCAGGCAGTTGTACAGTGGATTAGAGCCTGAACCACAAGAGTCTCCAGGGAATAGGTAGCACATTTGCAAGGCTCTCTTCTGACCTAGCCCAGCTAGTGGCAATGATCTTGAAGGCTGATAGAGAGGCTGTTGTGCCTCTGATGACTGCTCTGCTCACTCGCTTGGTGACTTCTGCCTGAACCAGCAGTCAGGAAGCAGCAGTCTCTGACTTTGGTTCTGAGCCAGCCTCTGCAACCTTGTCCTGTCCTGGCACCGCAGCGTCCCTCGTGCTGCTGCAGCATCACTCATAAAGCATGGAGGTCTATTTTTTTTTTTTTTTTTTTTTTTTTTTTTCACAACAGCTGGATCAGCTGAATAACTTGGCTTGAAGATGCTCCATTTTGTAGTAATTCCTGTGATTACCATGATAAAAGCTGTGGTATCAGGCAGGGTTTCACTAAGGTCCAGAGAACCATATAAAAGAACAGTTCTTTGGGGGCTTCTAGTTCATGCAATATATAATGCTAATGACTGTGGATCAGACCTGTTCTGACTGCTTTATATGGCTCCACAGACAGTCCAGGTTTATGACTGTTTTGTATCACCAAGATGATGCAAAGCATCCCAAACATATTGGTGAATGTAGCCCCTTGAATATATCATATTTCTTGATACCTGGGGGAGATCATTGTTCTTCAGACCGGAATGCTCGTTGTGATTTTGAGCCATTTTGATTGCAAACATAGGAGCCAGTACAGGAAAAACATCCTTATGCCAAGTTATCCCACTCATCCAGCTGTTAAAAAATCCCCAGAGGAAATGAGGGAAAACCCAGACTTCAGGAAAGCCTGAAGCTTTGTATTAGGGATGTATTAATAATTGATTTACTGTCCCCTTTTGGCCAGTTCTGTGTTAACTTTCATTTGTTTTCTGACCCTAAGGCTATAATGCTCCTTGGCCTAAGCAGTAGAGCTTATATGGCTCAGGTTTGGATAACATCTGATCTTTGGAGAAAGGGGCCTTATCCTGACTGAACCACTCTACTTTTTGATATGTGTGTACCTTTGATCAACACCTTCTCAGAAGAACATAATTTGGAAGGTACATGAAGCAACTTGCTTCGGTATTTTAGTAGATCAGCTTTAAAATGTGGGAAAGTTACATCAAATAAGTTGTGAATAATGAATGTCCTTCCCCAAATCAACTGAATTAATAATTTGCTGTAATCACCTGTCACGTTCTCCTTGTGTCCACATGCAGAGGAACAAAAATCCTGTTTAAACCATTCCATTATTTAAGGAGGGTGTTTTATGAGGAAAAACAAGAACATGTTGAGTCATATTAAACCCTTGACAATTGCTGTCTGACTGCACGTTAGTTGAATATGCTCCCGGATCTTGTATTTGAGCAGTCATGCTTTTGACTGTATTTGCTTGATCTCATTCCTGTAAGCTACATAATGAGGAGAAAGCTGCTTCTCCAGCTAAGCAATATTTTTCTGGAAAAGTCTGAGCCTTTGATAATCAAGACATAGGTCCTGATGATGCATATGATGCATGGCAGCAGAGAGAGGGCATGACAGTGCAGGAGAGCAGGAGGAAGGCTGTCAAGAACTAGGACTGTGTTAAGGCCTGCTTTACTAAAGTGCTGGTTTTGCTGACTAAGTCACACTCCAGAAGATTTGCAAAACTGTGTTCCCTTCCTTGGTGGCAGCAGAAGGATAAGACCTCTCTAGCATCCTTCCTTTTTCCGAGTCCACAGCCCTGAATGCATCCAAGAGTTTCCTTGCTGAGATACGGAAGCTGATTCTGTCTGATTACCCTACTCAAAACAAAAACACATTTGAAAAAAAAAAAAGATTTAGGATGCTACAGTCCAATAGAAGACAACTGGGAACAACAGTTTAGGCCATGAGGCAATTCTCTGTTGTAAATCTGTAAAAACATACATGTAAAACTCCTGTGAGAAAAAAAAATTACCTGACCAGGAAACTGAAAGAGAGCTTAGCTTATCTGGGGAGAAAGATACAGTTTGTCTGATGCTTTGGTGTCATCCTGACAACTGCCAAGGCAATAATGAAGTCATTAGTGCCATGCCTCTTTTGCATTAAGTTCCCCTGCAGAAGCATACTGCAGCGAGTGTTCTCGTTATGTTGGTTTTAGTGTGTGTCCTGTTGCAACCAATTTTTATGGATGTTTGGAGTATTTCCCTCAAACCACTGAAAAAAAAATGGAGTAGTTTACCATAATAAATGGGTAGTGATGATTTCACTACACTTTGTGTTTTAACAGTTGTCAAACATAATTTTTAAATGAAAAAAAAAGCTGATGCTGATCTCTTTGGACATCTGCTCCACCCTGGTTCACAAACATATGGAAAAAGTAAGACATTTCTTAAAAAAAAATAAAAGGTTTAAGGAAGTATATTTTATAAATATCACTCACTAGGAAAAAAAAAAATCTTTCTCCCTTGATTGTCCAGCTGAATCAAACCCAGGCTCAATCACACAGTAGTAGCTGGCCTCTGTCTTTATCCAAGGGATCCTCATATGTTGCACCAGAGCCCCCATGGACAGTGTTTCCCACCGGCTGCCTGCCCCAGGCTCCCCTCCAGTTGCAGTAACTCTCCCTGAAGAGCAAGCGCTGGGGATTTCGGTGGAATTCAGGCTGTCTGAATGTAGCCCCGAGGCGATCAATAAAAGGCTATGTTACTTTGATCTCCACATCCAGAAGAGTTAATTGTGAGCAGCTTCATTGAAGTAGGCAGGGTGTTTCGCCATAGAAAGATACCCTGGGATATGTACTGAACTCTGGCCGCAGAAGGGTTGCACTCCCCTAACTGAGAGCAGATTTGCTGTTCTGCTTGGAAAAAATCAACAGCAGAAGCAATAAACAAATGGAGCTATTATCTTTAAAATAAAGGAAGGATTTCCAGTTGGCTGATTTTCCCTTACAAAACTATTTATGGTGCTTATTTTTGTATACAAAGTAAGAATATTAACATACAAATAAATCAGTTCTCTGAAGAATGGTGAAAAAAACCCCGTTGCTGATCATGTAATCAGTAGGTATTTTTTTCTGTTTTAAATGGGAAGGACAACAAAAACATGGGATGGAAAGTGGTGAGGAATGCAAACAGTCTAATGAATTTAAGTGATCTTATGTATTTGAACTCTGTCTTAATATATAGCTCTCTAGCAATATGAAATGCATATACCATGATCTTCTTTAGAGTGTGCTCACCCTAAGACTCTCAGTCCTTTTTTCAGCTATGTGAGAGCCCAAACCCAGTTCTGGACTTGCCTAAGGCAGTAAAACTGTTGTGGCTTGAGGTTTTATTTTGCCTTTGCCATAGCTTTCCAGATCTGTACTGGCAAGTGCTGCCATCACTTTTGGGAGACACCCGATCCAAGATAATTACTACTGTGGCAAGGTGAAGCCCACCTCATCCGTGGGATCGTTCTACTGTCGATTATAAATCAACTGAAAACAAGTGTAAGCTAGTTCTACTCTCATTTTCAAAATAGTTCTTCAAATTCCTGGTTCCTTCCAATAAACTGGGAGGAGAGTGAACCCCTCTCTGTTCTCTTTACTAGCGAGAAGATGGATGGGCTGGGAAAGGTCACGGTGCCTTTGCCACCTGCAGCTCTTCTCAGTGTATCTGAATGTGCCAATTCAAACATTCCTCAGCAGCTCTCTGTCCTACTCATCCTGCTTGGGGCTTTTAATTTTGTTTCTTTGTTTTAAGGTACCTAATTTCAGCCTTTCTTCTTAGCTGTACTAACAGTTTCTCTGTGGCATCATCAAGCATCTGATGATTTTGAAGTCTCAGGAAAGAAAAATGGCATTTTTTACCCTATTTACATCAGCCCTGGGTTAGCCACTTTTGTGCTACATGTAACTCTACCTGCTACTGCAATCTGACTGAACTATACTTTGCATCGCTGGCTTAGCTAGCCTCTTTAGCCCCGTATGTGGATAGGAATATTAGCATACAAATAAGAACTCTCTTTAACCTACACTAATTCCCTTCAGTGTTTGGTAGAATCAAAGCTCTTCTTTTTATGTCCTGTTAGCTCCAGGTATATGCAGTTCTTCTGTCATTCTCTCTTCTTGCTTTCATTTGGTTTTTAACTTGTCCTGAAAATGACATTTTTGTTGAGTTGCTGAGTCTTGGAATTTGTAATTTTGTTTGGACATGTATCTGTACATATACTCCAGACATGTATCTGTTTTACAGTAACCTTTACAGAATCACAAACAGCTGAGGTTGGAAAGGACCTCTAGAGATGGTCTAGTCTAACCTTCCTGCTCAGAGCAGTGTCAACATAAGCAGGTTGCTCAGGGCCGTGTCTGTTGGTCTTTGAGTATCTCCAAGAATGGAGGCTCCAAAACCTCTCTAGGCAACTTGTTCCAGCGTTTGACCACCCTCACAGTAAAAAATTATTTTCCTTATATTTAAATGGAATTTCCTGTATTTGTGCCTGTTGTCTCTTGTCCTGTCATTGGATACAACGGAGAGGAGCCTGACTCCCTCTTCTTGACTCCCCTCAGTCAAGTATTTATACACATTGATCAGATCCCCTCTGAGTATTCTCATCTCCAGGCTGTCCAAACTCTCTCAGCCTCTCTCCTCCAATCCCTTAATCATCCTTGTGGCCCATTACTGCCTTGTTCTAATTCTTTCTTGTAATGAAGAGGCCAGGACTGGATCCAGTACTTCAGATGTAGCCTTAATTTCAGATTATTTTAACACTTTAGTTGAAGAGTCGGGTAACTTTCCATAGGCAAATATAAATACAGGTTATGGCATTCTTAAATATTAGCAAAGAATCATTAGTGGAAAGTGTTGCCAGTGGATGAGCTAAACATAAAACAACAAACATAAAACCCTTTGGACAGGTATTTCAGAGCGATCATGTAAATTATGTGCTGGTTTACTCTCCTTATTACGAAGAAAATAGAAACCATGGTGCTGTTACAAAAAGTGCAAGTGCTCTTACATCAAAGATTAGAGCATGATGCAAATGTTTGTTCCAAGACCTGGGTGGCAAATAATTGAAGGTTTAGATCTATGCACCCAGTTCCCACATGAGTTAGTTCAACCCTTTCTCTCCCTAGATGAGATTGGTAGCAAAGTACCCTCCCATATTCTGTGAGACGGTTTGTCAAAAAAGGATTGAAAAACCAAGATCTGACCTATGAGGACAATAACTGTTAGGACAATGATTGAGAAGTAGACGGCAGATGGCTGAAAGGAAAATAGTAGTTAAGAAGCTATATTAATCCCAGAGGAGGAGAAGCCTCCTCTGATGTCCTTTCCTATAGACTTGGGCAGGTAAATCTGAAAGAAAGATTCCTACCAGAATACTGTCCTAGCAGACATAATGAACTACCAGTTCCCCAGCTGATATGATGACCTTTATAATAAAGCTCACCTTTTACAGTGCAGAGACCTCTTCATACAACAGACCCAAGATTCAACTGTTCAGCTCACAGTCTTGTAAATGAACTTGCCAAATCCCATCATTTGTCTAGGGGTGGTTAGTTTGTTAACAGGGAAATAAGCAACACTCCATGCTCCCTTCCCAGGCCCCACAAGTCCCGGTACATAACCTTTCACTGCTGTCACCCAAATATTCATGTGACTGATTCATGCGACTGAATTTTATTGACTGAAACATTTATTGAATGCTTTTTTTGTGGCATTACTTTGCTTTAGCATGAAAATGTAATGCATGTCATATATTTCCTTCTTCCTACATACACTGTGGACCCTTACTGGAAACTGTTCCCTCTTCAACTTTATAGGAAAAGGAAATTTTACGGTCTTGTTTGTTCATTGTGCCAAATGTGCTTGAAGAACTCCGTCACTCTGAATAAGTGCCAAACATGATAATGAACTTCTTCACCCTTCAAAGATCGCACACTCGAGGGGTTCTGTAGCAACAAGTCCCTCTGAGCAATCCTCTTGTAGACTAATGATAAAAGTTTCATAAGTACAGACATCACGTACTGATGTTGACACTTGCTAGTGACTAAAGGATAAATGACATGCAGTGCAGTTGCTTGATATCCTGTATTCTGACCAGATTTAGCTCATCTTCCTGCCTAATTTCCTTTGTCTTGTTTGTAGTTCTTTTTCTCCTTAATTGCTGCTCTAGCCCGTCTTTATAAATTGCATTCCCGCATGTTTACTCGTCAGGGGCATACAGTCACCATGTGACAGGACGTGTGTGCTCAAAACTGACAACGTGTGTGGATCAAAGCCAGCAAGGCAAAGAAAAAGCTTCATAAACAATGCTGTAAATAACATCTGGGCTGTCCAAATATGGAAGAACGTGGTAGTTTTCCCTCTTTGTTGTTATTTTGTTTTGTCGTGGACATGTCCCTATAGACACAAACAAGTCTGAAGTCAGTAATTATGGTACAGATTATTTTAAGCTAATTCTCATCACCAAATGCATATAACAACATGCTGCAGACGGAAAAACCAGACAAGGTGAAGTGAAACTTCAGGAAATGAATGAACCAGTGTTGGAGAACAAAGCCAGAAAAAAAAAAAAAGAAACCAAGCCAATTAAGAAACACATGGAAAATGATTAAAAGAATCTCAGTTTAAACATCCTCAACTCATCCTACTACATAAGATATTGACACACAATTTTTTCCCACTTATTTGAATATCAGAAATTGGAATACAAACAAAGAAGAAATGTCCAAACCCACAAAAGAGTGGAGTTCAGACAAAACAGTCCTGGGTCTGAAAACGTTTCTACTTTTGTTTTGCTTTCTAAGTCAAAGTTTCCTACTTTGCCAGGATTCCTGGCTGCAGACGTTGCACCTAAGTTGCTGATGTTGCTTTGGCAAGTTGGATAAAGAGGTGGATGAGAAATTCATTTGCCCACAGCCCCAAGGTTATCAGACACTGGCTTTTATATGGAATTGGTGGAGAGAGATGTGATGTCCGTAATAAACCCCTTCTGTGGGTGGTGGACATGTGGTAATCCTATAAAATGGGAATGATCATTCCTTCATTAAATATATTTACGTTTTTAGCTTTTTCTATTAGGGACTTTCCTTTTCTTCATACAGGGTCCAGCTCTGTAGAGCCTGCTTTTGGTTGGAATCTCATAAAGGTAATGTTAAAGCCAAATAACTTTACAAATGGTTTACTTGTAAACTTTACAAGAGTTTACAAAACTTTACAATTAGTTTACAAACTCATTTTAATGCCTGGATCTATGAATTCAAGAAGGTTTAGTCTCTATTAAGATTTTTAAGTGTCAAAATAAGCTAGATGATATTGAAATATGATCTAATTTTCAGTAGTCTTTCTTCAAAGAGGTAAATAGATGCTTCTTGGATGGTGTTAGTTATAATCTAGAGTGGTGACAAAAAACCCAAAGGCTTTTCCTGTTCCTTTCCTCAGTCTTTGTGGTCTTATATGAAGTGGAAACATAATGAATCCTCATTGCGTGTGAATATTACATCTCATGCATATTCAAAACAACCTACTCTTTTAGGGCCTGATTATACATACCATTATGCCTTCCCAGAAATTTAAACAGTTGTTGCTGGTTTCAGACAGAGCCGACAAAATTTCATGGTTTTCGAGAGAATGAAAGTCGTTCATGACTTCGGTTCATTGCATAGATGCAGAAAGAAATTCCAGTTGTCGTACATTTCTGCCTGCAGCAGGCAATATTTTTTATATCAAAATCTCCTCACTACAGGCTGGCAATAAGCTGCACACAAGAACCCCCACTGAGCCTGCTAAAATTTTGCGTAACTCTGGGGATCTGATACCAATCCCAGCTTCAGCATAGAACAGAGACTTATAGCTACTTAAACTGATAACAAAAAGGTTAAAATTACTGTTTTCTGTTATAAACTAGCCCAAATCTTAGCGAACTCCAGCAGAGGATGGTTTTAGGCTAGGTCTCGATGAATGCCCTCATCTTCTGTGAATCAAGTAAGTGATTATGAGTCCAGCAAAGATCATCTGTGATTCTTGGAATTTCTGATGCTTTGTGTTGGTGACTTTTATGCAGTTAATGCATGTGTTTGTAAATAATTCTCCAACCATTAAAAACAGCTTGCCTCTTTTTCTGCAGCATTTGCAGGATGCCAAGATGTATACAAACATGGATCTTAAACCACATGGTCAATCTGGTCTAGACTTCTTGAGTAGCATTTCTAACATTGTCAAGACTAAACTATGTGCCATTTAGACCATATTCATGCTAATAAAGTAGCACACATGTATTATCCCTCTAAATCTGCAGATGAGCAAAGTTTAAAAAATTATTTCTGCCATAGTACAGATGCTGACCCTTGTAAAGAACAGTTATATTGAAACCAGACATAAGGGAGTAAGTGGGACATTTTAGAAGTGCAAAGTCTACATGAGGACAACCCACTGTGCTCTTCACAGATAGTTAAAGATGTTAGAAGACTGTGTAAGCTGGCTATTTGCCTGTTCATAAAATCAGATGGATGCAGCTCAACAACGCTTTCTGAAGCATTTGATGCTACTAGATACTGACTAGGATGATAAGTATTTGTGTCATGTATCATTTATCTAGAAGCATCTAGACAGAACTGGTATTTATTACCAAAATGATTCTATAATGGTGATTGTCATACCACCTACATACAGAAATAGTGAATTTATACACCAAAGCCTGCAGCACCTCTTGAAGTTTTCCCATTGTGTTGTGAACATTTTGCTTTCTTCCCCATTCTCATCAGAGTAAACCATCTGTCAAGTAAACGACAATTTCCATGAGTCTTCAAAGCAAAGCAGAGTTAGGGAGAAATTCTGCACAGCACCTTTAAGAAGTTCAGATGAGAACTTAAAAGCTAAGGAGGAGATGATGCCTCTACCATTTGAAGCCCCATGGTGCCTTCCCAACCTGTTCCATGTCCTCCTGACACAGAATCATCCTGTTGGAGAACAGAGGGAGACCTGTGAGCAGCCAAAGCTGCGAGAGCATCTCCCAACCATTTGACAACTTTCAGTGCTCCCTGGGGCACTGCTGAGCTGCTCTGTGGCCCCAAAAGCCCACCTCTGTCAAGGGCCTGAGTTTGGCCTGCTGCAGATGCCAGAGCAAGAGATGAAGCCCTTGGGAGGCAGCATCAGGGCTGTCTGTCAAGGCCTGCACAAAGGAATCCTTTTTGGGGAGAGATTTCGGCATCACAGCTCTCCAGCATGACTTCAGCTGGTGCAGAAGACTTAGAAGAGGATGAATAGAGGATTGGGGCAGGGAGAGAACTCGGTACTGGAATTTAGCATTTTGACACTGGATTTCCACTTTTTTACACAGTTTAGTTTATCTGCCCCATGGTGTAATTCAGAGGATCTGTCACCAGGTAAGGAGATTCCAAGGAGCGTTGGAGAGACATGGTTGAATTTGGGTTTGGGTGGGGGGGAACCATCAGATGCAAAGAGCTCATCCCCAGGCTTTCTTCATGTTTTTTCATGTTGCAATTTAATAAGGGGACATCGTCTTCTTCCTCCAGCTTCTAACTCATTGTGGGGGAGCTATGATACTTCATAAGGCAGGAACAGTGATCAAATTCACCTTAAACGTTAACATTAATATCATTATTATTGGCATCACATAACAAGAAATGCTATAACCAGAGTAATTTTGTTTATTTTTAAACTGAGAAAATAAATTTCCTGAATTGATAGAAAAGCACTGGTGAATGAAAATTATAACATTTTTTTTTGCAAGACTGATTTTATTTCTTAACGGCAGCCTGATGTTGGCACATATCTCAATCAGGGCATTATTTTTGTGCATTTTCTTTCATGCTTCAGCCCAAATGACACATCCTTGGAAATATATAATGAAGGAAAACCAGGAGGGTACCACCCCATGTTACACCTAGAATATCTATCCTATTTATTGCCTTCATGGGTGCTTCTCTATCGGGATGCTTCCCTATGTTGGAAGAGGATGGCTTTTATTAAAGATTTAAATAAGAAAAGCTATAAGGGGGGGTGGGGGGTGGGGTGGGGTGTGTGTAGATATTTAGTTTTCATTAACAAACCAGAAAACTTTAACAAAACATTTCCTCAAAAAAAAACCCACTTTAAAAATTATGTGCCTGATAATCTTGCTGTCTGTTTCAGTTTCCCTTTTGGAGGATAGCCAATGGGAAGCTTGTGGCAGGATAGTTATTCCCTTGAAATATTGATTTCCTTAAATCTGTTGATTTAGCTTATGATCCTGACTATTAGACAAAAGTGTCATCAATCATTATCTGTGTGCAGGAGACTAAAATGTCTACAAAGTTCTTTAGCTTTGTTCTAGTCTTTGATATCAGTGTTTTGAAGATTTATTGATCTTCCTACGCTAGAAGTGGAGAATTTTTGCAGTGTTAAGTAGCTTAGGCTCCTATTTTCTTTAAGGAAATGACCAGAAAACTACAGTTTTGTCCCAGAGGCAGGGTACTTCAGAGAGCTGTTTATTCGCTTTCCTACACAGCATGTGCAGGCGATCTCTGCAAGAACAACTGAGGAAGAGATACATTTCTAAAACAGTTATTTTGCTGATAAACTCCAAACAAGTTTTTCTACACTTTTTATTGGGTGATGCAGCAGGTATGAAGCAGGTAGCTTGGGTGAGAGTTATTTAGACTGAGTCTGAGGTGAGAGAAGACTTTTATGTTCAGAAGTGCATGCCCCACTTGCCTTGCACCCACAAAACCCAAGTGTGCTCCCCAGTCTTGGCAGTGAGGGGCTTCCTGGCCTGTTTTTTTCTGGACACCTGTACAAGGATATTTATTAAAATAATGAGTGTTTTCCTTAAAAAGCACGTGTGCACGTGTTCTCTCTCTCTCCTCACTGTAGGGTTGCTGTTGTAAAGTCTTTCCCCATCCCCATCCTGCCTGGTTTCCTGCTATGTGTTTAAAGAAACAGAATATATATCCTCATAAAAATAATACCAAATCATTGGTTCAGAAGAAAGAATGTCACCATTTGAGTTAGTAGGTATATTTCCTCCTGCATCAAGAGGCCTGACTGAGACAGACACATCTGAATTGGGATTCACTGTTATCCAAGAGATGTAGTTTTGACTTTAGGATGTTAAAAATAAGCGGGTGATAACCGGATAACTGTGTATTTTGAAACAATTATTTCCTTGGATACAGAGAGAGACAGTGTGTGTGCCTCTAACATCTGCACTTATTCTTGAGTGCATGAAAACAGGAAAATAGCATGAAAGACCTGAAGTGGAATTTTTGTTGTATCACAGTTCTGCCAATGAACTTCCACTGGAAAGAAATTGACAGTTTTAATTGTGTTTTTTAAGCGTGTAATATACAATTCATTATTGTGTCATGCATCCTACGATTGTCAGATACTCTTTATTACTCATTGTTATATCAGGCAACATTTCTCTCCTGTATACATCTGGTTTTATGTAGTTCCTAGCAATGGAAAAAACCATAGCACATGCTTTGTGGCATCTCTTCACAGTTGAGTTTCCTTTGCTTGCTTTTTAGAGGGTACTTAGCATTTGTTTGGAACCTGATATTTTTGAAGCAAGTCTTTATTTACAAGTGATGACATTAAGGATGAATACCACAAAGAGAATCAGTTCAGCAATATAATTTTGAAGTCAATCAAGAAACTCATAGTAATTAATGGATACTTCATTTTAATCTCTTGCAACAGATGCATGTGCTTCTCTTGGCAGTTAACTGCTTTCAGGCACTCATTTGACACCATATGGGTGTCAGATTTCTGATCTCAACAACTGCTTAATTAATTGATGTCTTTATCTTTGAATGGATTGTGTCGGCTCAGATCAAAAACCTAAGCATGCTATAAAATTATAAACAGAGAGAGCTTTACTTAGAGACTAATGCAGCATAACACCAAAAATTGGGATATGTTATATTTATGATTGATTTCACTTGGATACCATGTTGCCATAAGTGTGAGAAAGAGAGAGGAGACCAAAACCAAGATAGCACTGGGAAGAACATATGTATTGTTCGCCCCCAAAATCATGAATCACTCTCCCTAATAAAAATAACTAAAAAAAACCCCAAGAGATGGTCCTGAAAGTGGTATGCTGTAGAAAAAGATAAAAAGAAAATTCAGAGTTTAATATTTTCTCTAGTTCATTAGAAAAAATGGAGCTTAGCTTGGCATTTAGGGAAACTTACAATGTAAGTATGTGATTTGAAATTAGATGTTCCAAGACTGTTTCCACAGCTGTTGCAGTCCACTGCAGTTCTACTAACTCCATCTCTAGAAGATACAGTAGAGTAGAAAAGATGCAGACCAAACGTTGACAAAGATGATGAGAGGTATGGAATCAGCTAAAGAGCTGGTAAAAGAGATGACTAATACAGCAAATCTGCTATATTGACTGAGGAAGGTGAATAGGCACCATTTATTCACTATTTCTTAGCATGCAAGAGGTTACAGTAATTGAAATTTTGAGGTAAGGCATCTAAAAAAAAGAAGTAAGTAATTTTTTCACCTGAAGCATAATTAACTCACTGTCACAGGATGTTGTGGAAGCCAAGAGATATAAATGGATTCAAAATAGGAATACAGAATTTTACAAAGAATAGGTCCATTGATGAACATCAAAAACAATAGCCCAGATGCAATCTCTGGCTCAAAAATTCTCTGAACTCTTGATTGCTGGCCTTGCCCAATAAAGGGTCACTTGAGTTTGCCTGTTTTCTTCTGTTCTTTGCTTAGCCATCCTCAGCTGGCTAGTTTCAAAGAAAGGCTACTGAGCTAGATGGATTTGTTTGACCCCATCATAGCTTTTCCATTTTAAAAAGAAGGAGTTAATATAAAAGTAGCGTTTTGCAAAAGTTCCATATATCTCACCTTTCTCAGTCATGTCCTGTTTCTACTGTAATCACAAAAGGACAAAGAAAAACTTAAGGGTCTGGGATGGGGAGGAAAATCTTGCGGGGAAAAAGGCTGTCGTTTTATAAAAACTCCGCACGTTCACAGCAAAGAAATACAAACTCCATCAGGAGACCAGAAGATCTATGCCTTGGGCCCTGATCAGGAATTTCACAATTGCTTTTGAAAATGTTGCATTTCAAAAACAATTCTTTCTTTAAAAAAAATATGTTGTTTCTTGTAACTGTAAAAAATAAAGCGATTATGTTGTTTCTTGCAGCTGTATCAGAAAGGGAATTCCCTGTCTCTGTGAGGAACACTGAGCTTTCTTCTGAGTCAGGCATGTTTCTTATACTACAATCTTAGGACAGTAAAACTTAACTTGTGCTTTCAAGTCTGCTTTTAGTTCCAGTTTGAAAGGGGTTTTCTGCACTCAGAGTCTGAGTTCTTGTCTGATTTCTACTAAAAATTTCAAGCTCAGTATTGCCTTCCTTCCTATCCTGCCCAGGAATGTCCACCTCCACTCATCTATTGTACTGCCATCCCATGGACCCGCAGGCTGCACTGCAGCCATGGTTAGCTAATTGCAAATTACATCCTGAGTTAGTAGCCGCATCCTGCTGACTATAAACTTAATATTGCTCTTTGCCAACAGTTCACTCCCACAGAGAATGGAGATCACTGGAAGCATCCTACACCGTTTGTTTGGCTACTGCCGTTTCTCCACCAGATGGAATTCATTAGCTGCCAGAGAAGTCTTGTTGCCAGAGGATGAGCCTTGCCCAAGGCAGGTAATCTGCTGCGGTGTTAGTGTGTGACACTGCTAGGAGGACTCAATACTCTCAGAGTATCCTGAAGTTCAGGTCAGGAGTGATAGGGCCACAGCAGAATGGTGTGGAGATCATCAGTTCACATCCTTGAGCACAGAGAGAGAAAATGAATGGTGTCACCCTGCATCTGTATTTTTCAGCTTCTTTTTCCTGGAGATGAAATATGGAAGCACAGAAAGCAACTTTTTAAATGAAACTGCATAACTCAAATGTAACTTGCCTTATGAAATGTCACCAGAAACCTGTGTGGGCCAAGGGGGTGTGTTAGGTCAACTATTCAGGCTCCTTAGTATGAACCCCCTTATGAGTTACTGCTTTAGAAAATACTGCCTTAACTTTACGCTCAAACAATCAGGTGATCTTTACCACATAAGGAGTTATATGAAAAATGAAAATGAAAATTATTTGGGGTTGCGAGAAAAAGAAAAAGGAACATCCAAATTAAACGCCAATTACCATCAAGTACTGAGTTACTCCAAATGATGCAAGATTAACATTTAGTGAAGGCTGAACTCTTCAGGTTTGTGGCTTCATCTGTATTAGCTATCAGTAATGCAAAAAAAGCAGAAGCGTTTTCTTAAAATAAGACTTTCTTACTGACACTTGTCAGTGAGAACTGACCTCTAGCTGACACAAGTCATGAATCGTATTTATTGGAAAGCACTAGAAATACATTTGTCCCTTCCTCTACTCTTTCTCCTGGAAGAATGCTTCCTTTATGGTTTTTGTCAAGTTAAATGGCAGTAACTGGTCAGGCGCAGACTACCGGCGGTTGTCATGCAAGCTGTAACTGGAAATCTAAAAACACACCACCAAAACCTAATAGTGAAACTGTGGGCTTAGACAACTGATGAAGCAGAAAGGGTAGGTGTGAGTTTCTAGCACAGGCTGTCTGCTGACATCAATCCATTTCCTGCTCACCTTACTCACATGAGTAGCCTACTGAGATCAGCTAAATCAATCATGTAAGCAAAATAGCTTTTGGATCTCTTGCTTCTCTGCACAGATCTTCTAAAACAAAATAAGATGGCTAGTGATTTCATGCACAAAGGTGTTTCCTACCACCCCTCATAGCATCTTACTCCCCTTTTTAGAACTCAGCTCTTTCCCCTTCATGTAGCTTTCCCCATCTGACTCTTTCATCCCTCCCTCTGGTACCAGTAGAACAGCAATTTCTGGCCTTCAAATTAAACAATATGCTAAAAATGGTTGCTTACACACCATGTAAGCAACTAAATACGATACAAATAAAGTTGAAAAACAGAATTCAGAGCAACCACAGTAGACATATATTGAAATGACTGCACAGGAAACATTAGTACACAGCACCAGCAAACACAGATGACTGATTGCATTTGGTCTCTTGCTTGGACTTGTTCCAGATATCCAGCCACACACATTCTGCTCAGTATCTCAGAACGGGATCTTAAAAAGGTGCTGCAGAAATTGCAGAATTGCTGTCCAGTCTGATGCAATCTTGTCTAATCATTTTCCCACAGCCATACATTGCTGCTAGTGTTTCCTGAGTCCCACGATCACGTCTCTCCCTCCCTTCCCCTTTTATCTCCATCCTTCATTCCCTCACTTCCTTTTCATATTTGATGAACTCTTCTGCACCATTACCCTATCCCCCTGTTCTCCCAGACGCATAGTCATCAACACGTATAAATCAGCATTGGTGCATTGATGTCAATGGGAGCAATGTCTGCTGAAAACCTGGCTGACAACACTTGATTGAAATGCAGAAATTCAGTCTTGCACCCCTGCCTCTCCTCACTGTGAACACTTTGCCTCTATGCTGGATGTCCGTGCATGTCACAGCCCCTCCTCGCCACCTCATCCCATTAAAGTGCGAATCATTCACAGGGCTCTCTCTGATGGCAAGAGTTAAGGTGCTGGGGCAAAAAGGACCTGACATCCCAACAAGAATAACTTTGTATTGCTGTGACAATGCTACTAAGAAATAACAACTCAAGGCTGCTGTTCTACCGTGGCAGAACAGCTACATCAGGGACTTTAAACCCTTGCCGCTACTCAGCAAGATGCCCAAGCTCTCAATATTTCTGCTAGTCTCCCCATAATTTTGAAAGTCCTTAGCAGTCCTTTTACGCATGCGCATCAAACGCTGATTGCAGGCTGGCAGTCTTGTCATGTTAAGAAAACAATGGCTTAGGTCCAAGCTACAGTGTTTTTCTTTCTGTGGGATGATCAAAGGGCTATAAACAAAGGCACAGAAAAGGTCTCCCAAACAAGTTTCTGCAGTGATTGCACTGAGGTTGCAGACAATGGGCAAAGTACAGCAAAGTCAGTGAAAGTGAAAAGGACTGGTAGGGAAAAAGGTTTTCAGAGGCTCAGAGAACCCAGTCAGCTGATGAAAATGTGATTTAGTTATGTGTAACTGGCCCCCTCTGACTTCTGATAACTCAGTGACAGGTCTCATCAAGAGAGTTTGGCATAGCCTGTTTCATTTTGATTTTTTTAATCTTTTACCTTATGACACTATTGTCCCAGCCCAGAGAGATCCCACTCACTCCCCCCTGAACCATTGTAAGAAGAATGGTGGATCCAAGGGTGTTGGAAAAGCCTGCAGCATTGTTTTGCTGTCATGCAAACCTGGCTACATTATCATTATTATCATAGACTGACATCTTTCATTGCCTTTTCTGTTTTCCAAGACAAAAGAGCCAGCTGAGACTGGAACAAAGGAGAATACAGGGAAAAGGAGAGAATATGTCAAGCAAGAATAGTTTGGAAAGGGCCAAAAGTGGAAAAGGAAGTCTAATTCTAGCCTCATCCAGGGGAAAAAAGTTTTTTGAGAAATGTAAACAAATCAGGAAATCCTGGCACTTACTCCAGTTCCGATTTGGCGAAACACACCAGCCCTTTCCCTGTGTGTGAGCTGCTGTTTGTGAATGAAATCCAGATTAGGTTATTCATTGAGACCTGCCAGTCCCAGTTTCCAGGTTTCCTTTTGCCTATGGCATAGCTTAAACCTTAAAATAATAATAATAATAAAAAAACATATGCATGTTATTAACTCTCCATATTCAAATGGAAATACAATGCTATCATAAATCTCTTTCTTTTTTTTCCTAATGTAAATTCCTTTCTCCAGCATGAAGCTGCAGGAAAGCCATTGTATCTGCGCAATCTAAACTTGAAAGGGAATTTTTGTTAAACTAGTTATGATAGGGGAAACATGTTTTTCACTGAGTTGAAAGATTAAAGTTGGCCATAAAAAGGGGTGGAGGGGCTGGGGGAGGATTACTGGTTGCTCAACTAATGATTAGATACAGGACTTCAAGGACAAATTAAGGAGCACAAAAAGAAAGATTTCTGAAGATAAGTGAAACCAGTTCCAATAATATCAAATAAAAGATGCCTTGTTTATCACAGATTTTAATCTCCCCCAGTTCTATTCTACCCCTATTAGTCTAATTAGACAAAGAGAGTGTAAACCCCAAAAGAGACAACTAATCTTTTGTGGACATTGAAGTCTGCCTAGCGTATCTGTCTTCCAACTTGCCCTTCTTTTGCCTGTCTCTCAGTGTGGGTAAATCGGCGCTCTCTTGTGATTCCAGTTTAAACAGATTCTTTTCTCCCCTTGATTTAATTTTTGATTCCTTACAGAAATACAACACCGGTTGCCAAAATTCCCCTTTTCCTAATTCAAAATGGTTTCTGGCTTGTTCACACTCTCTATTTAGGGCAGGGCCGGGGGAGCAGGAAGAGGAGAGGGGATTGAATACCTCAGGCAGGGTTTATCTGTGCTGCAGTCTGGGGACTGCTGGGGGCTAAACTGAAGGATACATCAGAAACCATAAAAATAAAGTACCTGGGAGAGGTGGAATTCATCATGTAGCTCTAAATAGCCAAATCAAAGAAGTACACCTTGTCCATAGATAAATGAGAAAAAGAGTTTCATAAATGCTAAATGGTAGCAATGATACTAAAAGTCTGTCTGCACAGTGAATTGCAAGGAGTCGAGGAAAAAATCCCAATGTGCCTTAACTGATTTGGGTCTCACAGGTGGCTTTGGCTCAGGACTGATGAAGCCAGGAGCAATTGTAGGCCTGCTCTGAGGTGGGCACACATAATGATGCAACTGAGTTGTGTTTTCTCTGCCTTGCACAGTCTCAGTCAAATCCTTGTGAAATTAAAACATCAGAAGAGCTGTTGGAATTGCTGAAGAGCTGGAACTGTTCATGCTTCCAGTAGGAGCCTTGACTGCATATTTACTTTTCTCTGTGTGTAAGCGTGTGCACTGTTTGAGAGAGCAAAAATGAAGAAGGTAGTATTTGCACAATCACTTTTACTACATAAAAATGGTTGCATCTTCTACTTGGAGACAACAAATGTCTCTGAGCCATCCTGAGCTAAAATCACAGTGAAAGCAAGGCATCTTCATTTTACTGTGATATTGCCATAGCATCATGAGCCTCTTTTCCTTGGACTGGAAGCTGGACCTCAGTCAGATTTACATGGAGGTAAAACTAAGCATCACTGTTTGATTTTGGTTTCTTTTTTAGGCAGATATATTTTTTTAGTCATTGGAGCTAAAGCTCCATTTTAAAAAGTGACACGACCTAAAGTACAATTCTGCAAAGTTTTTCAAATTCTACTTTGCTGGCATTTTTTTTTTTTCAAATATATTTTCTTAACGCAAATAATTCTGTAGCCAGAAACTGCAAAATGTTGCTAACCATCCAGATTTCCCTAAATTAAAAAAAAAAAAAAGCAAGCTATAAAGCAGTTGGTGGTTTTATGTTCTCCACTGGTTTAAAACCTGTTCCGTTTCTTCATTTAAAGACTGACTACAGTCCACAGCACAGCACAAACTGGGGTTACAGCTGCTGCATCAGACATAGTCCTGCAGCCTGTGAAAAATCATTTGTTTCTGTAGAGTTTGTCACCCACCTGGACCCACAAAGGCTGCAGCTGAATGCCTGCTCTTCTTACCTCTCTGCAGGGTGCTGCTTGTGGGAGCAGGAGGGAGCAGAGGCGTGTGGGCTGAGGCCAGGGAGGGCTCGTTACATGCCATGATGCTGCAACCTGGAGTTCCCAGCTCAGCTCCTGCTTCCCAGCCATGCAAACCATGAGGACTGTCAGACAAGAAAGGAGAGCTTTGTTAGGGCCATCCTTTCAGGAACCTTTCAGTACAGGTGGAAACGCAACCCCTTTCACATTAATAGAGGGCTTTCCACTGCCTGCGAGTCTACTATGCTGAACACGGCACCGTAATGGCATTTGTGCATCCAAAAGAGACATTTGTAGAACCTGTAAAAATAGGTATTAAAATATACATTAATTCTGTGGTTTAACTTTACTGCTGTCAGGGCTATAAAAACAATCAACTTTTTTTCATGCCAGGGCATGGTTAATGATGAATAAAATAATCTGGAGAGATGAAGTTACAGACCCATCTCTGACTGCCTTCTGTTGGTCTGGAAAAGAAAATAAAATCCAGCACATGTGTATGAGCACTCAGAGGAGCGGTACATCTCTGTTACCCTGTCAAGGGAAAACTGCAGCAGCAGTGCTATTAATTTCAGGCTGTTTCTGTAGCATACATAGTGCTGTATTCCTCAGTGCAGAAAATAAGGGAAACAGGTGCTCCATCTCCTCAGCATCTGGTTTAGATGACCACAATACTCCAAACACCTGCACTTTGCAGTCCCGCCAAGCCTTGCCTGCTATTGTATTAGGCAGGACTGGCTGCCTATAGCAATAAAAGACATTGTTTATCAGTTGTACCAGAGGAACATGGGTTGTGAGGAGGGGACAGAACAAACAAACCTGAAAAAAAACCCTAATAGGAAAAAAAAAAAAAATCCGTTCTGTAGCTTGAATGCTTTTGACCATGAAAGGCTTTTGCTTTTTTTTTTTTTTTCTTTTTTTTTTTCTCCAGAGACTGGATAAGGGAGACCAGCCTTGTGGCAGGTTTTCCTGTCTGGATAGACAGTTGGCACTTGTGTTAAGAGGGTGATATTTTTTTAGTGTCAGGTATCAGGTTTTAGGACCTGAAGAGGAACCGTAGTTTCACATTTTAATACAGAACTGTTTTTACAGACTGTGTTGAGTTTTATCTCCGTAGCTCTGACTATAAACATGATGATTCACATCTTACTAAGAGTGGATTTAGGGCTATTTAGGATTAAAACTGAAACTTTGCCCAGAACCTTAGATACTGCAGTTTATTCTATTTTAGGTTTCTTCTTCAGGGCTGGCAAAGTCATCTCCCTGAATATGAAACAACTGATACATTCAGAAAACCAAGTCAGGGCAACGCATTTCAGAAGATGCCGTAATGTGAGCTGTCCTAGTGAAGTCAATGGTATCCCTGACACCCTTAAAATCACGCACAGATTTTAGGACCTTTTTAAGATGACAGATTAATCGGTACTAAAACAAAAGATTGGCAGCTAGTCTACCTAGATCCTGGTTTGGAAATATGTAACAGTCTTATTTTCTGCCCTCGTGAAAGCTGCTTAATTTAGGGGCCTTTTCCTCACCTGTAACACCGTGATGGTAATGGTTAGCCAGCTCCAACGTTTGCCTCTTTGTGGGAGTCGCGCAGCCCCTCCGCGGGAGCCTTCCCAGGCCCTCCTGCCGCCGCGGGAGACGCAGCACCGGGACGGGCGGGAGCCGCTCCCCGGGACCGCGCCGCCGCCGCCC
>NW_020799097.1:48299189-48340091 GCF_003259725.1 Athene cunicularia | reverse complement strand
CGGGACCGCGCCGCCGCCGCCCGCCCCGGCCGGGCTCGTCCCTTTGCCGTGAGCCCCAACTAGCGACAGAGCGGCGGGACTGCAGCGGAGCGGCACGAAGCGAGCACCGCTATCTTCGGGCACAGGCACCCGTGGCGAGGAAAAAGCTCGCCTTGGCCCCTTGAACCGGGGCTATTGCACTGGCCTTAAAATGTCTGTGACATTGAACTTACACGGCAAGGAAGATGAATGTCTCGTCTCTCAGCTTTTTGAAAAAATGAGTCAGGATGGGGGAGTTGGTGCTTCGCAAGGATGGCTTTGCTGAGGAAAAGTTCTCCTCTGACTGGCATGAGGAGCAATTGGCTGGCAGGAAATACTTTTGTGGAGTGGTGGACATGACGATATAAACAAGAAAAGTAAAGAAAATCTGACAGCGCTTATGCAAAAAGTAGAGCCGTTAAGTACTCAGCTCGAGAACATAAAGGGACACCTGCAAGACAACATATGGAGAACTGGATTTTGTTAGATAACAGCTTTTTTCCTTTTGTCTGCAATGATCTATCTAACTTCCCAGTTTGCTACAACTCACACATAAATGCCAGTGTTTAAGATCCACAGCTACCCGTTCAGATGAATGATGGTGTCAGACATAAAGCTGAAATAGGCTAAAACATGGAGTGGAACAATGAGAATAGATGGAAGTTATTGTTATGCTCATCAAATATAGCGTGTACATGCATCCACCGCTGCACTCCATGGACATGGTTAAAGAGAGAAACTCACCCTCAGAGAACTTTGGTATTGCTGCACTAGTGAAATTACATGAGAAAGAAAGTACTTCCAGTTCTTGGGACTTTTTTTTCTTTCTGTCTAAGCAGATGCAGCTTCTCAGATTCACTCTGCTTTCACAGTAACCACTATGACTAATTGCATATTTGGATAAAGAATGGGGAATCTTATTTCCAGCATATGAAGTGTGGTGATTAGCCATCGCTGAATTCAGTCCCAACTCTGGATTAAGTTATGCCCTTGTTGGCCCATATGTACAGATAATGAATTTTAAAGCTAAGAAGATACATATCCATATATTATACATGGAGAGAGAGAAAGGAAGATATAAGAAGATGTACATTTAACTAGTAGGAGCTCACATTTCAAATTCAGTGGTTTACAGAATTCTCCTGATAACAATGATGTGATTGGAAGCTGGTAAATCTGGAGCATCATCTTTCAAATTGGTTAAATGATGCAGTTGCACTCAAAAAAGTTGTCAAACCAACTTCTGATCCCTAGGGATTGAGCACACTGACTATCGCTTGTGCAGCCAGGAAAATCCAGTTCTTAGCAATGACCACTTATTCCTGGTAATGATTAAATAGGTTCCACAAGATAATTTGAAAAGTGGTTTGTTTAAATACCATTTATTTGAAGGCCATTAAGTCTCTGGAGTTCAAGGGTAGCAAGGGAGATAATGTCAAGGCAATGATATCACATCTCTATTTTATGACACCAACTGTGCCATAGATCATACTTTGTACATGATTTAGGTGTGGAGAAAAGCTATTCTATTAATCCATTTTATCCTTCACCTTCTATCAAGACAGTTCATATTAAGAAGCGAGATTGGGAGGATAGAGAAGTTAGGACATTAGCCATAAGCAGTCTCTGTCAAAAGCTACAGTCACTGCACTGCAGGGTCTTTTCTGCAGAGTGAACTTTCTTGTCACAGTGACATTGTCACACACCCTTGATTCACCATCTTCTGAAAACCAATTTTGTGTGTTTGTTTAAAATCAATCACCCACTGTCTAGCGATATTTGGATGCTGTCTCAAGGCTTGCTCCAGAGATGCCATTCTCAGAGGTACCACAACTTGTTCGTCTAGTAAAAAGCAGAACGGATGAAAGCCTGGCTCTGCAGAATTGGATGGCAGAGCTCCAGTTGTACGAATTAAGGCCAGGATCTTTTTCCCATGATGTTCCCATAAAGTGAATTTAAAAAAAAAATGTGAAAGTAGGACACAGCAGAGCTTTCCATGATCATAAATTTGCACCATATCCTGTCATTCATACGCAAGCACCAGTGCCTTTGAAATCACTGAGTCAATGGGAGACTTGCCTGACAAAGAATTACAGGATTACATCCTCAAATTGTTGAAGTTTCATGTGCGTAACTGAACAGAATTTCCTTTGAAATTAAGACAAAAACCCTTGTAAGGTTAAAAAGTGAATCTGAATTTTGTATTTTTCTGAGTCTGTAGTTCTTGCCTTGAGTCTCATTTTCGGAAACACAGACTTGGATGTGACCCAAAACTTTTTCAGCACCTCATCATTATTAACTCAATATTTCTGTGTGAATGTAAATTTTCCAGTCCTCGCTGA
Source organism: Athene cunicularia (assembly GCF_003259725.1). Lineage (NCBI taxonomy): Eukaryota > Metazoa > Chordata > Aves > Strigiformes > Strigidae > Athene > Athene cunicularia. The sequence goes on along the minus strand of NW_020799097.1, from coordinate 48,337,731 downwards.
CTAGACAGGCAGACAAAGCTAGATCAGTCAGGGCTTGCTTGACACATCTACTGTAGAAAAGGAGGAAGAGTGGAGGAACTTTAAAACACAAAGTTGTTAAAATGAACTCACACATGCTACCAGGGCAATATAAGACAATCAATTAAAATGATGCCTGATAAGAAGTCTGTAGGAAGCAGCAATGAAAAAAAGAAATTTAAAAGCAATGGGATTTACTATAAAACAGCATTTGAGTTACCAGAAGCCATGGGAACTAAACCAGCTGCTATGCATGAGAATGATACTCATCTAAATAGATGGTTTACCATGGGTTTCCTTAGCTTGCCAGGATTTTAGTGTTATTGTTTCTCTGTGGTAGCCATATCATTTCTGACCAGAGCATCACACATACTAAACTTTAATCCACAAAAAGAAATGTTCACCACCAGCTACGTACCTATTTCTGACACACTGACTCAGGCAGGCATAAATCATCATCTGTTACTTTTTCACCTCCATGTCTTGCCCAGATCTTGAGCTTGGCAGACCAAGGCACAAAGAGGTCTGGCAACTTAGGTAACTGCACATCGAGTCGGTAGTTTAGGTGTGATTATGGCTTGAAACTATCACAAGTTCTCACTGGTTTGCTGCAACCTTTACAGCCTGCCCTTGGGACAAAGTGTATGGAACTGAGGGGGGAGTGGGAGCAGCAGCTAGTGAAAAACCCAACAGCTCCTTTTCAACTCTTACTCTCCTTTCTGCAGCTCTTGCCATTTTGATTTCCATTCACTTAAAGGTGCCTTTATCTGAGAAGAAAGCAATGCCTTATATGTCCGTAAGGAATATATGTGCTTGTTATTCTCCAGCTCTGACAAGGATGTACTTTCTGTCAGGGAAACAACCCCTGCCCCAGCCCAACCCTCGTACCTAATGGGTAGCCACAGTCTTGCCCATGAATACACGTGAACACACATTGCCTGGATTCAGCCAGTGAACTTTGTTTGGGGACTACTGTTTAACTCTTCCAGGCATGTTTTTTATACTGCAGGCTCATCACTGCCTGCCCTGCTGCTGGAGGAAACCACTGAGCTCCCTTCCTGCTCCAGACCACCATCCATGCCCTGGGCCTGCCTCCTCCCTTCTGTTGGCCTAAGCATTTGGGAGGGACCTGGTTCAGGGAGTTGGATCATATTGTAGTTGACCTGGCCCACTCAAGAGCTTTTTTAATTCATTTTTGTTCATGCAACTCAGCTGTCTGCTCTGGTCCCACAGACACCTCCAGGGAGAGGAGAGTATGAGGTGGGAAGGAATGATTGGGACATACGCACAACCAATCTAAACTTGTTAGCTGTAGAGAGGTCTCAAAGGGTGTGGAGGAGATATTAAAGAGAGCCTATTTGTAACAGTTTCAAGAAATCAATGTGATATGAGTTCATCCCTCATGAAGCACCAGAGAATTCACGTGGGAGACAGCAATGGTGAATGAATGCTCCTCTTGCATGTAAAGCTTCAAGCAAAACTCACACCTTATTAGACATCAGAGAACCCAACCGTAAGACACAATTCCTCGCAGACCAGGCTCCATTGGCTCTGCTGTTCACAGACCCACTCATTTCTTTTTACTCTTTGATAACATCTGGTGGTTCACTGCAGCCTAACCTCTATGCAGCCGATGGGTGAAAAGGAACCAGGTGATCGGAGCATTTTCTTCTCTTGCATAACGAAGCACAGTAATTCCTGCAGATGTCAGAACTGGTAACCCTACCTGTAAGGCTGCCACACCAGCATCTTAGAAAAGATCCTCAGAGCACCTCCTGCCTTTGTTTTTGTCTATTTCTAACCCGTCTGTGTTGGATTTGCAGTGCTGGTTCCCTTGCTTAATTTTGAAAACAAAATGAACTCTTTATGAGAGGAAATGTCATGAAAGAAATAAACCAGGTTGATCATGATGATCAATGTTATGAAGACACTGGGTTTCCCTGGGATCTTATGTTTTTTCACCAGCTCCTATGGGAGACAATTCCACAGGGAACTGTGGATCTTACCATAAAGAGACTTTCCTGCTTATTTCTTCCTTTTTTTTTTTGACATACACATCTGCACTACCTCAAGTTTTCAATTATTGGGAATAGTCCTCTTTTTAAAAATACATTTAACATCTCTGATCTAAATCTTATCTCATAAATTAATCTTTTCAGACCCCACATTATTTTTCACATAGTTTAATCCAATCACAGTATGTGGTTTTGGTTAGCAGAGAAAGGAGCTATTTCAATGACATTTGTCTGTGCCCTATGGCCAGAAATTGTGTTGATCCTTTCTTGTGACCCTATTCTTGCAAAACCATAGAGCTGGACAAAAGTGCTAGTAATGCTTCTTGGTTATTTTGGGGAAGACATAGTGACTAATTTCTGAGCTTTTGAGCATCCCAGATTGAATTTTAGAAAAGACTTGGTTTAGGGTTTTCTTAACTGTCATCTCTTCACCTTTCCATCTCATGCCTTTTTCCAGAGAACTGAAAAAGAAAAGCTAGAGAGGGAAGAAAACCTGTTGAATTAATTATTTGTAGTGTAGCCTTTTACTACCTCAGAGGGACTCAGTCTAAATGCTATACTAGAGTCTTCTTTTTCTCCACAGATGTTGTTACTAAGCCAAATCAATTCTACCTCAACAGCCTCTTTAAAACTAATTTATTATTCTCCCTGCTCACTAAGAAAACCTAGTTACTAAAGTTCTCTCCTCGGATCTTCCTGACATTCACCTTAGCCTGCTTCAAATTACCCAAAATGCATTCACAGGACACATCAAAAAGGAAATGGAAACTTGGAAAGCTTATTTGTAAGTATGAAAAATTTACTTAATACTACCTGAAAATGGCTGGTTCCTGCTCAAATTGGCAAGAGAGATGACAGATACATTACCAGGGTGCTAGAAAGTTGATGGAGAAATAGGCAAAACTGGTGCTGGCCTGCCTCATGAAACAGACTAAAGCTGACAATGCCCTGAGACCTTCTTTAGTTTGTGAGAGATTTGTACCATTTCAATAAAGCCTCAACTATACAACTGAAATAGGAAGAAGCTATTCATTGGGCATGCTAAGTTCAATACATAGTTTTGGAATACATGTCTACTAAAACACTGGTTGAAATTGCTGATTCCCATTATGGTCTCCAGAACCTGGCTCTCAATCTTGAGAATGAACTTAGTTTAGCCCTGCCTTGTTTTTGGTATTTGAGTCATCAGTCACAGGCTGGGAGATTTCCAATGAGTACCTGTAGCTATTGTAAATTGGGTGATGTCATTGTTCCCTCCTGTTTGCACATACATCGTGGACTAGCATAGGGTCAGAAGCAGCTCTTCTGGAGCTTGCACTGCTCCGACCATCTCTGACAGAAAAAAGCTACCAGCACATTTTGTGCAAAACATAGATGTCAGCCAAGACTCCCAGCCAGAGGCTTACTTCACTTTGTAAGCACTCTTATTCCCCGTCCTTCTGGTTATTCTTCCTGACCATTCATTTCAACTATTGACAGAGGGGGAAAAAAGGAAAAAAACCCAAACCACAAAAACAAAACACCTACAGTCTCCAGTACAAATGTAGCAGACCACATAAGCACTGCCTGACTCACAATATTATCCACCAGTATCTTCTAGCAAAAGCAGGGGATAGGAAAAAAAGCAGCCAGACAAGAGACCTCTGGGCCAGTCGCCTTCTGCACCCTTTCCCCAGGGCTGTCTGCGCCTCTGCCCAGCAATCTGCAGAGGACGCAGCAGCCAGACTCCACCTACACAAAGTTGGCCCGTCTGGTTGCCTACATGCACTGAGACAGCTTCTCCCCTTTCTTCCCTCCAGGAATTTGGAGCCAGGACACAGGCCATATGAAATGAATGAGCATGGGCTCTCTTTTGTCATCGCCAAGCGGTGGTGGTAGCCCTCGCTGGGACTGCACACATCCTGGCATGAGAGGAGTTGCAACCCGTCCTTTCCCACGTCACCAAGTTGGGAGATGAGATGCAGGTCAGTAATATGACATAGCCTTGCAACCCAGAGGCAAAGACTGTTAATACTGCCTGGGATAAAACACACGTGTTCTCTGAAGTCACGCGGGCTGAGAGTGATGAACTGGCTTTGTAGCCTGTCCCCATGGGAGAGGACATTTATGAGTGATGCCTTGCAGTCCTCCAGGACTCACAAAAATACTCAGAAACCTGGAAACGGCCGTCAGCTTCCAGGACCCTCACAGGAGAGCTCCATGGAAGTCAGGCATTTGCAAGGGAAACTATTCTGCCACACTGAAATATGCCAACTACAGCAACAGAATTTAGTCCAGCACTAAATCTCATTCTTTCCTTTCAGGACAGCCATCAAATCAAGACTGGCAACTTATCTGACAGACCTGGAAAAAATGCATTAGGTGATGCCTCTTGGCGTAAGAAAACCTTCTTGAAAAAATAGTGTCCCCATGCCCTCCCTATGGCTGGTGTTGTTGGACTTGCTCTCCTGACCAGCTCAAGCTCCTAGCCCATCGAAGAACTGGGTGTGCCAAGAGACTCGCTTTGAAGATGGTCTGAGGCAAAAGACACTGCAGAGCAAAATCAGTAATCATTTAAATTATTCCCAGGACTCCCTGAGTGACATCTGTTGCAAATAGAAGAAGCAGTGGCAGAAGGGATGTGACTTCCAGGCTGTTCCCTGGGCCCAGGCTCTCCCTCTCTAAAACAGCTCCCCAAGGAATCTCTCAGGATGTCTCGAAGAGGCATTTATCGGAACCCAGGAGATCACAGAAGCCTCTGTCCTCTTGCCAATGCAGCAGCATGAGTTGTGCTGAGCTTAGAGGCCCTGGGACAGGGCAGTTCAGATGAAGATATTGGTAACACTGGGGAGTGTTTTGGCTGTAATTTTAAGAAGAGGAAGAAACGGGCAGAAAGGCGAGGCCAGAGAGTGAGCAAAAAAATAGGTCTGGACCAACTGTCTACAAAGGTGACAGCACTTCTGAAGTCTATTTATCAGTCTTTTTAGACCCTCTGCACCCTCTGAGCACCAGGTGTGTGCCCCAAGTGTGCTAGTCCTGGAAGTTTTCAGGAGGACCTGAGACCAGCCCCACCATGCTGGCGGCAGGAGGCCAGTCAGCTTGTGGCTCACCTCTCTGACATGAGCCTCACACCTGCTTCAGCTCCAGCAGCACCTTTCCAGAAACATCAGCATCACTTTCACTTCCTCAAGACCTTCCAGCTTTGGCAAGGCTGATGCCTGTGTTGTGTCTACCTAGGTGCAAGCAATGCAAGCCAGGAGCCATCTGCAGCACCCTGCCCCGATTCCTGGAAGATGTCCTCCTGGACAGCTCTCTGTCTCTCTGCAGCGTGAGACGACCAACTTCACAGCCTGTTTTTCCTAAGCAGTGGACTCTTGTCTGAACCAAGTAGCGAGGCTTGGCTGGCTCATGGAGGACACAGGAGTCAGTCAGGAAGGGGGAACCACTTCCTAAGAGTGGTGGGACCTGGGGGAAAAGAAGGAGTGCAAAGGCCCCGTGTTTTCTGGCAAAGAGTTACAGTGTCAGGCCTGACTGCTCTGGCATGTGTTTGTGACGAATGGCTGATCCCCAGGAGACGGACAGTCAGGCTGGAGCGTGTGTGTGGCCACACATTGTCTCACCCCCCCTTCCATACTGCCTTGCTGCCACTCTGGGGGTGAGCTGGAGGGAAGGCAACCAGCAAGTCAGGACACCACATGTCCTGAAATCCATGCCTCATGGGGAGTATTCTGCATCCAAAGAAAGACCACACCTATTCATGCTTTTTGTTTGCTGCTTGCCTGCTCAGGCATGGTGGCTGTAGACAGTGTTTTTGCCCATTCAAAACACCAGACTGATGGGAACAGCCTCTGCTGGCGTATGAGCAGGGCATGGAAGAGGGTGCCTGAGCAGTTCATGCTACTGGAGCTGCACCAGTGCATGGGCACCCTGCAAGGAGTTGCGCTCATTTCCATCCTGATCTCTCCAGTCACTCGTCAAACACGGGAGCCTGGCACTGGTGCAGAAGGGTGGCAGGGCTTCTTTGCAAACTGAAGTCCGGGAGGAGAATGACCTCTTTAGGTGTGCAGGTCCCACTGAATGGCAGTGGGGGTGAGGAGAGTCCTGCCCCTAAACACAGGTTTCCTTTGGGATGTGACTGGGGGTGCAAGAAGTAAAGGGGGCTGTCAGGGTGACAGTGGTTTATGGGGTGCTGACAGGGACTCTGTAACAGGACAACAAGGACAAGGTCTGTACAGATGAAAATAGCCAATGGTGGGCATGAGCTCAATAGTATCTTGGCCATGAATTCACAACAAATAAATCTCCTTTCACTCAAGGGAGAAGCTCTTTTGTTTTCAGCCAGAGGCTGAAAATCTATCTATAGCTAAGACCAAGTAAATATGCATTGACTTTCTGCTTTTTAAAAAGATATTTCAAAATTCATGTTGGAAAGTACCCAAGAATTTGTGCCAAGAAATTTCCACGGGGAAAAAAATTACTTCACTCATTCTTTTAAATTCTAATAAGAAATGTGCCATAAGTTTAATTTATGAATACAACTGATGAATATAAACATAAAATTATGTGAACTTTGGCATATATCTGTTGGAGAGCTGGAATTTAGTTCCTCATGTTAGGGATGAGTGGATGGGTAAAACATTTAGGAATATCCCTTCTTCTTACTTCACACCATATCTGAACTTCTGCCTGGATTACCAGCTAACAGAATACTCTAATTGCTCTGATGACTAGCACTTGAGTAAGGATTTGACTGTTGGGGGAGACAGCAAAGGCTAACAACTGACTCATCACATGGAGTCCTTTTTCTAGGCAAGTACTTATCTCGTTCTCCAGTGACTGATTGCCCAGTGAGATCAGGTTCTGAAAATAGTAGATCCAAACGTAACAGCACTGTTTCATTTTCGTGTGGATATATTGAGCTCGGGAAAGCTACTGTGCATTCATCAGAGCTCCCCACTACCACTCTTTGCAATGGCTGAGCCCAGTGTGGCCTTTGACCAAAGAGAGAGCAAATCGTTTCCAGCATTCTGGACAAAAAAGTAAGTCTAAAGTCATGAAATAATTGGCTGATAATGCTTCATGTTGACTTTACCCTGATTTGAGACCTTACAAGGCCTTTTAAACAGGGATCTAAGTCCACTCTGGTGCCCAAGTGTTTTGATGGCAGCAGGGGTTCCCAGGAGACCCTGAGTAAACCCGTGCTGGGAGGCAGAGAAGGCTGTGCCCAGCATACCCTCCCTTGCAGCCATTGAAGTCACAGCAGAAACAAAGCCAAGCAGGCTCAGCATAGGTTTCCACCACCAGTCCCAGAGTGCCTTACAGCACTTACAACCCTGTTTGGGCAAGCCAGCCGGTGCATGCTCCTTGCTGAAAAGGCCTATGTCATAGGCAGCCAGATCCTCTGGGGAAGGCAGGGCGTCTGGATGCTGAGCTACCCTGAGAGCAACCTGGGTGCGTGACACCCACACCTTGGCATCTCAGGGCCAGACATAGAGCCTTTAATCATCCCCTGACCTACATCTCACCCTACAGCATGCATTTACCCAAAGAAACCTTGGTTTGATCTGCTAGGACATACTACACCTGGCTAAACAATGGATGTCAAAATAAAGGCAACCTTTTCCAAAGGATTTGGGGAAATCAGGGGTGAAATTTGTTGCCAACCTGTGAAACAAAGGGTAAACACTTATTTGTATGTAGCTGGGTCAACGATTCATTAGTTTAGCCCCCAGAGCTATGTTGCTAACTGTTCTTTCAAAGCACGGTGAACAAATACCTGAAGGCTAGAAATTGCTCACATGGATCCAAACTGGTAGGTTGCAGACAGTCTGAAGAAGAACAGTATGGAGAGTTACACTATCTTAAGTTACATTAAATTGTATCCTTTGACGTATGTATCACTATTTTTAGGGATCCCTACAATATTCACTTGCTACACTGATGAAAATCTGTTCAAAAAATGCAAGACTTAAAGCTCTGATATGGAGAAGTTGGGTATGTCCAGGGACATTCATGAAAGGTCTTTAGGAGTGAGAATCAGTGAAAGGAAAAAATGTCTCCTGTATAGAAGAGTTTCTGACAAGTAACCTTTGGTGAAAGTGTGGATGTTGCATCTAGTGCTTCAAGTCCTTCTTGCTATGCACTGCCAGTCTGAAAAGCCTCGAGTGTTAATAATGTTATCCCTCTTCAGCAGGAAAATAATTTGTCATTTCCATTGAAAGGCTGAACTTGTGAGTGGTTTTAAAAGTCCTTCCACAGGTGAATTAAATAAATCACAGGTAGACACAGGCTGATGATTTGGATTCAATCACTTTTATGTGCACATACTCCAGTGGTGGTAATCCAGGGAACCAAAGAAGACAGGAGAGACTGTGGAATAATACACACCATTCAAGTGTATTTGAATAACCTTCTTTGACCTCTATATATTTATAATGAGAGATTTGTTAAGCAGACTTTAACACTGACCAAAAAAAAAAAAAAACCCACCAAAAAACCCCCAACAAAACAAAACAAACAACTTAGAAATATGATGGGTACTAGGATTATCTGGTCACCGGTGAGCATGTAGGATTCAACACAAAACCTTCATTTTCCATGTAAAGAGAGATAGGAGATGCCTTTATGACATGAAGATTTATCTAAAAATCTAATACACACCAAAAGCTGTATGGCTGCTGAGGGCACCTTCTAAACCCACCTATTAGTTCACTTCTGTGCAGGTGAGATCTGTTAAAGGTGTTCCTTCAAAATAAAATAAAGCCCTCTTTGAGCAGATTTAGTCCTTAAAGATGCCCTGGGTTAACTTGACTGAACCATTGATGAAAACTGCTGCAGATCAAATGCATTTACTTAATGGGGTGTTTGACTGAGGAGTCGTGCTAATTACCAGATCAGACATGTGGAACTATGCTGTGTGAACAGATTTAAAAAATGCTTTTCTTTCAAACTCGGCAAGAAGTGTCTGATACACTACAATCAGTTTATTCCTTTGGAAGATTTAATTCTCATGCTGGATGGCTCCTGAAAGCCTGCAATAGTTTTCTAACCTAGGTGTGGGCTGGCAATTTTCATGCAAATGAGATGATAAAGTATTGCCTCTTTACTTACACTCTCCATCTCCTCAGTAAGCATTTTTTTTTTTTTTTTTTTTTTTTTTTTCTCAGGCTAAAGAAAAAAGGTAGTTATTAAGCTTATAGAAAGTGAGTATCATAGAGTGAGAATGATCCCTTATGCAGAGACACCTTTCAGTCAACAAACTCGTCACTCTCCTACTAGAGTTTACCCAGCTTACAACCTTGACATACCTTGACAGGTACAGTCTGCTTTAACTATAAACAGAGTGAAAAGGCAGCTGTCTGTACTTGTTTGTGTACCTTTTCTGCATTGTTTAGTCTTTATAAAAACTTTGGCACTAGATTGGCACTGGATCTGTTCTGGATTTGGGATTTTGGTTTAAGAAAGTGCCTTTTCCAGTGTGCTCATTAGGTAAATTCTACTGTATCACATTAGTGCAGAGCAAGACAAGAAGCTTACTGATGAAACAAGACATATTTGGCACTGACACAGCCATCCTCCATTTCATTGGAGCTCCAAGCAGGGAGGAGACCTCAGTGTTTAGGACCTCTTCATTGCTAGAAAGATACTTTGCTTTTGCAATTTAGGAGGAGTTGAACACCGCTGGCTTGTTCAATACCATGTCAGTGTTATGCTGGTTTAGTCTGTCCCCTTTTAGTATATAAACATAAGGCAAACAAGTGTACATCAGATTCACAAGTGAATTTGGGGAACTGTCCTCTGACCCCTGATAGTCTCTGGAGCTGTATTTGCAACCCCAGGGTGGCACTTGCTGCTCTGGTGATACATGAATCCTCTCCAGGAGCAAAACACCTGTGCTCAGGGCACAGCAGCTGGGCTCATCCAGTGCCACTGAGAAGCAAGACTGGCATTGCACTGCGCTGCCCTCTGCAGAGGTACCTGTTTGTGTGCAGATAGCTTGTGAGTCTTTAGCTCAGCATAGGATTGTAGCATATAGTTTCACCATTTGAAAGTAGCCAGTAGACCAGCCCCTAACCACTACTAACCTAGCTACTCCTGCACAGACTCAGCTGTCCCTACTTGGCACAAGGAGAGCAGCACCAAAATAAAGGATTTATTTAGAACAAAGGCAATATAAAAAAGAAAATCCCAAAATTTATCTCAAAATATGTCAACTATCTGCAAGCTTACTGGTTGTCTAGTCACCCTCCTCATGAGCATCTTCATGGATTGTGCCTTCCCACCCAGATTAGTAAATCTTGCCTCATGATCCCTTCTTTAAATTGAAAATCCATCTCCCTCTCCAACTTCAGACAGTCTTTTTAAAGCCACTTAGCCCACTTAATCTGCCTCATTGTTCTTCAAGTTTGTTTGGAGATACCCTTATCTGGGACAGCATAGCATTAGCTTCCTGGTCGTTTTTCCAGCAGTCTCCAATAAATTAGTGCAGAAGAGGCATACAGCAAATACTAGACAATGTAAATGATTTATCTGTCTCCAAAACAGGATTTTGCAGTAATAACCTTGAAAGTACTAGACTTTACTATCCACAGACATACATCTCCATACCGTGGCTGTGGCTCCATGTGGCACATTTCATTAACATGCTATAACATCTCACTTTCACTTAAACCAGCACAGCTTCCATGTGTTATCAAGCTCAAGCTGCAACCATTTATGAAGGTGGTTGGAAATCACCCCACCTAAGTTTACACCCCTGCACATATGACTCCTCTGGCCTATTTCAGATACGTACCTCCAAATGAGATGAATTGAACCCCAAATGTGCCTGTTTCTCTTCACTGCTTCTAAAAAGAGCCTTGAGAACTAATTCAGACATAGATGTCTACACAGTAGACATCTAATTTTGGGCTAGAAGTCCCACCAATATAGCAATGCAGCAAATTCCTACATGGCTCCATTCTGAGCTAGCCAGACATACAGCAGGTCCACTATGGAAGTCATGTAGCTGTGCTATCATGGCAGCAAGCCCAAGCTAATAAAGTGTATTGCTGGAGGAGTATGTGGCAATAAAAAAGTGGCTACCTGACTTTTGGAAGGGAATAAGCTTGGTAGGGTACAGCAGATGTCTCTACTTGTTTGTGTACCTTTTCTGCATTGTTTAGTCTTTATAAAAACTTGTGATTGGCACTGGATCTTGTTCTGGATTCAGGATTTTGGTTTAAGCATCTGAAGAGCATTCTCCAGTGTGCTCATTAGGTAAATTCTACTGTAGCATGTTAGTGTAGAGCAAGTCAAGGAGCTTACACCTTGCCAACTAAAATGTTATCCAGCCTACAACTTAATAACTCTTAAAAGTCTTGCCAGCTTTGCTGTGAAGTGTGAAAAATTCACCTGAAGCACATACTCATGACAGAAGAACTCTAATGTAGATATAATTATATCAGCAAAAATATCCTTCAACTAGTGTAGTTTATTTATGTCAATAAAAATTACAGTTGCTTATAGCTATATTTAATATGCATCCCTGTGTATGCAGACACTCTTTTATATCATATATATATATATATGTATCAGCTGTTGTGGTATAGGTAGACATACAGCAGAATATCATTAGTGAATACAAGGACTCTGCTGGAGGAAGATTTCTGGGCATGCTTTTTGAGATGCTTGAAATGTGCATTGTGTCTATGGAAAGAGTGCACACTTTTCCCATTCTTTCTTAATAGGATATAGGTATAGTGTTCCCAGGGTAGGTTTTTAACTTGTTGCAGGATTTCTATGCAAATTAATTTAGTTAATTTTTCCTAAATGAAGAGATGCAAGCTATTCATAGCATGAAAACAAAGTATGGCTTGAGACTCAGCATACAACAGTTGAAGCATTTGAGTTTATTGGTTTGCCCAAGGCTAATTAGGGCCTGAGCCAAAGACCATTTGAAGACAGTGGGAGTCTTTCCACTGGCTTTAGTAGATTTTGGATCAGGCTTGGAGTGCTATAGAAAAAAAAAAAAAAAAAAAAAAAAAGAGAACGTTGTCACAATTCAGCCAAATAAATGAAAGCATCTGTCACTTATCATGATCTGAAACTACTTGAATGGAAAATTAGATTTATGCCCCTAGAGATCTGATGGAATCTGGATCCAAGCACTTTCTTTCTCTTGTAGTTTAAAATATTTCATTTTCACTTTGTTAGTTCATTTTCAAGAAATAATCTCCCCCCTTTCCTGTAAAAAGAATAGCTTCATCTTATAAGACCCAAGCCTAGAACTGATATTAATGATTTTCAAAAAAAAAAAATTAAATTCCAGTTTTGCTGTTGTGATAATTGGAAGCTTGGCTTTGCATGTGAAAAGAGAGAGGGCAAGAGCTGAGTAAATGGATTGGCTTTTACTGCTTTTGCGTGTAGCGGCAAAGCACTGGCCCTTCTGGCCACTTGTGTCTGAACCCCCCGTGCCCTCCCTGTGGGAGGCTTGCTGTGCCACAGGCAGTGACCGCTCCAGCCCTGGGACCTGCTGCTGCTCCTCACCACCTGGGAGCCCCCACATCAAGTATCTCTCGCTGCTTCCACATCCCTGCCGCTCGGGGGACAGAGAGGAAAGTGCCTCCCTCCTCTTTACATCTCAGACCCCAGCCACCCCGGCTCTGCTCTTACTTTCACTGTTTAAATGACTTTCTAAGTAAATAAAATACATTTTTGACCCAGCTTGGAAGTGATTTTTGAAGAAAATAAAGGCATTGCATGTGCCTTGCTTGGGCAGCTTTAGGAAATGGTTTAGAAAAAGCAAGAAAATTAAAAGTAAGGACTCCTTTCAATCTTGTTTTCTTGCTCAAGCAAACAAAGCTCTATTCAGTTGTTTAAGACAGATTTTCAACTTGGGCCAGGCAGATTTGCCAACTAAACTATTCACTACCCTAAAAAATTACTCCACTTAAGCAATCAACAAGACTCATCCTGCCATTTCCATGTGCTATCAAAGAAGGTGAGCTGAAAAGCACTGTATATGAGATGCATGTGGGGGATCTAGGGTGTCCTTCTAACAAACCATGTTATAACAGGCTTTTTGGTACACGGCCACATTCCAGTGTTTCCCTTATGAAACGGAGACATGCAGCAGCACATCCTCCTTCACACTAACCCAGGAGCTGCAGCAAGCTGTTCATCAGGGCCCTAAACAAAGGATGGGTGAAGTTGTTTTGTCTAATTTCCAACTCACTTGAATGTCATGGGTTTTAAAGTTCATCAGGCTTGAATGGTTATTTGGTTTGCATTCCTCCAAGGTGAGGCTGCAAGGGTGGGGTGACGTCCTGGATGAAATATGGGGCAGAGGAGACAAACAAAACAGAGAGACAATGAAAATGGGAGCAGAGTGGAGGAAGGAAAACAGCTAAAAAACTGAAGCATGCCCTATAGGTATCCTCTGTAGGGCATCTTATTGTCTTGGGCTGACATATGCTTCAAAGCCAAATGCAATTTTATTTATGTTTATAAGACTCAGGGCCTTAGGGCCAGTTAGGGGGTGAAAGAGGGAAAGAAGAGAGGGGAAAGAGACTTCCTAGAAATGTGGAATGGGCTTTCCCCACCTCAAAATATTTTTATTAGTGTATGTAAACAAACTAGAGATGGGGTAAGGGAAAAGTAAAACACTAAAAACAGAGAGAGTAGTGATTAAATGAGATGGGAGTTTGGTTCTTTGTGTGGGATTCAATTAGGAGATTAAATTACATGGGAAGACATGAGAAACTCCAATGGCAAGGGAAAGAAGTGGAGGGAAGAAAGAGATCTGATCTAAGCTCTCTGATAATTTCCCTTAATACATGTCCTTATCTCTATGTTTAGTGTAGTAGATATAGTGAGGTAGATATAGTGAGGGTACTGGCTGGAAGAAGCTGCAGTGAACTGCCTGACAGTCATTATAGTGTCCCCATTTCTCCTGCAAATTCTGCTCTCATGTAAAAGTGTCATCAGTTTGAGGGCATCATAAGGACTCTTTCATGGAGTCTTTAGGACTAAAACCTTGTGCTTAACTAGATGAACTAGCAAGGTCAACCTGTGCCTTCAGAAATGTGTTTTCAGATTCTAGAAAAGGATAGCTCTCACTCAGCCACTTGAACGAGCCCCCAAAAATTGCTCCCCGTGGGTCTTGTTCCCCCTCCACCATGACCTGGATTCTCCAGGGAACACTCCTTTGAGGGGAGCAAGATGGCTTACTCTTGTTCCTGGGGAACCTCCCAGAGCACCCACTGGAGGAGGGCAAAGACAGAAAAATGGCAGAACCATCCTTCTGTTGTCTCCATCTTTCTCTCTAGAGAAGCCCAGGCAGGAGCAAACGGACATAGCTGCAGACCCTGCTGGGTCACCCTCCACCCCCTCCTGCAGCCTGGGAATAGTGGGGGGATCTCCACCTCTCCTGCCCCCATTCCCTGAGCTGCCTCAGGGCCAGTGCAACTCTGCACCACCCTCGTCGCAAGCCTGTATTTAGAGAGTACATTGAGTTCCTGACTATTAAAGAAAGGCCTGGAGGTGGTGTGTGTGCTGTGGGACACATGTATCGTGCTAGATCACTTTTCAATAGAAGGAGTGCCATTAGCAGCTGAACGGGTGGTGTGAGGTAATGAAACATTGAAAGAGTGTACACTTTTTTGGCAGGTTCTGACCTCTTGCATCACCGGCAGCATTTGGCTTTGCTGAGAAGGGTGGATCAGGCACCTTGCTGCTCTCTGTGGCCTCACCTGCAGCTTGCACTTTGCCTTGGCACATGACTGCCCTGAGTGACTTGGAGCCGTCAACACCTTCCTTCACTCTGCAGAAGTGGCAGGCGACACTTTTTGTGCTATAGTTACCAGTTAGTCTGTAGCTTCCTGGTAGGATGCTAATGAGAAATGACAGCAAAGTGGGTGCAGTGACAGAACAAATGTTAATGGGATAATATCCTACTTTCATTATCTCCACCTGCCTTCTATATTCACTTACCTTCAGAGATAATCTCTAGCATTTAATTTAATGAGCTTTTGTGTAGGCTTGCTAGCAGAATGTTTTTGATTGTATTTTTAAAGCAGAAAAGCACGCTTATCAGGCAGGATTTTTCAGTCTCTTGCAGCTGCAATTTAAATGTTTGCAGGAAGAAATAATAACTACATGGTAAGTTTCTGATGGCATACTTGTGGTCTGCATTGTCTTCTGGATTTGAAAAATCCACCACTCTCACCTCACATGATAAAACCTGACAGACAAGAGGATCTACATGTGATGCCTTCCACAAATTCTCCAGAGCAGAGGTTTGAAAGCATGTCATTGTTTTTTATTTAGCCTTTTGAATGAAAGTTTTAAAATTACCTTCACTAACTAGAAGTTTTTTGGGAGGGCAGAAAAAAATGACATTGCAGAGGAACTCTCCCTTTTCTTCATCCTACTTGATTAATGGATATTTGCATAATGTATCTGTTGGGCTCTTGGTGCCTTCCATTTCTGACATTTCTGTGCCTTCAACAAAGGAAGAACAACTTT
The DNA here is from genome assembly GCF_003259725.1 of Athene cunicularia. Lineage (NCBI taxonomy): Eukaryota > Metazoa > Chordata > Aves > Strigiformes > Strigidae > Athene > Athene cunicularia. The sequence continues at coordinate 48,322,213 of NW_020799097.1, read as the reverse complement.
TTTTAATCAATAACATTTAATTAGAAATCAGAGAGCCTGGCTCATGTCTGTCATTAAAAATGAAACAATGATTACTGTACAGCTCTATAGTTTGATAGATAAATTCATTAACTAGCAGTAAAGCAGATGGACTTGGGAGACTCTCCTCATTATTGTTACAGTAGTCTGAAAGCTGGCATGGTTGTACCTACACCCATCATGAGACAGTGCCTGCCACAAACCTGTGCAGCTGATATGTATCAAAGACAAGGAGAAAGGAAGCAACGCTGGTCACAGGCGGGAAGCTGAGACATCCAACATTGCAATGTGAGTCTGTGTCAGCACAAAAACCAGGACAAGTCCTCTGAGTTCCTGATCAGTGCATTTGGCTTAAGGTTGTGTCTCTCTTTTTTTTTTTTCCCCCCACCAATTAATACTGCGTTAATGACTTGGACGTATGGCAGCAGGAATACTACCAAACACTTTGACATCCAAAAAGCACACCTGAGGAATCATGGTGGTTATCTGATGTTGCTTTCTGCAGCCCATGATACCTCCTGAAGTTATTTTTTGACCAAAGGCGTTCCCTCAGACAACCCAGGGAGACGAAAGTACTCTCTGCTCAGCTCCTCAAATGAGCTGCCCTCTCTGCCCACTTCCTATTTCTCACAGCAATCACTGAGGATCACTCCTAACCTATCAGGATGTGTCTGTGGCATCGTTCCAGGCAAGTAAACAACACTAGACAGTTTGGGAATACCAGACCAGGAAGGGTTTAGAAGCACCATCGTGGGCTGTCTCCTTCATTGTGTTAGTGACTGAACCACCCAGTGCTTGTTTCCTCCAAATAGCAGCCCTGTAATTGTTTCCTCTTGTCTCGTTCATTTTTAGAACTGTTTTAATTTCGCCTATTGTTGACCCTGCTAGTTTAGTCTATTAAGCTTTACATACACATGGAAAAAAATAACAGCACCTAACTTCCTGCCTTCCATTAGCCTCAAGAGCAACTCTCAGAGCAACACACATAAGGAACTAGGAAAGATTTTAATTTTAAGCTGTGATACTACCACAATTTAGAAGGTTAAGATGGGCAGAATTTAAGGTATGAAAGGGCAGCTCATCCCATGCATTCTTCACTCATGTTGCTCACTCTACAGGTCAATGGGTCTGGACTTACTAGCTGCAGTTTGAGATGCTGCCCAGGGAATGGCTTGTTGCAGCATTATATTACAGATGTATTAGTTTGTTCTGGTTTTATTTTGCACTTCCTTTTTCTCCTAGAAAAAATATCCAGGGTCTTGGTGAAATTCCTGGGAGATGCTGCCTATTTCAATATGTTATAATATTTAATATTTTGATCTAAGCTCTCTGATAATTTCCCTTAATACATGTCCTTATCTCTATGTTTAGTGTAGTGTAGTGTCTCTACCCCCAGTCATTTCAAAATAATATCATCTGATTTCCCAACAATCTTCATGTTAGTCTGTTACAAAGTTTTAACAGTGTACTGGTTTAATATTGGTTTCTAATAGCTGCTTGTGTGGAAAAGAAGAGCTCTGGGGTTGTTTTTCATGCAACTAATGGAGTAGTCCCTTCACGGGGAAAGACAGCAATTTCTGTTTTGACTCCTGTAGGCTTTGGATTGGGTCCAGGTTACTGAAGTTCTAACAGTCTCTTGCTAGAGCTCTGTGGCCACCTGCATCCATACCTGGACTCATCCATACACAAATGCCTTCTTAAGTGACCTCCTGGCGACCTTCAGCACTTGATGGCATGTGTTGTCCATGACAGAACAAGAACTTACTGAATCAGCTGGTTCACACCAGTGCTAAGCATCTGTTACTTAAGCAGAACAGTGTTAAGGCCAAGGTGCCAGAAGAAATTTCATCCTTGCAATAACCCACACCACAGGCTGGAGTGCCTGGCAGTGTAGGGGAACTTCATCATGCCAGGTAAAGTACTTTGGAAGCTGAATGGAGACAGGTGAGCACCCAAGAATGAATTCCCAGCTGAGTGCTTGACTCAGCATGACAGGACTTCCGAATCAAACTATAATAAGTATAGAAGAAAGAGGAGTCAGGAGTATTTTCCTCTTGCTTGGATTTGGCACCTTTGTGAAATCAGGCTTCAGAAACTCAAATGCTTTTCTGTGCTCAGGATAGCAATTTTATGCCCTGTATTTCCTTAAGCTTGGATGAAGTGCAGGAGAGCTGAGCACGCACACGACCAATGTGATCAAGCAATGCCCGTTTATTACAACTAAGAAAGCCCTTTTATAATGTTCTCCCGCACATGTGAGTAACATGCAGTACAAGTCCTCAGGATTGGACAGTTAACTTAGCCCCCGCTTTAAACCTTCTTATGATTGGATAAAAAGTGCCACATCAGCCTTGCCAGGCTTCCTGCCTTGTATAACTTCCTCTTCCATCCCAACCCCTTCTGGGGGTTGTTTGTCTCGTCGAGTTTCTCCCCCCTCATTCAGGGTCACATCCTTATCGTATTCTTGCTCAGCTGAGGCTCTTATCAGTCTTGTTCTCACGCAGGATTGCTCACATGGCCATTCTCTTCCTGAAAGTCCTCTAGAATCCCAACAATGAAGAATTAAGTACCCATGCTCACCTTGTGCATGATGCCATAGACCCCTCATACAGGAAGCAGGAAATCTGGCTGGTATCCTTAGCCTGAAAGGGCTTGACTCCAGAATTCCTACATCCCAGAAGAGCCCTGTAACTACCAGATTGGTTCTTCTGGGAGAAATAAACCTCCACCCTTTCTGGTGGAGCTAAGCCAGGGTGAGATATGACAGACGAAGCCAAAGTTCCAAAAGAAGAGTAAATAATAAACCACCTGATGCAGTGCTCTCCTGAGAAGGGCATGCAGCAAGGGAGATGGGGCATTCCTATTTGCCAAAGAGCCTTAGGCACAAAGTCCTGCAGCAGGGAGTCCCAACAGCAGCTGTTCACTGCAAACCTTCCTTCTCTGTTCAGAGAACTGACTCCAAAGCTGAAGCATTTTGATTGCAAACACTACTGGTTTGTTTGGAGGGGTTTTTTTTCCAAGTAAAATCTGTTTTCAGTTAACTTTACATAAAAATCCTGGAAGAAGCTGTAAATTTTAAGGCTTTCTCATACTTAGAGGAGCAAGCATATAATATATAGACAGAAAGAGCAGGAGTTGATATATGATACATTTATATACTCAGCCCTTTTGTTGACAAAGCAATTTTATCATCAAGAAGAACTGTCATGACTCGTAACCTTAATGACTTAGCCTTGTATACAGTAGGGTGACAAGAAATACACACAAATCCCTGTCTTTGGTTTTATATACATATTTCTCTTTTTATCTTTTCATGCCTTGCTGCTTTCCAAAACCAGAAAGTGCACTGAAGTCTGCAGTTCTTTTCAACCACATTTTCCTGATTCCAATTTAATTTCTATTTTTGTATTTAAAAAGTAACACAAAAAAGGGCCATGAATGTATAAAAATAATCAAGGTTAAATTGAGGTGCTCTCTGTGAGCAAAAGCACATCTCTTTTCCATCTAATGCACCTACTGCTGGAAGTGTGGATCAGTCACAGTGGGAAGGATGCTTAGCACCATTAGCTGGGAACAGAGAAAAGATTGTGTCACTGCTTTGATTAGGGAATGCAGAAATTTTCATTCATGCCTGTATAGGCTAGCTAGCACTCTGGTTTTCTGCAGCTACAAGCTGCATAGTATTTTCAAAACACAGTCACAAAAATATCCCCGTGGAAGACAAAAAGACACTTCTTTCATGTGTGCCAGTGGTATTGTTGCCAAGGTCTGATTCAACAGTAATGCATGCACATTTCTCAGAATTGGAGACTTATTTTTATTTCAGGGTGCTGCATCAATTTATCATAAAGTATGAATCATATGACACCAATATTTACTTTAAGTACAAGACAAAGTCTAATAGTTCCCAAATGCATTCAGCTTTCATCTCTTCTGTTCTTCTTTTTATCTCACAAAATACTTATAAATACTAGTGTATACTTCTTCCAGTATTTATACTTGAATGACACATAGTACTCAAGATAGCAATGAATTCTAAGTCAACTCTGAACATAGATTCTGCTGTTATCAAGCAATATGCTAGCAAAAATAGCAGTGTATCTCAACAATGAAATAAAAATCTGAAAGTTTTCAACTATTTTGAAACCAAATTCATGAGGCTTCATATTAAAATAGGGACATACAGTTTCTCTGCTCATGGGGCATGCTTTTACCTTCGTTGTAACTACATAGCTCTTAAGAAAACAAAGCCCCTCGAGCTCTTCATAAAGGCGATTGATAATAGGTAGATACCTCATCGGTTTGAAAAATTGCAAGTATTAACTGAACTGCAACTCTTTAAGCACCCCTGAAACTCCAGTGCTTTATCTATTATCTTGAACAATGTGAGTGATGTATCTTGTAGAGCAGAGTGACAGTGTTTGCTAACATTTCCATTTGTAGAAAGCAAGAGGAAACCTAATCGTAAAAGGATCCTGAGAATGCTGGTTGCCAAACTTCTCAGTTTTCAAGGAAAGAAGAGCTATTGGGTGTTAAACTGCATATGCCTGCATGCTGCTCCTTAGAGAGTAATACATGAGAGCAAATCCATTTATCAAGACTCTGTTTGCATGTTAAGTGTGCCCTAAAAGTAAATACATGACAGCTTCTCTCTGCTCTCTGTGCCAGTTGGTATGATTACAATACTGTTTACCCATCTGCACATGCCTCGGGATGTTATATAGCCTATGCCATGATATCATAGCCAGTGCTGTGTCACTTGAATGCCTTTCAGTGCATTAAATGACACAATGAAATGAAGCAGAAAGACTGATGTGACATTGCCCAATAGGAAGTGTTTATCTCTGTTCCATCAGTGTTTAATTGACTTGCAAACCACTCAGGACTCTACAAACATTAAGTGAAGAGATATTTAGCAGAGGGTAACACTTTACACTAAGTGTCTTTAAGTACACTTGTTCATAGTATAAATGTTCAATAAATAACACGTTTTAGATATGCACACTGTGAATATTAACAATGTAATTCATCTTTGGGTTCCCCTATCTATATAACTGAAGGAAATTTATGCTTAGCATGCTGAAAATATTGATGGTATTATACAGTGAAATCTTTACTTGCCTGTATTACTTTGTCTTACTTTATTCCAGTCTGTGCTTTGGAGTCTTACAGGTCAGTCATCAGAAGTTTGCAAGTAATTGTCATTAATGCATTAAGTAGCAGGATTAGTGCCTATCATATGCTGATTGGTTTTTTGTCCTTTTCCCAAGAGGAGAGGCATTCAGTGAATTGTTTGGGTTTGGTACAGAGTTATGGGGTTTTTTCCTTACATTTGTTTTTTTAATATACATACTGCTATGTGGAATCAAAGACTATCCCACAGACTGGGATACAGAGCACAGGCCTAAAAAGATGCTGAGCACATGTATTCCACGTGTCCATCTACCACAAGCAATATATTTCCCAGCATACCACAGAAAAAAGATTTGTGAAGATTCTTGTGGGACTATGTACTGCCACAAGAAGGGAGAAAGAGAAATCAGGATCACTGACAGCATCCTGTTTATGTTTGCTGCTTGGCTTGCTCACAGGGTTGCAGGAAATTATTTATTTGCCCCTCTGTAAAGAAGTCCCCACTGCCTCCCAAATGCCCATGGGCCTCACCAACATGGCATGAGGGAAAATGTGTTCCTGATCCCAAATGTGGTGATTACTTTATGTACCGGTTTGAAGCCCCAGCACATTCTGCATTGTATCCTTGGTCTTACTGTAGACAATGTGTATTGCTGCAGAAGGAAGCAAGAAGAAATTATTTTAAAACCAAAACAAACTGGGAGCCAAGTTTAATATCAAAGGAGAGAGAAAAAACCTTTGGTCTCTGCAGGTGGCCAGCAGAAACATGCAGCCTCATGTTAATGTGACACAACTCATCTCGTGAACAACAGAGATCACATCTTCTTTCCATGTTGATCAGAAGGGCTAAAAATTAAACAGCCAAAGACTGATGGCTCAAACATTAATCTATATGCTGGGTTCATCATACCTTGCCATACAATCCCATCCATAAATTTATCGTAAAAGTAATTTTGGATTCTTCCTCCCACAATTCTATTAGGAAGGCCATTTCGGAACCAACTGTTTTGATGGTTGGAAAATGTTTTCTAATTTCTGTTCTAAATATAAGTCATTACTGTAAGGCAGGCAAGGTCCAAGAAATGGGCCCCGATGTGCCAGACACTTAGAAATTGGTGGGATTTATGATTATCCTCAGACCCTACAGGAGTTTATTCATGAGTCTGACTACTTCTGCAAAGATTTTCATCCTTATTACACATAGTTTCACTAAATCAGAGGAAAGTTTTTGCTCACTATGGTCTTCACCAAAGAGCATGAGGAGCTCTTGGGCTGTGCATGTAATGGTTTGCAGAAGCTGGAAAAGAAAATGATTTCAATAGCTTCAGATAGCCTATATGCTGTAGAATCCTGTGCCTTTTGAAGTTTCTTTAGCATTGAAAGCCTGTGTACATCACATTGCTGTACCCCAGCTAAAGGACATAAATAAGCGAAGCCAGATCATCATGTACTGAGATGAGATGGAAACTCTTCACTGGTCAGAGATAACAGAAAAGCAGCTGTGTTGTCATTTAGGATGAGCAGTACTCCAACAATATTACTAGATTGCAGTCTGAATCAACTTATTAAAGCCAAGAAAATTATTCACTATGGCTACAAAGTCATCAAATTATTCTCCATCATCCACTCACACAGTTTCTGTCATGGCTTTATATCAGATCAATCACTCTTTACTCATAATCTGACCTGTCCAATAAATGGGATATTCTGGCAGTAATAGTGTAAAAGAAAGGTGGAAGAGATGTAAAGATTAGGACTTCCTCCAGTGAGATATCAGTTTAATTCATTGACCTAAAATCCTACCACTTTGCTCAGTGGAGACAACAATGTCTTGGTCATCATCTTTAAATGCTAAACACAGGGTCAGGGAGACAGAAATGCATGCATATCCCTATAAGCACACCCATTCACTGGAATTACAGAATCCATAATTTTAGCAAATTATCATTTGAAAAAGTAAGTTTTTCTGGATCTAAAATATTACTTTCAAGTAAATAAGCTTGTAAATGGCATGTAACTTCTCCAGATTTACAAGTGGGGTGTTTATCTAATGGTATTTCAGTATAGTCAGATGCCTTCAGCGCGGACCAGTGAATTATGCACTTGTTCTCTGGGTGAAGTACTGGCAATTTCAGTTCAGAGGTCCCAGACTGGACTTTCTTTCACAAGTCAGGAAGGACACACCTTGTCTGTAAGTCTTCAGCTGAGATGTGCCTTGGGTTTTAGGAGCTTCAAAAGTACATTAAAGAATAAGCAATGCAAATGAGCTGCTAATTAATAGGTACCATGCTGTTGGAGAAGGTAGCTGTTATATGTACAGTATTTTTTACAAAGCTACTTATACATGTTCAGAGCACTCCTTAAATGCTCAGACCTGAAGTAGACTGCAGGTACTCAGGGTTGAGGAAGATGTTTGGATAGATTTGGTATCTTCAGTAGAGTGGATATAAGCATGCTCCTAAATTGTACTGTAGCTTCTGCATAGATTTTTGAGAGTTTATTTTGATCCATCTGTCTGTGCAATCTTGTATGGTTTTGGATCCATGAACAGCAATGTGGTAAATTGCATGAAAGTTTTTAGAAGTAATCTGTCAGTCCTAGAAACATTTCTCAGCTATATTACTTCAAATAAATACCTTCCTTTTAAGTAAGTCCTACTGTCTTCTTTATTTAAACTGATCATAACTGAATTTCCTTTGAGACCCTAGTCAAATATTTCAGCAGGGACTGGGGAACAGCTAATGACAAAATCTGTAAAATTCTGTACACTGCTCATCATATTTTTGTTACGTTAACAATCTTCACCTGTTTTGCTTGCTTGCTCTTTTTCAAATGTGAAATACTCTTTGGGTAGGCACATGATTTAGATGCTGCAGATTTTTTCCTATGTTTGTGCTTTATTGCAGTAAAATAATTTAGCAAAGCAAGGGAGAGAAGAGGTTGTAATTACACCTCAACCACATCTGTGTGGTGATGTGACAGTGCACATGGCAGTCTCCCTGCTATGTGAACAGTCAAGACAAGGAACAGAAGTTCTTACCCCAACACAGTATATCTCTGCAGACAGCAGTTTAATTTGCACAGGATCGATGCCTGTGAACAGCAAAGACTGTCTCCCCTTCACCTGCCAGATACCAGGCAGGTGCCCCTTATGTAAGTAGGTGTCAAGGAGGCCCTGCTTGTGGCAAAAACTCCCAGAAGTAAAAACACCATTGCTGGCACATATGTGAGAAAATCCACAGGAAAAATAGCCACGCATGGCCCTGCAGCCCCAGGCAAAGTTCTTAAATCTGGGAGAGTTCCCCTGTTTTGGCAGGGAATTTGAGCAGGACTTTGTGTTCTAAAAGCATGTAGCAAATTGCTTTTCTACCCTAAGTTCCAGTTCCAGGTTAGTGAAATTTCTTAGTACAGTACATAATTTTTAGTACCAGATATACCATATAATAGCATGTTTTATCAGCAAGGTGAACTCTCATTCTATCAGCTACACAGATCTTCCTGAAATAATCTGCACTGCAAACATAAACAGCTACTTTTTTATTACTTAAAACACCCCTTTCAACTTTCATTGTCACCAAGACAAAATGGCTTCAAACAAAAAAATTCCTCTAAAACAAACAAACGAATGAAGGGTCACGAATCCTCAAAAATAACAATGTCGCAGGTCTATTTTGGTAATTCTCTTGGCAGAGTAATATGGAAGCTTCTCTCAAATGAACTGCTTCCAAGTTTCAAGGGAACAGCTCATAAATAGATTTTGTTCAGGAAATTCACAAAGTTTGGGTAGGATAATGGGAAAGTAGCTGATTAAAGGCTTATTTTGAATTTACCTCTCTGACCAAGTTACAGCAGTGGGTTTGCCCCCAAACCGGACACCAGCATGCTTCTTTTTCTTAACCCTTTATGGGTTTTTTTTCTAAATTAAATCTTCATCCTTTTCTTAGTGGAGACTTTATCTATGGAGCCAGAGATAGCGTTTGAGCCAGGCAAGGAGACAACACAGTATAATAAGGGACATAGAGGTCTTTGTGATGACAACAGGAAAAGCCCAAGGAAGAAAAGAGAGTGGCGCTGAAGGATGTGTGCCAGAGAGGGACCGGGGAGGGAGGGGATGCCGGGGCCAGAGAGAGAAGAAGGTGAAGGAGTCCTGGAAGTCGCTGTTATTTCAAGAGATGGCACAGATAGGCAGAGAGCAGACTACAGAGCGTGGCCGCTGACCTTTCACAAGCTTCATGTTACAGCAGCCGTCAGCTGCAAGCACCGGCAGAGCTGGTCTGTCTTCAGCGGTACTCCGAGACATCCCATCACCGCCTTGCTGCAACTCCTCTCTCCCTTACAGACAATACTCACTTTCCACAGCTTCCTATTTTAAACCCCCATGAACCTCCCAATTATTCAAGTAGGTTGTGTCCACTGAGCATACAGCTGGCAAAAATTTGACACTGCAGGATAGCAGGAGGAAAGGACGTTTCGATTTCTTCAGTAAAACATGTCACTTTTATCTTCAGTCATTGTGAAAGAAATCAAAATTGAAGTCTGAAGCATTTCCAACTTCTCTTATCAAGGGGAAAATACACATAGGAATGATTCCATCATCAGGAAATATAATTTTAAAGGGACAGAAATTATGTAGGAAGACTTTCTCTTCCTTTTCAAACCCTTTTTTTCTACTGAAGAATATAAGCCTACAGATTTTATACTCTTTTTTCTAAAGATACCAAAAACCAGGCATTTCTCAGTTATTTTTCTATATAAGAGCATAGAAAAACTAACTTTCTTCTGGGAATCTCTCCCTATATATGTATATTAAACTGAGAAAAGACACAAAAAGATTGGCATTTTAAAGACTTTTAAGCTAGTCATAAAAAGAAACTGGCATATTAATTTCACACTAACCAGGATGCTTTCTCCCAAAGGATCCTAAAGCATTTTAGAAAAATCTCTAAAGGATACAGTGATGTATAATTGACAGACAGTCATTCTTCTGTTGAGACTTAGCAGCTTGTTGGAAGCCATACTACCCAGTTATTTAAGACAGGAAATAAAATCTATTTCATTTAATTGCAGGAATAATGTATGTGGCTAGAGCAATACCTTGATATGACATTTGGTCACGTCACACATTTAATAGCTGTGTTATTGTGACAAGCGCTATGCAATTCTCCATAGCCCAAGTGGTCAACATGGTTTCATCTGAATGATGGCATCTTCAACTGTATAGCACTACCCTAAATATCGTTTGGGACACTGATTCAGTGCTGACTCAGAGGGGATATGCTAACATGCTAAATTACAAACATTGCTCTCTATACAATGTGCTACCTGGGCATTTTCTCCTCAAAGCAGGATCCTTGTTAAACTAACTAGTTTTGAAAAGGGAAGAAGAGCAAGTATGTAGAGTGTGAAAGCCTTCTTCAGAGAAATCGAGTCACTGTTCATTCCAAGTTCTGTGAGATTTCAGCACACATTTTATTGCAGTCTGGGTATATCCTCTAAACAACTTTCACTCTGTTTTCCAGATTTTTTTACAGAGTTTGCTTCCTTTAAAAGTGGGATAAATGGCAAGTTACATCTTGCAGCTAGACTTGTTCAGACTTGTATATGACTGATCATCTCCAGTGAATACACACACAGGCACCACAGAAGGTATCACATCAAGGAGGTGCAGCACAGCTTCTTGTGATCTCAATAAAAACCCTGTTGTTCTTGGTGTTTGGAAGCTTTCAGTATCTTTTGGCCATCCCCTTGTCCCGGAACTGTTTTCTGAGGTATGTGAAGAAGTATGGCCCCTTAGTTACCTCCCCCAGCCCATTTTGTGAGAGTAAGACAAGTTAATTGTGCTAGATGATACTGATGACCCTTTCAAGTCATGTAAAATGATACTGCTCTACTTATCACAGGTAGATAGCCATTAATATTACGTGTACTGTCTATGGGAAGAGAAAGGGTCTTGTTTGTTTTGAATGTTTTCAAAGGTAGGAAACAAAGGGTCCTGTGGGGACACCAGCACACAGCAGACAGAGCAGCCATACAAATTGAAGTTAAAAGACAGGAACCTGCAATAAAAATGGGTGAAAGACAAAAACTTGGCTGTTTCTTTATAATAAGACTAAGCCATTTCACTGAGGAGTATAGCAGTAGTACAGAAGTAGAATCACGTATTTAACTCAAACAGAGCTCTTGGCCAGAGCTCCCTCTTGGTCAGTCACTATTTTTACTGAATGAGGTCCTTAATTCTTACTAATTTTTAATTGGATTCATGTGTGTTCATGAAATCTCTTAAAATAATGGACATCTCTCAGAATCTGGGCCAGAAATTTTTTGTCCAGATAAGTCCCAAAGAAAAGTAGGTCTAGAGTCTGAAACCTTTGCATTATTGTAACATTAATCATTACAGTTTACAAGCACAGGTCACAGTCCTTAAATCTAACTATAAACAACACATCTCAGTATAAGGGTCTTTCTTTGCAATCATGGGCACCACTCAGCTTGTATTCAGTAGAGGGGCAAGTCAGGATGAGGAAGAAATTAATCAGCTGGGTAAGTGATGGGAGGATTTATGAGCTTAATTTTATCTTGGTGAAATATTTAATACCCACAGAACAGATTTTTCAGCTTGATTCAGTTTTCTGAGACCAGTGGACTTTGGAGCTAGCCTTTAAATTCTTTGTTTAAGAAAACCACACCACAACATCTTAAAAAGCCTGAAAGTATAATGCACCTATTTCTTTGTAACATGCAACATCTATTGCACTCTGAGAAATCGCATTTTTAAGTCAGTGGAAAGTGTCTCATTAGCTTGAGTTGGCTTTGGATCAAGCTCATGAAGGTTTTGAAAAGATACTGCTAATGTCTGAAGGCTTCAGACAGCCTCATTTTTGGAAGCAGAATATAATAGTTTCTAGTGTTATTTTAAAATTGCATAACCTGCACTGTGTCATTTGTGGTAAAACAATACGATAAAAAGTATCAAGTTTATATTTCATTTGACAGACTCTGTGTTATCTATAAAAGAAGAATGTAAAGTATAGAATTGCCAGGCAGGCAAAGACCTGATTGAGGAAAGGGATCTCTCAACAGAGCTCAGTGGAAACACCACGTTTCAGAGAATAATGAAGATCCCAGATCCCCAGTGCCTTAGTGGTTTGGAATAATTAGGGGTTCACTTACTAAGGGTCAGATCATTTCATTGACCTCTAAACTTTCTGATCTTTAGGAACCTGCTCAAACAGGCAAAAATCAAACAAGAAGGTAGTATCTGCCTTTTTAAGTGAATTTTCAAGAAATCAAAAAGATATGATTTCTCTGAAGTTAATTAAAACATTCTAAAGGTTTTGGTTTTGAAGCCTTTCAAAAAGGCAACTGTTGCTTCAGTTGAGTAAAAACATATTTCTTACATCTTACAGAGAAGAAATGCATTTTAAAAATGACTCTAAAGGAAAATTACCATTGTTAGTTATAACACTTTTTTTAGGGCAAATATTTTTACATTTTGACATTTGGTTTTCATTGTAGAAAATCTGTCAATTTGAAATTGCTCAGAAAAACAAATCTGAGGGGAAGCAGAGTCATGGGGCTGATTTATTTTGAAAATACTGCTGAAATATCACAATATTATTTATTAGATAGATGTGAAACAGTAGGCACATATAAATACAAAATGTATGGTTAATAACATATGCCACATAATAAAAATTAATTAGGATGGTGAAGTGGGAACAAATGGGTGAGTCAAAAGATTCAATACAACATTTGTCTTGCAAATACAATCATTGAAGTGCTTTGAACCCTTTAGATTCCAACAAAAGACCTATCGTTCTTTATTACCAATAACAGAAAATCTCAACATCATGGTGTGTGAAGCACTTTCACATCATGTCTGTGAATAGACATAAAAAATGATGAAGTTGAAAATGAGTTTCGTTAATGCTACAAACACAGAAATAAAAATACAGAAATAAAATTACATCCTTGTTAATGAATAGTATGTGTTCACTTGACTTACATAAGGTTGCAAAAAAACTATCATGAAGGATTTACAGGCAATACAATTCAATATTGGTACTGCTGTGGTGCATTTGAGCAATAACATTACAATAGCTACATGACTTTAGTTCACATGTATCATGAGACACTGAAGATTTTAACTCAAAAGAAAATTATACCATTGTATGCTTATATTTTTACCTGTGTTTTACACAACAAATGGATCTTTTGACTTTCATTGGACACTCCTGCCATGAAACATCGCTTTAAAATGTTGCATGAAATCTTCCTTCTTTAAAAAAAAAAATAAATCTTACCATTATAAGAATTGCTCTAACAATGTTCTTATCTTCTTCTGCTAATAAAATAGAATGCTAAACTAGCAAGTGCAAGTTCAGAGAAATTAATAATTTCTCTGCTACTCTGAGAAAGTATCTCTCAGAAAGGAGAAGTGCCAGAAACATCATGAAATGCCCTTGACCTTGCTACTGCTCTTCATTTTATGTAGAGGACACTAAGATTTCAAAGATGCTCATGCACTCAGACTCTGAAATCATGATACTTGTTAGGTACTTAAATACCTTGAAGTATCTAAGCTTTACATTGCAGTGATAGGCTGTAGTGTGCAATTCTGAGGCAGACAGCAGTGCTCTTCCAAATTCGTTTTGCAGCAGTAGTAGGAAGATTCCACCACTTTGGTATTCTGAAGTAAAATTCCTCTTTAAAGCAGCTTTCATGTAAGGTTTCATTTCATCTACATTAAAATTCTCAGATATTTTGCTGAATCCTTTTGGAAAGGCTCTATTGACCTACATGGAAAATAATTTGCAAGAAAACACGGGAGCATAAGTTTTAGAGCTCTCATAAAACATTATGCATGGAACAAGTGAGTCCATATTACATAGAAAAGCGGACTCTGTCCATAGAGTTATCAGTTAGGTTAGCGGTTAATATGTAATCTTCAATCTACAAACCCTGAAAAATGAACTCTTCGCACTCCATATCACCGCAAAAAATGTGTGGGTATAGTCACTTTCCATGATCTCATAACTTGATCACTGATTTTGTTAATTTTACACTATTAAGTTAAAAATAAAATTATCCTTACATCTATTTTTCTGCCACACAGCAACTTTCCAAACTAAAAAGCTACTTTAATTGTTCTCCTGCTACATGCAGTTTTATTGTAGCCTTTTTACCTAGATGGAACATTTAAACTACTTCATGTTTTCCTAAATGACATGACCCAAAACTGTAGCAGAAATATATGAACATCTAGAAGATGTATTTTACTTAGCTTATTCAGGCACCAATTTATGTAAGATCCTTACCATTTTAAGAAAAATTATCAAGCAAGGTGCCAGTAACTTTAAAATTTGAGTGGTTTTTTTTTTTTTAAATATCTTTTTTAAACGTGAAGCTGTATTATACCAGCTAAGCCTCTATGTCCTGATTTAAATGCAGAGATTTTCTTCACTGCATTCTCTTCTCCTCAGAAACCATGGGATAGATATACGTAGTGCAGAATTATGCAGATACATTTATAATTGTTTTGTTTGTTGCTGCTGCATGCTAGAGCTAGAAGTCCCACAGAAATACCATTTGAGCTAGGCAAGAATGGATTTGGCTACGATATTTTCCTTTATTATCATCCATACCCAGAGGAAAATATACTCAAATAGAAATAAGACACATACTCCAAGCTTCAGGAGGACATTGTGTTCCCTAAACCCCCTAAATAAAGTAATTTTCCCTAAATTAAGATCCTATTCCCTAAATAAAGACCCAACAAATCCTGCCTAAGAGACTGCGGAAGTGACTGAACTTTTATTGAACCTCAGAGTTTTGGCTTATCTCTTGGGCAATGGCTGGGCTGGTCCTTATTTATATCCCTATTTAAAACAAGCAGATTAATTCTTGAGTTTGCTTTCAAATTTAGTCACACATGGAATGTCTTAATTGTTTGTTAAAGGAACAGCAGATTGTGGTCAGGGTCAAATGCCCCTGTGCTCAACAGATTTTAACTTTGCGTAGTACTAACTCTTGAGACTATGATAAGCAAGCAAAGCAAACCTAGAGGAAGATCTTCATGCTGTATGTGAGGGAAGCGCTGAGTGTGCAGGTATGCAAGGGCAGGGGAAAGGGAGGAGGGAACCTGAGTTCATGGGACTGGGCATTTTTTACCATACTGGACAGCATAGTATATACTGCTAAATGGGCTTTTAGTGCATGCATGTCAAGGAGTAGAGGATTCTGCAAGATTAGTAGAAAAACAATGTGAGTAGTCTCCACTACAAAGTTAACTTGGATGTTGAAAGAAGGGTTTAGGTATATGGGCTGGAAACTTGGTTCTGTGTTTATTCCTGTTAGTAACTCATCACCTGCTTTGGAGGTACAGGCTGGACCACAGACCTGCTGATGGTCTTCCAGTGGTGCCATTCCAAAATTCCCTGTTTTCCTAGACCAGGTGGGGTCCTCCCTGAGACACTGCAGAAGGATCTTCAAGCAGTCTAGTCTAACACAGCATCATGAGATTTCTGCTCACACATGGTGAAGATGTCCTTCAAATGTACACGATGAAAGGCTAGGGCCTAGTGGAGTGATAGAACCATGAGGTACCACAGGGCACTTGCCTATAGGCATAAGACCACTGGTTGGACTAGTGCAGTCATGAGAGCCATGGGCTGATTGGGTGGTTCCTAAGGCAGACTCCCAGGGAGCTAGGGGATGATGGTTCTCCTCATTGTTTCCTCGCTGTCCTTCCAAACCTGACCTTGCCCATTTGGGGACAGATTATGGGGGGATTGGAGTGGTTGGATGACAATGGGGAAGACATGGGTAAACCTCTTTTTATGTGATCTGGCTCAGGGGTAGCATTCCCTGTGATCACTGAATCCCTCTCCCTACTGGTGAGCAAATCCTCCTGAAAAGGAGAAGTTAGCAGAAGTAAATAAGAGGGGACTTGACCTCACCTGGCTGTGGTGAGCCAGGGGAAGTGGAGGGCTCAGTAGGCAAACCGCCTGTTCCAGCTTGGTGGTTGGCACAGCGTCCTTCTTGCATATCAGGCAGCCTCTGGGGAAGAAAAAAGGTTATTTTAGCTCAGTCAACAACAGTTTCAGCTCTGTGCTCTTCTGCAAGGAGAAAAGGGAGGTGTCTTCTGTATCTGGGATCAAGGGACTAGTTCTGTTTCGTTTCCCTTGGCAAAGACCAATTGCCAACTTTTCCACTCCCTGGAACAAGGTGGGTTGGATTCATTTATTTTCAGCAGCCTCCAGGAAATGAGGCTGTTAGGTTTATTATCCTGAAGCTAGAAGGCCAGTTCAGTTTCTTTAGTAGGTGTAGGGGCATGGTTACTAAATTTACTGCGCTTTTTCCAAAGGGTTGAGCCTTAGAGCAAGTCTGTTATTCCCACTCATTACCTGATGACCTGATGTGTCTTTGGCTGAAACCTGCCAGCTCAAATCATGACTTGCCAGCATGAGCAAAGACTTTATGTAGGCAGCAACCTTCAGTTAGCTCTGGTAAAAGAGAAATCCTAAGAGGTGTGTATAAATGTGCCTATTTCCATGTGCCTGCAGTTGTGTCTGTATGATATTGAATGCAGTGGTGGTACGAGTTAAGGGCAATGAGTGCACAAGTGATTAAGAAGGCTGGTTTACAGCAACATGCTAGTCTCCTACAAGACAAAAAGAAAATCCAGGTAGCATTACACAAGAGAAAGGTACATTTCTTCCTCTGATCTCTTTAGTGCTTACAAGATTTAGATAATGTGCTTATCATGAAGCAAATGAAGATATTTTGCAAGTTTTACTTGGTGTGGTAACAACTATTACCCTTTATACCTTTGTAAATACCCTGAAGTTTGCAAGAGTAAGGCCATAAATAAAGTGAACAAACACAGCCTAACTCCAAACACCTCTTGGCTTTTCACATACATATCAAATTAAATTATGAGGATGAATTTTTGTGAGGTTATAATAAAATACAATTATTTAAATAAATATCTGAACAAAATAGTCGTACGGCCAGAATAAATTACCGACATTTTTTTAATTACTAAAGTAAGTTTTGGTAGGAGGGAATGAATAATATTAAAAGATTTAATTAGTGAATTCAGAGAGGGGTTATTTACAGCACTAACATCAACAACATAACATCTAACATAATTAGAGATCAAAAAAAGCCTACTACAACACTAACATCTAACATAATTAGAGATGAAAGAAAGTCTACCAGGCAAGCAAGACCCTTCTTGCAGAAGAAGATGTGGTCTCCCAGTCTTTAATTCTTGCTTTTCGCTCCTTTAAGTTTCTTTCCCAAGTCCTCATATTTCCTCTAGAATATTTAACCATAGCTAATTGAATAATTTTTGTAAGAGATCAAATAACCTGCAGCAGTAGCCTGTTGATTCTACAGGAGCTAGACGTCAGAAACAGCTGCTGAATATTGATTTTACAATACCACTATATATGAGAGAAACAGGGGCAAGGAGAAGCAAGACATGTCATTGCTATGTAGCACAAACGCCGATTTAAATTTTTTTCCCAAGATACATAAAGGGTCCTTGTGACCTGGGTAATTTCAGCAGTGCTTTGCAACAGTAGGTCTGTAAAGCTATAGGGTAGAAGCCCTGTTCTACCTTGGTCTTGCCCTGTGCCTTTTGATGACTCTTAGGCATGGGCAGGGTTTACAATGGGACTCCCATCAAGAGATAAAAATTAATTCTCTTAATTAGTTTCAGTGAATTAGAGGAAAGTTCATGAGGATTTTTTTGTGGCATTTTCTTCCACCCAAATGTGTCATGTGTTTCTGCAATTTCTCTGACTTGCTCCATGTTTCCTGGCCATGCTCAGGAACTTGTTTCAGTCAGTGAAAAGGATGCTTCCCCTGCCTAGACTGAAGGCAAAGGGAAAACACCTAATCAAAATGTTCAGAAAAGGAATTTATTTTCATTAAATTTGTCTCAATTTCTCCTTTCCCTCATTTTCTGTCAGGATTCAAAACCCTATAGATAGAAATTTTTTTTTTAAAAAAAGCTTGCAAAAATTTCATAACAATTTCCCCTTTAAAAAAATGTTGAATTTGTTCTAATATGCATTGTGTCTTTGAAATTTCTGTTCTGAAATTCCTGCACACTCCTCCAGGAGAAGGAAATAACAAAATACATAAAAGGTATTAATTTTCAGTAACACTGTAACTCAAGAAACTTAAAATTAATCTCCAAAAGTGACTGTTTACTCAGTAAACCACATAGGGCTTCTGTACCAGCTCCATGCTACTTTAGAAACTATTCCTTTAAAAGTTTTGGTAGTAGGATTTAAAATTAGTTATTAAAAGCTTTTATTATCAACAAATCACATGCTGGAGCAGGAGAACAGCATGCCCTCATTTTTCTTCAGCTTTCTGTGGGTTTCAAAGGGCTCTGCCCTTGGTCACCTTCCCTCCTCCCTCTGGAGAGGGCACCTCCTCTCTGGGGAAGCTTGTCTGTAAACACAAGCCCAACTGCTTATGCTGGTGACTCAGATCCACCCATATGCTGCCTTCTGTCCAAGCCTAAAGCTCAGCCTGCTTCTCTCTTAATGTCTCACCATCGGCTCAAGCTCAGTATGGCTCACCAGAGCGCTTAATCTGTTTTCTAAGCTCTCTTTGCTGCTGCTTTTTCCAGTCACTGTGGCTAACATCACTGGCCTGTCTGCTGCTTAGGCCTTGAACTTGTCAGCACCTCTGGACAGGGACTTTCTCCACCTCGTCTTCTCATATCAAGGCCCTGTGTAAATCTTAATACATAAAACTTCAAAGCTATGACCTTCCTCATACTTCCATATAGCTAAAATTACCAGTCTGGCTTTCATCCTTTTGCCACAAGATGCTTCTCCCTGGTTTTGACGGAGCACGTTTCCTGCTCTTTCCTCTGTGCCCACAGCTGTAAGCAGGTTTCCTCTCTCCTCCCATCTTCCCACCAGCTCTCCCGTCATCATGGACAACATAATTCTCTTCTGTGCAGATTGTGGCCCTGCTGCCATCTCTGATAACCCACAGCACCAGCCGTCATCGCACATTTGTAAACCTTTCACACCACTAACGTCCTCTTCCTACACGGCCCTGCCAGATGGGGAGGAGCTTTCTGTAAAAATATACAGCACTCTGCCTTTATGCACCTTCAAAATTTCCCCGGCAGCTTTCCTTTTTCACACTGTCTGCAAAAAACAGGTTGCCAGCATGCTGTGTTACATGCATAATGACCAGTAACATCATACTACTTTCCTCCACATCCCTGAATGTAGCTACCTGTTGTTTTGTGGTTTTTACTTTGATCATAAATGTTAGATCATAAATGTATTGAGCGTCTCTACCACTTGGGCATGTGTGGAAAAGGGCACAGTGAAGCCCTGGTCCACATCTGAATTGCACAGACGCTGCAGTACTAGAAATACAGAGATTTCACATTCAGCTACACAAATGTTGGGAATGTGTTAATTCAGTTACAGGACTAAGTTTAACTCATACTCTTATAGAGGAGAGATGAAAGTAATCCCTGAATGAAAAAAAAAAAAAAAAAAAAAAAAAGTTTACAAATATAATTATTTGGTGTCAACCAAAATTCAGTACCTTTCTTAAAAGGCACTTCTGGAATTGAAATTTTATCTTTCTTCTTATTTTTTTTTCTCCATTGTGGAATTGTAGTGGCCATATTTTAAATAAATTGTTATACAGGGTGGCTAGAGTACTACTGTGTGTGATAACCTTGCACATTCTCCAATGTAGTTTGAATTTCAGATTTGGTGGTTACTGAATTGCATAGTTTTCTTTCTTTTTCCCATGTATTGAGAGGTTTTTCTCAAAGGCATGTGCAAGTCTCACATGGAATCACATTTTTGGTGCTCTGACTCTAAAGTGGTTTTTTTTTTTCTGCAGAGATTTATAGTTTCTATAGTGTTATAACACAAACCAAATGTTTTCTGAGGCACAACAGAAAGCTCTGTTTCAAAACCATTTGAACACATGTATTCAAAATGTATTAAACATGGGTAGATGATGACTGCTGAAGAAGATATTTCTAGATGTGGAGTCTTTTAAAAGGAGCTAAAACTGTTTTCCTTTCCAAGAAAAATATATCAGTTTCCCTGTGTTTAATGTATTTCAAATTCTGTCAACAAGTCATAAGCTGTTAACAGGAAGCTTCCTCCCGTTTTGCTCACTGCCAAGATTAGGGGTGACATTTCTACCCTCTTGAAATCAGTGACAAAACTTCCTTTGACTTCAATAGGGTGAAGATTTCATCCAAAGCAAGAAAATTATCCTTTTCAGAAATTAAAAGAATAAAAAGCCTCCTTCCAATTCATACTTATCTCCATTTTCAGATACTGCCATGTAAGAATTATTTATACTGATATCCTTTTCAATATAAAGGTTATCTTAGTTGGTTTTGATTCCTGAAGACAAGAATTAGCTTATAAAGTATTTTTGCAGCATATAACAACAACAACAAAAAGGAATAGTTCAGAAAGGCAAAAGCAAACACATAAAAAGAAGCACTTCTCTTTCCATTTTATTAATATGGATTTGCTGTCCTTCCACACAGAAGAATGAAGAAAATTATATTATACAGAAAATGATGCTTAATAGTTCTTTCTGCTGAGTGATGTTTGGTGGGAGGAAATGGAAGAATGGTTGATTCAAAGATCAGTGGAATAGATTGTGGAAAAAGTAGACTGAAAAACTTCTATTAACTGTGTTGGGCTTTATGTTCTACCCTTCTCCCCTGTTAAATACTGTGTAGCAAGGAAAGTTCAAATCCTTCTAACTTTTCTGCAATAGCCGTCTTGAGAAGAACAGCAAAATACACAAGCCATGGAGTATGAATTGTATAAGAGAATACATATCCAGAAATGCTGAAGTAAGTATAAACTAGCTGTCAGGAATATACAGTGATCTGGTACATAAGTAGACAGTACCTCACTTTGCAAACAGTGGAGGTCTCCCTTATAAATTATTAAAAGACTCAAACACAAATTCAGTGAAAAAGTATTCATTATCTACCCAGGCACATAAGAGTCCAGATTTTCCAATGCGATCTCTGGTATTTGGCAAAACTTTCTTTTAATGGCCAATTGTTATCAGTTAAAAAATGAAGAATAAAAACAAAGCATCAGTTTAAAATATTTAGTCATCAACCGCTTCTAGAATTTTTTTAATTCTTCACAAAGCAGGTCACTGCAGAAGGAAAAGGTGAGCCTAAAACACCTTAACTGTCATCTGTCTGAAAAAATTCCTTCAAAGAAAAGTTATTTCTAATTGGGTGTAGTTATATTATGATCTGCATGTTGATACTCATACGTCAGTTTAGATATGTTTATCATACCATAATAATTGTTTAGATTGCCTACCTGATGAAATACTTTGAAATACTACTTTGTAATTGCTATTCCATACTAACTCCCCATGTGGACATCCCTACATGGCTTAATCGATTTCACAGCACCAGGAGGGTAAGTACACCACTCCACAACCCTAGGGTAAATTAGAGTATAATCCTGCATCACGCCACTGACTTCAGTGCATCCACCCTGTCCTACGGTGCGCAGAGCAGTTTATCAAAATGAAATACTGCCTTACTTGACTGTACTTTCAAATATTGACAAGACCTACTCCATGTGTTATAGAAGCTTCTGTAACTGACATAATAAAATAATATTTTGCTACATAATCTGCTTCATAATTCAGCTCAAAAACCCAAGCAACCCTTCAATTATCCATAAACAATACACAATTTTCATAATTAATACATACAGTAGATAAACATAATTTAGAAATCAAAGATTAACTGAAAATCAACAGGACTTAGGCTCTTGAGTCAATGCTTCCAAAACAGAGATCCAGGACAGATACTTTCAGAGTCACATTCCTTTGAAACTCGAGTTATTTGTACACCTCAGCACATGCTCATGATAGTGAAAGACTGAGGTTCTGCTGACACCTGTTGATAAGTGTCTGAACAGCAGAGCTGCTGTCTTATAATTAGGTAAATGAAATTAAAAATATATATAAGAAAACAGGAGTAAAGGTACAGACCTGCCTTCTTTCTATAGCAGAAAAGTTTCCAGTCATTGCAAAGTCACAATGGTGGCGTGAGGTTGGGGAAAGGACAAAATGGAAAGGTAAAAACAAAATTTACAGCTAGATTTTTTGTAAGATCTTCCCTGACAAGAATGATGAGGTCACTTCCTACTGAGTCAATACACTACTTGTAGTGAGTCATTGTGGAGATGCTGACTAAGCTGAAAGAGATTTGCTAATGACTGGATGATCAGCAGAAGTATAATTAATATCAGCAGAGACCAGTATCTGGTTTTGAAATGATCAGATTCATGCTAACATGGGAGTGAGATAAGATGACAAAGAGTAACAAGGTATTTTAAAACTCTTTTTTAAAAATGGGAAGAGAATTTTTTGCTTACACAACACCTTATTCTCAAAACAGCAAATACCATATCTGAACTCTTCTGGGGTTTGTTAGGCCCAAGAAAAAGTAAAATTTTAATAGAATTTTACTTGTTGCTACAACACTAAACCATTAAGATAGGCTCCAAATTTTGTTGCACTACAACCCTAACAGTAATCACTTTTAACTCTGTGTTAAGCAAACACACTGAAAAAGAGAGAAGATTGCTACACCTTTCATAATAAGTAATGGTGTTAACAGACTGCATACTGCACTCCCTTTCATTTGTACAGGGGCTGTATGGTCCCTGGTAAGGAAAACATGTTTTAGGCAGTGTTTTAGACGCTATGTAACCTGTACTAATAGCTTTTCTGATAAGAAAAGATCAGATTGCAATTTGCTCCTTTTGCTGTTGTTCACGTGTGATTCTTTCCTGCGCCCCCCC
>NW_020799097.1:48296908-48299139 GCF_003259725.1 Athene cunicularia | reverse complement strand
CCCGAAACAAAGAAACAAAGGAGAAATTTACAGTAAAGAGAAAATTCACTTTCTGTCCTCGGTGCTCACCTTTGAAAGAAAATTACTGCTTGTAAAATACAGGCCCAAAGATCTTATCTTGGACAACCATGTACCTAGGTTTCTTTGTATATTCCCGCCTTCTCTGTATCCAGGGCGAATTGGAAGGTATTGTAATGGATAATTACTGTGATTACTGGATGTTGGCCAGCCCATCCTTCGGGAAATACCGTGCCCTGGATTGAAAGGGTTGCTGAAGCTTGAAAAAATTCCGGCGCTGCTGTGTGTCAGCTGCACAGTGCACAGTAGAGTGCAGCGCGGCTGCCCTCTCTCGGCAGGTCGGATCTCTTCATAGGCGTAAGCACATCTGCCCAAAACTTTCAGCACTCAGCTTGGCTGCTTTCACAGCTTGAAGCTCATCTACGGAGCCGTGGTGGAAATGCCCAGGATATTTGGATGTACGACTGCTCAGTCAGAACTACTTGCAAGTCTGACCGAACTGCCTAAGATCCAGGAATTCTGGACAAATGTAAAATATGTTCATCCCACACCACATCTTCAGGCTGAAAAAGAAGACGTGTCCTTCAGGCAAACTGCAGCAGTGAATCAGATCCAAGGCCTTTGCTGTGTATGAAGTAAATTTGCAGTCGAGACTGCATAAAACTCTGACATACTGTGCACATACAGCTTGTTCGTGTAGTACACAGGCAAGCTGCAATGCTTTACAGAGGTATTGAGCTAATAATTCTCACTATGATGCAAATTTGTGTGCATATATAATTCTGTCCAGGAAACTCTAGACAGAAATGTGGCAGCCTTTGCCTGCCAGTATTTACCTGAGCAAGTTGCTCAGACAATTAGCAAGCTTTTATCAGCATTGTATATGTCAAGGCACTGCCATTAACCACCTTGCTGGATGCAAGTTCTTGAGAGCCAGGACAAAAGGTGTAGTCAGCAAGTGTGCTCCTACCTTGCAAAGGGAGAAGATTAACAGAGAAACAAAGCAAGAGGGAAAAAGGACCAAAAGAGAAGGGACAAGAGAGAATCAGATGCATTAAGTGTTGTTTAGGACATAAATGAAGCTGATGAACACAGTTATGTCACTTAGTAACAGTGATCATTATGGGACTGGTGTATTTCCTCATACGCACACAACCATCAACCTGCCCACAGGATGCCCAATTAGAGAGGCTAACTCTTTTCATTAAGAGTAAGCAATCAAGGCACAGTTCTGAGCTGGTAACTATAAATGTTTGATGACATTTCTGAAATGTTTTAAATTATTGTCATTCCTGGTGGTTACTTTATTTGCAACTGTGAATGCTCTCCTGGCTGATCGAACATTTAAACACCACCATGTGCAAACCTCCTTGTCTCCATCTGGTGCCACGCACCACACGTACACACGAGTTTACCCTGGGATAAGCTGTGGTGAAGTCCTCCCCAGGCTGACAGGACAACTGGGTGAGGGCTGCTGGAGGCAACTCTGAAGCAACACCTCTTTGGAAGAAAAGCAGTTCAGCCATTTGGCTAGCCGGACCACAACTGTCCTCTGCATGTTTCCAGCGTGTGGGGGTACAGTGGGTCACCACCTGGAAGGAAAAGTGTTTGCAAGTTTTCTGACTTGGGAAACTCTACTGTAAAATAAATGCCTGCCGGGTGAGCCTGAGGTCACCCACCTGAAACACGTTCCGTGGTTGCACTTTCATTCAGGTTGGCAGCGCAGGCCAGAGCCTGCGCCAGCGCAGGACTGGAGCCCCTGAAACCAGCCAGCCAGGCCGGTATTCTGGAGCAGCCAGCACCCCTAAGACTCGGTGGCCAACTTGGCCTTTGCTTTTAGGGTGACGGGGAGTCTCGGGCAGCTTGCGGAGAAATGCATTTGATGGAAACACACTAAAGCATTGGGTGGACCTGGCCTCAAGCCACTCGAGCCCCCACCCGTTAAACAGCTGCCGGTTCTGGGCAGTGCAGAGGAGAGCTCTCCGGGTAGGGCCTGGGCCTCTCCCCACTCCCTGTGCAAAAGCTGAGGAGCTGAAAGGAAAAAAAAACACCCCACCCCATGACTTTTCTTTTTTAACGTTTACCATAAGGAGGATGAAACCCGTTGGCCGGGTGGTGAGGAGGAAACAACTCCTCTGTCGGTGCACGATGCGCCAGGAGGGGTGAGCAGGGAGCCAGGGCTGCACGCAGAGCGGCGGGGGGGCGCCCTGCCC
>NW_020799097.1:48257357-48296858 GCF_003259725.1 Athene cunicularia | reverse complement strand
GGGGCGGCCGGCGGGGGCTGATCTCACGGCCGTGCCGAGCCGGGAGCGCAAATCCCGGAGCTCTAGTACCGCCGCGTGTTTCGGGGACATCCAGGCCTCCAGCTGGGCTGGACTAGCACGCAGAGGAACAAGCACTCTATTTTTGTGTGGTGCCACATCTGTAAAATAGTCCCTCGTGTTCTCACAGTAACTTGATGGACAAGGGTTACGGTCTAAGTTTAGCTAAAACGGGTTCAGTTTGCTTTTCCTTCCGAAAGGACTGTGCTTTAGGCGCCAGCCCAGGGATTATTTACAGAACTAACATCGCTTTTAAACCAGAATGTTTGCCGACGTAAGTGAACACTGGAAAAACTTAAGTATTTATTTTCATAGTTGAGCAAAAGGCTGAACCATGCAACTCCTAACAGTAGGTATCTAGTCTTATTTTGTATACTGGAGGAAGGAAGCTGGTAAATTCAACCACGTGGGTTGGGGTTTTTTGAAATTTATAGATGTATTTTACTCGCATGTTTGTGAGAAGCAATAGCAGGTAGGGCTAAACAAGAGACGATTAATTGTCTAACTAGAAACTACATTTTGGCTGCATCCAGCGATCGGGGTTTGTAATTTGACTTGAACCCCTGGATTTGGGGGAGGTTTTAGGTTGTTTGGTTTTTTTAGGGGGGTTGATTTGTTTTTGGGGGAGGGGTATTACTTGTCTGTTGTGGAACGAATTTATGTTCATGTTCTGCATTTCTCTGGTGCTCTGTTTTTTCTGACGACAACTCTGCTGACTTGGTGCCATCACCAAAGAATGGTAATATTAACAACTCACTTGGGAGCAAGTTGTTGCTTTTCGCTTCCTTTGCTTCTTGGCACTGTATGCTTTTGTGAAATTCCAAATACCCTTCACCTTGATGACTAGAGTTTACTTGTGTGCATGTCTTTTTTTTTAAAGTGGTGTTTTTTTATAAATTTAGGTCTTGGATTACCATGGCTGTAAAATAAGTGACCCATACTGCTGGCTTGAAGATCCTGATAGTGAACAGACAAAGGTAACTTTTCTTTGTACAGGAATGGCTGTTTTGACATGGTTCTCTGTTATAGACTAGGTTTATGGGTATTCTTCTTTTTGAAGGACCTGCCAGTACTTTACGAGAACTTAGTGAATGTAGGTGTAGTTCATGTGATATCTTATGGCACCACCAGCAATGCCATTATTTTGTATGTTTGTGTAAATGAGGGAAAGACTGGAACACTTGGTATAATTTAGATCGCAGAATTTGGTAAACAAAGACCTTGTTTATCTTGCACCCATTTTTCTTAGACAATTTCAGTGCTCAAGGTGGTGTTGTCACACTCAGGAGAAATACTCTGATTTTAGAGCACTTTATCCACTGTCCTAAGCACATCTAAAGTTGCCATAATGAAATAGTTAGAAGATAGAAAGAAAATTCCTTTGGTTTGCTTTCTTTGTACAGTGACGAAGTGTGTGAATGTATCTTTTTTTTTTTTTTCTTTTTTAACTTTTAAAAATTTCCTTCTGAAGTAAGGCTTTCTTAGGGTTTTATTACAGTTTGCGGATGTTGCAGTGATTTCAGTCTGAAGTCTGGTGTAGCTAGGCTGTGCTGCTGGAACTGGCCTCTTGCTGAGGAATAATACTCAGGAATAGTAAGTATGACTGTGATACAGTTCCTCATGGTGTAGGGAGTTGCAGGGGTGATGGCGAGAAAGTGGTAGGTGTCAGTGTTAAGGGGGTTTCCTCTGTAATGGCTAATAACTTTGTGATAAATGTAGTTCCAGATCTAAACCACTGGCGTCTATCTAGTATGCGTGAATGTGTCAGGAAGATGAAGGGCAGGATCTCAGTTTAAAAATATTCTGCAAGGTGGCTTTCCATTAGTGAGATTCCTTCCATGTTCTCTCATGTATGTGCTTCCATGATAACGTTTTGATGAGCTTGAGATTGGTTGAATAGAACTTAATGTAGCTGTCAAGAGCAAGATAAAATAGGTACAGTTAGGATCCTATTCCATACTTACAAATCTGACAGCAAATATAAAAACTCAGGTAGATTAAAAACGTTCATTTGAGACCAGGTTTTAATGAAAAACTCTACCACGGATGTTAACACCGAATTAGATATTTAGCAAGTTGTGAGTATTTTTATTTTTTGATTCTGTCGTCCTTAAGAAACAGTACACACAGGATAGTTTTGTGCCAGATTCAGAGGGATATATGTGTGGGGAGGTATGGTTATGTCTGTCTTTTATAGAGGCTTTACAAATACCTATTAAAGTGGTTTTTGGGATCCAGTGGAAGTGCTGGGATTGAGAAAATGCCAAGACCTGACTTTTTGTGTCCCTGTGTTCTTGCCACATACTGTGAACAGTTTGAGTGAGAACAGTTGGAGGAGGCTGAATCTCATTCTCCAGAGGTTGTAGTATATAGGGGGCAAAAAATAGATGGTGGGATTATAATGTCCTTATAAAAATGCAGCAGCACAGACACAAGATGTCACACTGGTGGAATAAAAATAATGTTAAATCTTACTTGCCTATGCTCTCAAAAAACACAAACCCTGTCGGAATTTTTCAGTGCAACAGTAGTATGGAGCAAAGAGTTAATAGAGTTCCTGTGTGTGTATAAGTATGTGAGTATGAGTTACTGAACAAAGGGAATTATTTTGCTGTTCTACCTCTGTCATAGAAGAGGTCAGAAAAAAATAATTTTGAAGGGCTAAACTCCTTTCATCTACTTTATCACTCACTTTATGCCCTGCAGCAGAGCTTGCTGACAGGAACTCTTTCTTGCTAGCTTTTCATAATAGTTTTATCTCCAAGTTCTTGAGATAGTTTGGAGGACTCCTGCAAAATAGCTGTTCTGCACCAGGTCAAAGAATAACCAGATGCTGGTATAGAGGCAATTGAATGACTGTGCAGGCTTCAGAGAGAATTTGGAGCATACTTTGTAAAATTCTCAAGCCTTCAGGTTGCTGACCTTGAGACTTCTGTCCTTCCCATTCTTCCTCCAAGTTGCTTGCTCTCTTTATGCACACCTAATGTCCCAAACTTCCATTTGTTTTGGGGAAAAATAAAAATATCCTCTGTATACCTCCAACAAGAGGATACCTTTACTTTTCCACATATTACATACAGAACTAGAAAAAGAATTCCTTGGTCATCCATGCTTATCTGTATGAAAGAGTCCCTATTCAATTCCTGTTTACAGCACACTTGTTTGATTTGAGTATGTATAACAGTGAAAATTCTGGTTTATGCCGAGAGTGAAGACTGAACGTAATTCATTTATTAAGTTAGGAATCTTTTCTCATATGCAGTCAAAATTATTTGGTGTGTGCTGTCGAATAAATACACATATATTTTGGAATTCTTTTCTAGACTGAGCAGAAATACTCATGGCAAGCATTGGTGTGGTCGCAGAAAATAAATGGGTAGGCCTCACTTTGTTTCTGTGTTGATGTCAGTCAGTGAAATATCAAGTGTACTATTTCTTGAAGTGTGGAGAAGGAAGCAGAGGCAAGTGAGGTGATTGTTTTTACCGCTGGAATTTTTGTGGTAGTTTCACCTGATGTCCACTATAGGGTTAAGAGGACTGGGACTGAAAAAAATTACCCACAACAGCTGTGAGTATAAAGAATCAAGCTACTTTTTGCTGTAGCTAGTACAAACGATCTTGTGGGCTCTGATAGTTATAATAGCAGCTTACAAACAAGCGAACATAGAAGGGTGAGACTTTTTTAATTGGCTTAATCAGTTATTTTTTCAATGGGAGTAGAGTGTGGATGGTCCTGTATCTGATCCACTGGAGTCTGCAGATTTACATTAAGTTAGGTGGTTCTGTGGTTTATCTCTGCCCTCATTCCCCTTCTTGTGCTGACCTGAGTGCCTCTGTTCCCCCCCCCATGCCTGGATATAGCCATTGCAAGGTGATGTTCTGGGAGGGGGAAGCCTTTGGTGGATTAGTTTCCTGTTGGCATACATGCTTAATTTAGGTCATTCCAAGGCCATGTGATAGTTGGATCTAAGATGGTTCAAGAATGGGATCTTTCCTTTTGTAGGAGCCCACAGCCTACTTTTAATTAGGTGAAAGTCAAACAGGTATAGAAATCTTTCAGCCAGGTCGCCAAGATGATCCATACACAGTGTATATATCTGCTATAAAAAAGAGGTTATTGAAATCTGCAGGTGTCATAAGCAGGACTGTTTCTTGTCAGATGCAGTCTTGGAGCTGATTAAACCAATCATCCAGCCACATCCTCAGTCTCTTGTGGAAAAGCTGTTGTTCAAGAAGTATGTGCTTCAATGTTCATGATCTGTGTGCATTACTATATCACTAGTTTCCCTGTGTGTGCTTGGTTGGAGTAGTGACACACAGCTGTAAGCAAACAAAACTCCCTTGTCCAATATGTAAATAAAAACATTGCTCAGTACTTAAGTAAATGCTAAGACCTGAGTTGACAGAAGGCTGCTTAGTTTTACTTTGTAATACTTAAAAAAATGTATGTGCCCTCTTGTAGGAGTTGCACTGAACTACCTTTTACTGAGAAGATATATATGAAGATTTTGGGGGTAACTATTAAACTGTAAATCCTTTACAGGTTAATAACAAAGACTGCTAATGTTAAAACAATTTCTATCTTAAGACTTCTTGGAAGGCATACTGTGAGTGGAAATCATTATCTTGAGAGAATAGCTTAGTGATGTGTAGACAGCTGATAGGTTGTAACAAAGCATGGTTAAAAAGTTTTGGGGTTTTAGATGAAATTTAGTGTTTTTTTTTTTAAATAACAGTTGGCCTGCTCAAGTAATGGCCAAACACTTCAGCATTGAGTAGAATATCTGTACTCTTAGTACAACACTTCTCTTGCTTTTCAGATTACCTTATTTTCTGATACCATAAGCATATGCCTTACTTGGACCCTTATTCTATCCTTTCTTCTGCTAGCAAATTCTGTTCTGGTTCAAGACTTATGATAGGTTTTCAGATGCAGATTTCTACAGGTAAAATAAGAATCTTTATAGGCTCATGAAGATGTATAGAGTTGCTATTAGCCCTGTGGCCTGGGTGGCATCTGTTTAGCTCGGTGTGGTGGATAGAGTTGTTTGCTATGAGAGTTTCTGCTGACATCTGTTCCTGTACTTTACCTAGAGCAATATTTCAATTATGTATTGCTTTTTGAATGTGAGTGCAACCTTGTGCTTGAAAGTGTAAGAATAGAGTTTCCAAACTGGACTAGTGGACTCGATGGAACTCTTTCAAAAATTCCTACCTCATTTTTCAGATACTAATGGCATTCTCTTTTACAAATAGTCTTGGAATCTTTGGTGCATAGTAAGTGGAAATGGGAAAAATATATTAAGTTCATCTAAAAGCAAAATTACTAGTTATTCAGTTGTGAGTGCAATAAATATGTAATACTGCTCTTGTGCAATGAATGTTTGTGAAGAAAAGTTCGTGTCTCCTCTTTGAATATCAGTAATGAAAGCAGATGTGGTAGATGTGACTGCCAGTTAAAAATGGTAATGCACAGTTCCAGTATACCCTTGCAGCAGGGTTACCACTTTGGTTGAGTTACTGATACATAAAACAAAGATGTGGGCCAGTTTGTGTCCACTAAATTCAGCTGAAAAGTGCTTTTGCCCATCTAGTACAATGGATGGTTTTATAAGACATCTTTTTCCTGAAATGTCACAGCACACTGAGTAGTTAGTTTATTTGTATAGCATGCGCTGTCTAGATTTTTTTGTATGTGGTCTTTGAAATTCATGTGTTTGCATTTAGAGAAATTCAAATACACGTAATTCTTGAGTAGATTTGATATAGTTCTGTCATCATCTGATGGGAGGGAACGATTACAGCAGTACTGTATGGAAGCTGCATGCAGTTTTGACTTACCACTGGGATGTGCTGTGCTGCCGTGCTGGGTGTTAAAGCTGTTTGTGTCAGTATGATCCCTCAAAGGGAGAAGAGAAGCAAAAATTGGTCTTCCCTTGACAATGTGTTCACTTTTTTCTCGGGATCGCTTCCTGACTTGATCCTTGCTGGTACAGAGAGTCCAATTTTGGGTAAAGGTTCAGAAGTCATCACTGTTAGCCATCTATATCTTTTCTTATCTGTTCTTTTTCAGTGCTGTAGTGCTTGCTTTCTTGTGTCATCTTTGAGTGGTGACTTGTGTGTAACCAGCCCATGTGTTTTTAAACTAATACGTTTCAGTATTTAGCCAAATGCTCTTAGAGCATTAGTAATTCTGCACTCACGTGTTTAAAGATTATCAGTTCCTCTGTGCTTTGTTAGACATGAACAAATACCTCTCAAGTGGAGATTGACCATAATTAATGCACTTTCTCCTTTACCTTTTGGCCTGACAGGTCTCTGAAAACAGCTGGACATGTAATGCAGCTCTTGACTGTGCACTGCTGTGGCAGTGAGGCGAATGGGAGGGACAGTGTCTCTCTCTTTGCCCCATATGCTCACTTCTCACCACATGAAATGTTTGTAAAACACTACCAGAAGAGTTTTATGTTCTATTCTTTCCTTTTTTTCACCTGAAGAATTAAATGAGTAAACAGTGATAGCGTTTTTTAAATGTGTGCCAGGTACTCTACGCAGCTGGCTTTTCTGAAGAACTGTGAAACACAAGTTGTGAGATGGAGATTGTAGCCCTGCTGTTCCTGTGGGTCATGCCCTGTGGTGAAGTGTAATTCAGATGTTAACATGTGTTGATCTGTTTGCTGCATGATAGATTCAGGACAGGTAGAAACAATAGCCTCTTTTAAAGCAACTGTCAAAGAGACCTGTGTAAGCAAGAGGTGAGTGGACAGGGTTTCAGGCTGGAGGCAAGAGGCTGGGGTCTGAGAGTGATACAACAGCCATCATTGATATCTGGCTGTGAATTAGTCTCACGCACAGCATCCTGTCCTTCCTACTCCATGTTAGAGACAGAAAAGCATGTATGTCTGCTTCTTAGCAGCTGTGGTTCACCTTGCAATGCTTAGATAGTAATTTTACGTTAATATACTGTTGCTATGAATAGGGATGGTGAAACACCAACAGAGCACCAGTTTTTCCATGCATGCCATGGGAGCAGCAGCCTCTAACCAACAGCTGGAGTGGTAATGGTTTTGGCCACTGTTGTTAAGTGTTTGTGTCAGGGAGGTGGTGTGCTTTAAAGAAACCAGACTCCTCAAAGTTCTCCTCTCAGAAATTAGGAATTCTTGCCTTGTGTAACTAAGAACTGATCTGTAGACAGTACTTTGGCCTTTCAAAGAAATACTGGCTGGGATTGATCCTGTATGATATGTTAATAGGATGAACAGATGGTTCACATGATGTTTTGTATCATCTTCCAGCCCTTCACAGCTGTTGAAATGATAGCGCTGTCTGTGGGCAAAAGGGACTCTGTTCTTTATCCATTTACTAATTTATTTATCCTAGAGTATTGGAGTATTGTATATTTGTGGTGAAGTAAGGGGTATTTCCTATGTATATACCGTAAGGTAGCTTTTTTATGCCATTTCAGCAAATATAAGGAGGGTTTTTAAAAAGCATGAGGTTTGGAGTTTGTTTTTAGAGGAGAATTACATGAATCTGGCTTCTCCTTGGCTGAACCACTGGTTACCCCAGTGCATGCCCTGAAGAGATGTTATTCAAGATATAAGATCAGTCAGGCTTAGTACAGTATTGTGACATAATGCAAATAAGTATTCAAGACCCTTCATGTGTGACACTACACTACCTATATGGGGCGGGGAAGATGTCTGTGAGGCATTGCTTCAGAAAATAGTGTTTCCTGTAGGAAATACATATTTCTGCTTGAGTTCATGTCTTTCTTTGGGGGTAATGTTTTCTTACAGGCATTTGTGGAGGCTCAGAACAAGCTTACAGTACCCTTTCTCGAGCAGTGTCCTGTCAGAGGACTGTTCAAAGAACGAATGACTGAACTCTACGATTATCCTAAGTACAGTTGCCACTTCAAGAAAGGAAAAAGGTATGTGCGGAATGTCTTTGGTGATGAATGTAAAGCAAGTCAAAAGCAACTACTCGTTAGGAAAACAAATTATAAATTATGTTTGTATTTATTCCTTTATAGTTGTGAAGTAGGAAAAGTAAATCTATGTTAATGCATATAGTTGCATGATGCAGAGCATAACATGCTTGACTCTTCAGTTCCCAGTCTTACTGTTTTCTTGTTGTTTATTTTTATAGGAAGATTTGTGAGTGTCGATAGGCAACTTTGTAGAATAACTGTTGTAAAAGTTTGAGGAGTTCCTTTCAGGGTTGGTCACTGTCAGTATAGTTAAAGGCACCTCATCCTGAAAACAGCACAAGTCTGTCATATGCATGTTTTTCTAAATATTTACTGAAATACTGCTCTTGGGTTGGTCATACTTAGAGGAACTGGTAGGATTTTGTTTTGTCATAGCCAGTGAAAAGCAGTGGGAATTCCCTTGTGAAAAACAGCTCCCATATCTGCAGGGGATAGGGGAAGAATAATTTGGAGGGCTTAAGGAAACTGATACAAAAAGATCTCTAAACAGTCCTTACCCTGCTTACATCCCTGTTTCATTCCTGTGGCTAGATAAAGAGATGGTGCTTCTGTAGCTTGCCGAAGGTCTGGAGACTGCAGCTGCTACTCAATTTTATGTGACTTCTTTCAGAAACATTAGCAATCTCCTAGAGTAAGAGAGTAAAAGGATGAAACTGCTAGTTAACTTAGTAACATCTAAAGATTGTTTTAGCAGTTGAAAAAGAGGTAGTGCAGACAATCAGCCATTTTCTTAATCATGAGCAACACAAATAGTCTTTTTCAGTATTTTCTATTTGTTTCATCCTTGCTGAGTGGGCACCCAGATATGCCAGGTGTGTTTTCACTGTCATCCACAGGGAAGAGCAGAAGATTGTGTCATTGCCTTAAGATTTCTGCATGGATATTCATGGAGATCTGCTGCTCTTTAGTTATCTGCTCTATGCTGTCAGGAGGGTGTGGCTTTCGTTACTAAGGAAGGGAAAGTCTGTACTGTGTGGGCTTTTATGAAAGTATATTGTGGGTAGTGAACCCAAGCTGGTGTTGTTTTAAGTTGTCGCTGATGTGGCACAGCTTGTCAGCATATAAAGGTGTGAGGTTTAAGCCCCAAAGCAGTGGAACTGTTTAGGGCAGTGCCGCACCCGGGGAAGTAAGCCTTGTTGAGCAAGTCGGGCAAAGCTTATTAGTTTGTATGTGATGCTCGTGCAGATGTAGCTATGCTGAATCTGATTCTGGATCAGCCTGGTCAGTGACTGCTCTGGATTTGCTGACCCATTCTCCCTGTGCAGTGCAAACATGCCTGAGTGTGGTTATCTTCAATGCTGATAAAGCTTGATGTTTCAGAAGTGCTCATGGCAGTGATGAATATAGTCTCCACTGGAGATGGAGTCTTAATTTGATGCAGCTGACTGTCCACCAGGAAGAACATTTATGCCAAGAGCTTAATGTGCTTTAACTTATGACAGTACTTTGATTTTAATAGATGTCTTTTAAGTTTTTCTGAGCATTACTCTATGTCTTGGAACATGCTGAACTTAAGTCACGGTGGTTTAAAAATCACAGCAAACCCCCATATATTATGGTGTTTGAGGATATCAAAAGGGCTCTATCAAGTAACAGTAAAGGACAGGAAGAAGAACTATTCTATTTGAAGAACTGTCTTAACCTCCCATGACACTTAGAAATTCTTACATTTAATTTCTCTAGTTTTCTGCTGAAGAATAGCTGCTAAAGGACAGTGTCTCAAGACCTGTTCTGTAGAATCTGCAGAAGACAAGAGTGCCCAAGGAGGTGCTGTGTCTGTCGCATTGTTTGACCTTTGCTTCCTAGCTTATTGCCCAGCATTGCAGAAGTGAAATTGGCTAGAAATAACATGTTCAAACGGAAAATAAGGTATCTTTTTCTTCTGTTCCTTTGAATCTTTCAACTTTTTCACTCTCTGAACATTATTGTTAGTATTTGAATCTATTACTTGTTCAGATCGTTAGCCAGGCCTTTTGAGTATAGTTCTTCCTTCTGGGTTTACCAGGTTCCCATGCTTGTATCCAAGTACTGGACAGTCTTGGGAAATATGTGAACTTATGTTTAGGTTTGACCATTACCCCATAAATTACTCTGTTCCCCCAGGTGAAGCTTCTGTTTGATTTGTTAAGTCGTGGGTTTGTGTGGTAAAAGTCAGAAGTTACATGAAAGAAGGGTGTAAGTACCTATGAATTGAAGGGAGTTATTTAATTTCTTTGAGCTCTGTAGTGTCATATGATGTGAAGAGTATCCCTCGCTAAAGAGAATTCTGTAAATCTCTGTTCCTACAACTTTTTAAAAACACACACAGTTTTAGGGACATTGGAAAATACAGATAAAACAATTTCAGTTCTGTTTCATTTGAACATCTGTCTGCCACCTGATACAGATTAAAAACAGCAATATGGATGACAAAGCTTAGAATATAGGGGATGGGAATCTGTGCCTATACTTGTAACAGAGAAACACCAAGGCTGCCGTAACTGTTTAATGTACAGTCATGTAGATTTATAGTATACTTCGCTTTGTTTGGAATACACCTTGGCAAATGCAGCTTCTATTTTTAAAAGATGTTTTGGATGCATCCTGCAGTCTCTTCACATTGGGATGAGAGACCTCTAATTTTTAGAGGCCTAGAAATTGGTATCTGGACTTCCTCTCTGCTAAGGGGGAGAGAAAAGTACCTACAGAGGATGATTAAATCCCTGACAGCCGCAGAGGAAGCCATGATTCCTACTCTGCTATGAAGCTTGTGTTTCCGTTATATATTTACCTGTCTTTTATTCACTTAATGATAATCTCATACAAGTTTTGCTTGCTTGCCTAACTGAAAATCTGAGTTCTTCCTACTTATTTTCCCTCTTGCATTCTTTTAGGTATTTTCACTTCTACAATACAGGACTGCAGAACCAGCGAGTTTTATATGTACAAGATTCCTTGGATGCCGATGCCAAAGTTTTTCTTGATCCAAATAAGCTTTCTGATGATGGCACTGTGGCTTTACGAGGTTAGTGAGACTGCAGTTCCTGCTGAATGAGTCTGGGTCTTCAGCAGAAGTTGGAAATGGTTCCCAGTTCTTCACCTATAAAAGTATGGCTAGAGTGGCTTGTTTTAATCAAAGTAGTCACAATAGCCATATGTGGATTTGTATTTTGTTTCAGAACACCACTTCTAAATCTACACTGTATTCATGATTAACTTTGCTCAATTTCTCAATTTTTTTTTTTTCACAACTCTGTAACAGGTTTCCACTGAAATATGAACAGATCTTGAGGGTGTCCATAGCAGATAAAAAATGTTCATGTATTTATCTGACTAATTCTCTTAAAATTGTATTTTGCATCTTTAACAGAAGCCAGGAAGTTCAAGTAAGAGACTGTGAAGGAATGTAGCATTAACTGTTACAACTATCAAAAAATTACTTGTGTTCACCAAGGCTTTAGCTTGTGTTAGCTGTCTGTTTTCCCACTCCCTGCTGGCTTATTGTAGGAGCAAGTGTCTTAGACCTAGAAGTCCTTTAAGTCTGTTCAAGGCAAGTTAATAAAAACAGAGGACAGAATTAGTGGATGCTTCTTTATGTGAGACCTAGTTGAAGAGAATAAATATATTGGGGTTTTTTTTAGTGAGAAGTCCTGCCATAAACTGTGGATATAAGGAATTGAGTTCATATATTTCTGTATTTACTGTATAAGTAAAAGCTTATGACAAAGTCTCTTTCCAAATGCACTTAGAGAAACAACAGTCATGGAATAACAGGGGTCAACTCTTGGTCTTGATAAATAATTGATTTAAAGGCAGGGACAGGAATAACTGATCATCTGTCAAAGTGAAAATCACCACTAGAGTTCTGTCAAGGATTATGCTAGGACTTGCACTGTTCAGTATGTATGTATATATTTGAAAAAGGAGTGAGCAGTAAGGTAGCAGAGTTTGGTGATAATACAAAGTTATTCCAGGTAAAGATTGAAGAATGACTGAAGAGCTGCAGGAAGACCTTAGCGATAGTGAGTGAACAATAAATTAACAGGCAAAAGTCTCTGTGCAGATCCATTAAGTGATGAAAAGGGAACAAACAATCCTAACCTCATTTGTAGAGGAATGGGTGGAATGGTCTCTGAGCTGATCATGAGCACTTGGGAACAATTTTTAGGCTGTAATAGATAGTTCCATGAATATGTCAGCCTGGTTCTTGGTAGCAGCCAAACAAACACATCAAATATCAGAAATTATTAAGAAGGAAATAGAGAACAAAAAAGAAAATGACATTACATTAGCAACCCAGAGATTTGTAGAGTTGCATCAAATACTAAATATAGTTCTAGTCCCCTTGGCTCAAAAGGGGCTCTGAAATACAGTTTAGAGAAGGGCAGTAGGAACAATCAAGGGTATGGAGCAAAGGTCAGAAACAATTGAGTATCAGATCAATCAGTTCAGTTGATTCAGATCAATCAATATCAATTGAGTATCCAGATCAATCGACTTGGAAAAGGGACAATTTAGCAGGGATGTAATAGAGGTCTAGAATCATTTGTGGCATGTAGTAGCATGGAGAGAGTGAATAGGGATTAGTTAGTCATAATTGTTCAATTACAAGAATGAGGGGGTATCAGATGAATGCAGTGAGAGTAGAGTCCAAAGCAAACAAAAGGGCGTGGTTCATGCCACAAGAAGTAGATTTGTAGAACCCCTTACCAATTGATATCGGTGGTGTAGAAAACTTTCAGTGAGTTTAAAGGCAAGCTGGACAAGGTCAAGAAAAAGGGAAGCGTTGACAATTACTATTCAGCAACTTCATGGAAAAGAAGTCCCCTAAGCTAAAAATGGACAGAGGCTGTACAGATATTTGAGGGAGGTATTACACATGCTTGCATTGTTCTTTTGTAGGCATCTCATTGTGGTTATTCCTGAGGATAGCTGGGAGAAATTTTGTTCTGAATCAGAATGGCCTCTCTCATGTTCTTAAGGGGGAGAATATATTAGAGTGGCACAGTAGTGCTTCTCAAACCCATTTGTTCTTTTTTTTTTGGTAGTTACTTTTAGGTCTATATAGGCCTGTGATAATTCAATCTCTTCACCTGAGTTGATTTTAAGAGTGAGTTTGATCCTTATCAACTGTGATGGAAGCTCTTCTGAATTTTTGCCAGAATCATGTTTTCCTCACAGTTTGGATAGAGCGACATATGTATTAGGGAGGTCTTAGCTGAGAATACTGGTGATTAATCCATTTGTGTGTTAGTGGCAAATTTTTCCAATTGCTTCAGTTTTCATGGCTTTGCAAGGTCTAGTTTTCAGCAACTCCAGTCATTTATTTCAGGTTGCATTGCTTGTATGTCAATTTTTGTTGACTTCTTTGGTATCGTTTCTCTCTTAAAATCTTACTTTAAGTTCCCTACCTGTGTGCATTTTCAGTCTCCACCTCTATCCTCAAAACCCAGGGAAGTAGAAGAATTATTGCTCAAATCATAATTCATATGTTGGGCATAAGCGATGTTATTGAACATACGTTTTGAGTATGCGTACCTAAACTCAGTTCTGTGAGTTACTTGAGAAGTCCACAGAGACTGGAAAAGTGCTGTGAATCCCAAATGATAGCAGGTGTAGTTTCTTGCGCTGTCTTTAAGAAAATAAACCCTCTTCTCTCCATGTTCGGTGAGCACAGTTCTTTTAACTACTTTCCCAATTTTACCTCTCTTTCACTGGGGTTTGGCTAGTGCATAGTAAAATAAAAAGTTGTGTGGCAAAATAATGAAACAGTTTTTGAAAACATTGATTCCTTGTGCTGGTTCTTACTTCATCATGTTTGGTTCAAATTTCCTAGGTTATGCATTCAGTGAAGACGGTGAATACTTTGCATATGGGCTGAGTTCTAGTGGCTCTGATTGGGTTACTATCAAGTTTATGAAAGTAGAAGGCCCTGAGGATCTTCCAGACACACTGGAGAGAGTTAAATTCAGTTGCATGGCATGGACCCATGATGGAAAAGGCATGTTCTATAACTGCTATCCAAAACAAGATGGGAAAAGTGATGGTAAGTATGGCTGTACTACTTGCATGCTATGTGGAAGCTAGATGACCTTTTTGGTAGATTCGTGCAACAAATAATTAGCAAGTAGTAGTTTATACTGATAGAACTAGCTATACTAGTTTATACAGTTAGATACCAGATTATGTCTTGTATGACCAAACCTATACTCATTTAGTGTGAGTATCCTCTTGTCTGCCTGTCCCTCTCTTTCACTTAGAAGTTTGCTGCTCCTTTTCTTTTTCTCTGCAATGATTTACTTAGCCTTCATACAGGGTGTTATTGTCTGGAATTTGGTGTCTGGTGACAGCTTACTTAAATGTCTTCCCCTTATGCATTTGTGTGGGCATAGGTGAACTGGCTTGGGAGATGGACCTGATGAGTATCAATCTGGGGCATAAGGTTTTTGTTAGTGATCCAGATTAATCTGTGGTTCGCAACACACCATGTTTATGCTAGCAGAACTCAAGGAGCAGCAGACAAAGTAAAGTGCTGAGAAGCATCAGTAAGGAAGGAATTTAGCAGCTTTTATTGTAAGACAGTGATAGTGAAAAGTTTAATTGGTTTAAATATCTGCATTTCACTAGGCACTGAGACCTCCACTAACCTGCACCAAAAGCTGCATTATCATGTATTAGGAACTAACCAGTCGGAAGATATCCTGTGTGCTGAATTTCCCGATGAACCAAAATGGATGGGTGGAGCTGAGGTACGTAAACACCCTGAAGCATGTCATCATTATGTTCAGTTTTTCAGATTCTAACTACTGATAGTAGGTATAAAGTGGAAAACATTTTATTAAAAGAACACTTTTTATTAGTGTTGCAGAGTCGACCATTGAACTAAGAATCATTGATAAAGTTGCGGAAAATAAGACTGTCTAGTTTGCTTTAAATCAGTCCTCAATCCTGTAATGACACAATCACATGCCCTTTTTCTTCATTGAGCACACTTCTCCCTGATACACATTCCAGAACAGAGGAGGATCATTTGATGGACAATGTGTCTCTCTTCTTGTTTCTTTTTAGTCAGTGCTGAGCCCCAGCCTTTGTTTCCTGTGCAAAAAGCTTACTTCAATGATCAGCATGTGTGGATATTCCCTGCTGTGTGTTTATTTTGTTTCTATTTATTTTCATGATGTTTCTGAAAATGAAATGCGTCCTTCTACTTACTTGAAGAATGGAGACGTACAGGTTAAAATCTATTAATACTGTGTGCGTGTACTGTTGGAGACTTTTCAGTTTCCCTACAACAAGCTTTATTGACACAAATATGGTGTGGATTGTGTTACTGGAGATGGAACAAGTGGCTGCTGGAATTGATTTCTTAAGCTTACTTTGTTGAATTATTACTATATTGTGCAAAGTCCTAGTGAACCAGAATGATAGGTAACCATGCTCTGTTCTCTCTTATTTGAATGATTCAAATGATCCTAAGTTTCCTAATTAATGTGTGGCTTATTCTTTATATTAGATTTAACAGTGCTTGATTGAGTGCATTCTTCTAAATGCTGTGGGAATGTAGTGGTGGTCATTCTGTTTATCAGGGAACTGATGTTTTTCCAGTGGATAAAAACCTGTTGTACTACTTTGTACTCTCCTAGCTACTAATATAATCAGTACATTTTGTTTCTTTATGGGGTGTCTTGGTCTGACAGTTGATAAATATGAAATGTTTTTACCTTGATTTGGGTTATTCAGTTCCTAGAACTATTCTTCCCTGACAGTATACCTCTCTTTAAAAATTTAATCGTCTGCATCACTTTTCAATGCATTAACCCTTGAAAATGTTGAGGGTTTCTTTTCTGTGGGCTGCTAGAAAAGAACAGTTCTTTCAGAGAATTTGAACAGAGGAATTCAAAATGACAGTGAGTGAAAATGTGAAGGTCTCCCCAGCAAAGTGGCCACATGTCTGGGTTTTGGTTGGGGTAGCACTAATTTTTTTTTTTTTTTCTTCCTTCTTAGTAGTTAGAACAGTGCTGTGTTTTGGATTCATGATGGGATTTCATATGAGAAGAATGTTGATAGTGTAGTGATGTTTTTATTTGTTGTTTAGAAATCAAGGACTTTTCAACTTCTTGTGTCCTGCTAGCATGCAGGTACACAAGAAGCTGCGGGGGAGCATAGCCAAAACAATGGACCCAAATTGGCCCATGGAATATTCCGTATCCTCTAATGTCATGCTCAGTATATAGATAAGGGTTGATCGGGAAGCTCTGCTTGGGTTTTTGAGATGGTGCTTTTGGGATTCATTCTTCTCTGGAATCACTAGCTGGAAATAGGCTGAGCATCAGTGAGCAGGTGGTGAGCAATTGCATTGTGCATTACCCATTTGTGTATTCTGTTATTACTATTATCATTATTATTTTAATTTTATTTGCATTATTAAATTGGTTTTATCTCAACATATGAGTCTCCTTACTGTCACGTCCCGCTCTGACGAGGGGGACAAGTGACTCAGATTCACAAATCCCTAATTGGAGCGGACAACAAGTCTCCAAGTTCAAGTATTTATTAACTACCTACAATGTACTAATTGAACACATGATAATTGGCTAAGTACAGAGCAAGCTGTGGCAAGCAATATAATATGCTTTGCATTTCTTAATAGAAAAAGGAAAAGAGGGACATAGAGGGAATGGGGGAATACAGATCACTGGTCTGGGTTTCTGCGCTGATCCTGCCGGGGAGGATTCCAGGAGGCAGCCATCTTCTTCGCTGGCATCTGTTTTCTTTGCTTCACTGCTCTCTCCAGACGGCCGGGGTGGGGGCAGGGAGAGGGGCAGAGAGAGAGCGAGCCCTTTCTTCTCCCCTTTGATTTATACCCACTTTCCTTGGGTCCGTCCCCTAGGTCAACCCACAGACCTACGTATCCCATGTACGGGGAGGGGTAAGGTGTTTCATGGGATGATGTCACTAGCATGATCATGACAGCTCTCGTTAGCATATTGAGGGGTGTCAACTTTAATATGCATTTCGTGGATAATGAAGCAAAGTTCATTCACCGGACACATGGCCCTTGAAATCTGCCCAGGTGCCCCAGAGAAGATCTGTCCTGTCTCCA
Source organism: Athene cunicularia (assembly GCF_003259725.1). NCBI lineage: Eukaryota > Metazoa > Chordata > Aves > Strigiformes > Strigidae > Athene > Athene cunicularia. Next base: position 48,279,726 of record NW_020799097.1, on the reverse strand, counting down.
CAGGGCTCTCTCCCTCAGATACATCGGGCAGCCTTATCAGCTTCGGCCTCCACAGAAAGCACCCTGTGACTCATGGTTTTGTCTTGCGAGTGTTTGAGGCATATTTTCAATCAGCCTCAACTTTTGCTTTCCCAGGCTGTTTGTCTTAGTTTTTCACAGGCCTGGTTTCTCGGCTCTCACACTTACCCTTACCCCTCCAACTCTCTCCCCTGTTCCCCACGGTGGGGGAGCTGTGTGATGTTTGGCTACCAGCCAGGTTTAAGCCATGACAGTACTTTTTGGCACCTGAATATTGGTGTAAACTTGCAAATGGGGCTTTGGAATGTTTTGGGGTGGTTTTTTTACTGTTCAAAAACTAGTCAGTTCTGTTGAGTTTAACTGGCAATGAAATGAAATTTGGAAATCATTATCCTTATTTTTCCTTAGTTCTGTAAATAAATGGGCTTTCTGTTGGTGACAGATGTCTTGTAGTGATGTATCCACTGATTCACAAGTGATGCATATTATTATTATTATTGCTTTGCAGTGTCGTGAGCTAAACTACACATGTTGTTGTGAAGGCATATTAATTTTCCATGGGGGAGGGCTATTGCAGTCTGATTCATTAGACTATACAGCTTTTTAGGGTAGTGAAAGTTTGCAGTCTCAGATGGTATTAATTCCTGTGGAAATGATACCTTCTGTATTAGGTGTAGAGGTACACTTGTCTTATAGGTAGCAAAACCTCTGAGATAATAGCACACTAACAGAGCCTTTTCTTATCTAAGTTAAAGAAGCAAGGCTTGAGAATTTCAAGATTGGAAATACAGAACCGAATAGGAGGAGGACCATGGAAGAGAATTCATAGTACAGTGCATGTAGTGAGTAGCAAAGAGTTTGCCTGTCCAGAGCACAGAGAAGCAGTCATCCCACATCTCCTGGCTTTTCTTCTGTTGTGAAAGAAAAGCTTGAGGCAGCTTTAAATGTAAAAGTAGTATGTGTTTTTCTGATACCAAATGTCTCAGGTAATTTTTGTGATTAATGAGAATATATAGCCCTTACAATCAAAAGGTCTTTGGAGTGGGAAGAACAGACTGGTAGTAGTAACTTTTGCTGTGGAATAGGAAAATAATAGAATGTAGTGCAACTAGCAGTTCTGAAACTACAGGAATTGAAACAGACCTGTAAGTACTGGGAAAGCGGGGAGGGTGGCGAGTAGAGAAACGCCTCACTGCTCTGGGTTCTTACTTAATAAATTTATATTGCTGCTTATGACTGTTCTCTTGATGTCTAGGAGGCGTAAACTTCCAAAGATGTTGAAATTTAACAAGAAATGCTATTATAAGGAGGAATGGTAAAGCAGAGATCTACCTTGGTAAATAATCATGAGTTTATCTAAGTGAAAGTACTTTAAAATATAATCTGGAGTTCTGCTGTGAGCTCCAGCTGTAAAATTTGGCTCTGTCATCCTGATACAAATGTTTTTAATGGTCAGAAAAAAACATATTCTGCAATTAAAAAAACCCAAACCAAAGCAATGCATTTGCAAAATGTGGTTTCATCTTTGTGCAATAGGTTAAAAATCTTCTTTTCAGGCCATTCAAACAAGTTTTCTGGTCAATTTTTTTGAAGTATGTGTTTGAGAAAGTGGAAGACCACAAAGTAATGGGGGAAAAATTAAAATGTCTTTAGTAAAAATCAAATTATATGGCATATTGTCACTGTCCTGAATATTCTTATTTGGTGCTAATGTACTGCCACAGATTTTAAAATACAGCTTTGCACCACTCAACGTTTTATGAAGGTCCACTTTCATGCATTCCTGTCAGATTAATAAACAAATGTTTTTATTTTAGAGGGTCTTGTGGGACCAAACAGGTAAAGACATTTTGGTTCTTTTATGTTTTACATAACCTTCAGTGAAGACAGTTGGATTACGGTGTGGGTGGTCTAATCTCAACTACCGAACCTTTCTCTATAGTGGGGGTGGAGGTTGAACACTCAGGTTTAGAGCAGAATTTGCAGGTCTCTCAACCATTGGGTTGAGGGAGGGAAATACCTTGCTTGCAAGTGAAGAGCGGGTGACAAGGAGATCCTCCAGAGACTTCAAAAGTAATAATGTTGCCATGATACTAAAAAAAAAAAAAAAAAAGTGATGTGTATTTTCAGTGGAGAAAAGAAACTAGGTTGCTGATTAGGACAAAAGAGGGTTGTGTAAAATTTTGTCAGCTTAATACATTTACAGGACAACATGTAAGAAAATAACTTCAGTTTTTTCCCTCATTACACATTCCACTCCAGCTCCAAGTATGCTTGACTTCAAATCTGTGGTGCTGAAAATGGTGTTGGCATAGAAATACAGATGCATTTCCAACTCCTTACTTGAATGGATTGCTTGTGAGGTAAAAAACCCATGTTTATTGTTAGTCAGATATGTAAGTTTTGTAAAAGTCTATCAAATAATTTTGTTAGTCTAGAAAAAACATATGTATTCCTGGAACATATTCTAAGGTGGTAGTGGGAGTTGGGAAGAGCAGGAATGGAGGCTTTTTGAATAACATCCCAGTAGAGGGCAGTCTGGTATGAAGATTTTTAAAACCTTGGCAATGTCATAGCTGCTCTCAGAAGAAAGGAGCTTCCCGTGCTTCTCTAAGTAGCATGTTCTCGCTTCCTCTGCAGACTCGGAGAGCATATCTCTCTTTTACAGCCAGAATGTTATTCTCAAAGTTAAACAATAAGTTATATAAGAGCCTTTCACAGTTGGTAGTGTTAAAAGTCCCTATGGTACTGGCAGGAAAGTTAAAGGAGAGAAAGGAAGGGGTGAGGGGAACCTTTCCATCTCATTTCTGCCAGCAATAAAACAAGCACAGTTTTTCATGTTGTCTAACAAACACTGCACAGTCCCTGAATTGACAATTATCTTTTTTAGAACTGTCAGTTAACATCAGTGGTTCTCAGCCAGGAAGGTGATCTTGCAAATGAAATTCAGATCACAGAGGGGTAAGCTGTGCCAGATGTGTGCTGCTTATGGTGTGTTTTCACTGCAGGAATGTGCAAGTGCAGCATCCACAGAGAAAGAGTGAGCAGCATGAAGGGTAATGGCTCAAAACATTGTCAGTTTGCTCAAGTGAGACACTGCTGGATGAAACAGGGCTATGGGAATTTTTCTAAAGCCTTACACTATCTTTGTCAAGGCTGAATCTGGAATAGAAGCTTGCTATGAATAACTTCTTACTACCCTGGCAATATCTCTGTAGAATTTTACCATTAAGAAACAGGCAGGCAGTATTTCTCAATATTTCTGGCTGCACATGAGGCTGTGGTAGAAGGTAATCTCTTACATAGCCAGGGTCCTGATGCTTTGGTGCTTTCATTGTACTTAAAAGGCAAACTGAAAGCCACAAGAAAAGTAATGATGTTTGTCACTTCAGAAGGCTACTGATTTTACTCTGTGCTAGATTTAAAAGAATGCATGTAAATAGGCATGTACATATTGCTGTGTTTCTCTTCTGAACAAGGCTGGCTGGTGTCCTGTTGGCAGTTGAGACAGTTATAAGCATGAAGATCCTAGGGATAAAATCCCAGTTCTTTGGCTTTGGTAGGTCTCCTTCAACCCCAAGCTTAGAAATGTATGGTCAGAATAGAAATGTTTTTTATATCAGCTGTCATCAGAGGTTCTTTATACTAGCACCTGTCTGGAATAAGGAAATTGAATTAATGCCCAAAGCAATTTTTCTAACACAGAGAATGGATGGATAGCACACATCAGCATCTTGTTTCCTTATAACCAGGCCCATGTCCTTCCTAGAGTATGTCAGACCTGCTCCTCATAATATGGTAAGTGGTTTCTGTTGAACGTGATCTTGAAATTATGCATTAGTGTGATCACCCATCATTAGAGCTTCTGAAATCTAGTTGATTAAACCACTATGATGCAAATAGAAAACAAAAACAAAGCATTTGTAGCCTTTAAGTACCAGTGCCAGGAGCCTTGGATTGTGCAGACAGTCCCAAGATGTCACTCAGTGGAAGGGAGTTCTTGCCCCAGCCTCATCCTCTTGAAAGACTGCTAGAACATAAAATGTGATGGGAGCTATATGCAAACTTCATTCAGTGGCTTTGTGGCACCACTGCAAAGATAATGTTGGAACATAGCTTAATGCTCCTTTCATTAGCAAAAAAACCCACACACCCCTAAAAAAGGAACCCTTCACGATAATTTTATCTCATGAAAAAGTTGTTTCCTATTCTAAGAAAGGAAATAGCTTTGCTTTTTCTAATAGTTAATAAAATCAGAATTTGAAGTTCTGGGAGATTACAGTTCTTGACTTGGTTGTTGTGCAAGTAGAACTTTGACACGAGGACGTGTGCACATCTATGATGTTAGAACACTTGAGGCTGTTCAGACAGTGTAATTGCTCTCCTTTCACTGACTAAATGTTTCAGTAAGTTCTACAGGAATTTTTACTTACTACTCTCTCTGTAGAAGACATTTGCTTGTGGTTTTTGTGTTCAGTATTTTATTCATCTGATGGGAAGCTTTAAAATACTGACAAGTAACAAAAGGCAGGTAATTTCTGCATTGATCTGAAATGTTAAAGTTTAGGAAGTAACTGCTGTCATCAATCTGTTTTACTGTGGCAACTGGGTACATTTCTAAATGAATAGAAAAAAAAAATACTAAAAAGTCTAGTCAGTCACTCCGGGTGGTTTCAAACTGTTACATACATAGTATATAATGAAAACTGTAGCAGTGTTAAAATGCAGCTTATTGGTGCTATGAGTTTTTAATTTCTAGCTTTTAATGCCATGCATTGCGTGCGTGCATTTTTATTGCCACCCACCTTTTTCTGGATGGTTTGATCTTCCCATGACTGGGTACATGGAGTCCACTTACTAATTTAACCATTTGGCTCTGTTTGAAAGATTTGACTCTGTCTGATTTTTGTGAGCTTTGATTTTTATTTTTTTTTTTCTTTTTGGTATGTGATTCATTTGCTTTGTTTCATTGGAAACGCATTAGATAGCAGTGATGCTTACCTTGTTCCATATGCAAAGGGCTCTAGTGCATGAATAGCAGTAGTTTGTAAAATAACTACAGATACCAATCAGGTTGTAGATTAAAAGGTGTAGGTTTGTTTTTTCCTCAACACAGGCATATTATCTAATAAATAAATTTTGCTTATTTATTTTTTTTAATCTTGTGCAGAAACAAATTATACAGTGATTTAATTTTTTCCACATTGATAATAAAAAGAGCAAAGGTGGTAAAACTTTCAACGGGTTAGCTTAAAAAGGAATGATGTGTATATACAGTTGCCTTAATATAATACTACGCACTCAAAGAGCCCCTGTTTGTGGACTAACAATAGAGACCTCATCCTGAATCTTGCAGTGGTGACTACCCAAGTAGTATTCAAAGAACTAGCATTAATATTCACTGGGGTTGCTGTCATGCACTTCACTTGAAAGCAAAGCACTTTAATGTCTCTCCTATTGACATTTTGGTTGAGGACTAATACATGAAGCCAGGAAGTCTGAAAACCCAACAACCTTCTCCTGTTCATTCTTTTTTTTTTTGTTTAATTATGTATGAATTTTTGGTCTGAAGTGTGCTGCTAGTAGACAAAATATTTAACTTCACTTTTGCTGTGGGTCCTTGTAGATGGTTACTACTACTATAAATGCAGAACACATAACCCTTTGGGGTTCCTTATATGGTTTATATGATGAATTAACTATATTTTGTAATGAAAGAAAAAATTTAAGTAGTTGAAAAACTCCTTTTACTAATTAGGCTTTAGTTTATTGAAGTTATAGATAAACCACCTCTTAATGTTTCTCTAAGCAGTGGTTACTTTTCATCAAAATGGAGAGAATGGATAACATTGGAACAAAATTGCTAGTTAAAAAACCCCCAAACTTTACTATAAACCAAAACTTCTTTATAAAGATTTTACTTTAAAGAGTTTGACCTTTGAAAGACTAAAAGAATAGCACTTGGGAGAGCACAGTATCATGATACTTCTGTATGCTTGTATGGTGTAAAGATGGTCACAGCAACTATTTCAGAAATAATAGATCTAATTAACTTAAAATTTCCAAGTGACTGAATGGCAGCAAAATGAAACTACAAACCATATACCAACATCAGCTCTTTGAAATAATCCTTCCTTTACTGGTGCTGAGTTAGGGATTAGTGTTGTGTTACGCCAATAAAATAATTATGCTGAAGGTTTTTAAAAGCTCCATTTGACAGACTACAGGATTTCTTCTGTCCTATTTTGACAGGACTGAACTGGCATTTTTACATGCTCAGTTGCTTTATAACCTATTTACCTTTTACCAGTGGATGCTGTTTGAAACGTCAGAAATTATTGTAATGAGAGAAATATACACAGACTAACATTCCAGATCTCTCTCAGAAATTCTTGAGATGTGTTTCCTTTTCAGCTTGGATGTGAGAAACCAGGAGAATTTACTTCTGATACAAGTTGTCAGTTCTGACATTACAGCTGTCTCCCTTATGCTGAACCATGAATGCGTTCTAAGATTTGAGTGAAATGCTAGTATGCAATTTCAGTTCATAAGTTTGTGGGCCAAGAGCAAGGATTGCAGTTCAGCTCATAAAGATGATGTAGCAGTGTAAAGGATGACCCAAATGATAGCTGGGAAATCCTATTTCCTTTTGCCATTCTGAAACATAGACTCTTCTCTGTTTACAGTATAAAAGAGTCAGTGTCATTCTGGCCATGATTACACATTCATCAGTACTGCCATATGAGATGCCTTAAGTAATCTCTGCCCCTGTTATTCATGTTTCCAGCTGCTTGGTGTGGTGTGTGAGCTCAGCCATTTGTGCAACTGCACAGTGAACTGAGATACTAGTCTTTTAGACTTCTTTTTAAAAAATTTTGTGTGGTTTTCTCTTTCCCTTCCTGGATTCTTTTTTGGTTTATTTTTGTCTGGATTCTTCTTCGTTTTCTCTTGGGGTTTTTTTGTTTGTTTTGGTTTTTTGTTTTTGTTTTGTTTTGTTTTTGTTTTGTTTTCTGGATGATTTCTTTAATTTTTATTTTCTCTTGGTTTTTTTTGTTCACTGTGGGTTTTTTTTGTGGGTTTTTTTTTTTTTAGCTGAATCAGCTCCCCAGTCTGGTTTACCATACAGATGGTAAATGCCTGTACTGATATGACTTAGGGGACTGAACCTGCATGCATACAAGCAACCATAGCAGTAGGAAGAGGTAGAGGTGGAGACCACATAAGCTGGTAGTGCCGCCAGTATTTGCTTATCAAACTGGAGCTTTTCAATATGGATGTCTAAATCTGCAGTATAATACTAAACATTTTAGGATGCTGCAGTCAGCAGTGTCTTGTCCTGTTTCTGTCAAACTTCTTTGGGTTATAGAACTCACTGATGTAAGAATAGCTTGATGAATAGAGACAGACGTAATTGGTGTCCCAGCAGCAATATGGTTTGGGAATTCCTAATTCAAATTAAACATAAACTGCTATCAACTCTTCACTAGTCCAGCTGGGAATGTGGAAGCAAAAATTCATTAGATGTATTCAGATTTGCTGTCATCAGAGCTTCTGAATCACTCTTGTAACATCATAATCAGAAATATGCAAATAAGTTTTGGGAAAGTGAACAGTCTTCTGTTAACCATTAACTCACTGCATCAAAGAACAAATTTATGTGGGTTATGATTATGTCTGAAAGAATTTTGTGTGTTCTACTCTGAGTTTTAATGGAAATTTATATGTGTATATACCACTTGCAATTATTTTAACACGTTTTATGAGTTGGTGAGGAAGAGATGAAAACTTGATGCTTTTACAAATATGAACAGTTGTTTAAGCAGCATATTGCAGTCACTAGTTTAAAACTAACAACTGTAATTATTGTTTGTCTGAAAATACTGGAGGTGCTTCTTTCAGAAAAGATCGCCAAATCTTATTTTCCGTTTCTGGATATACTTCAGTCTTGGCAGGAGGAAGCAAAATGTCTTAGCTGTTTCATGTAATCTTTTTTTGGTCCAGTGGGACCTTGTAAGCTTTCGGCTGTATGAGGTTTTTATAGTGGTATAATTAGTTGTTGACAAAATGGCTGTAAAAAATACAACCTATAAATACTAATTTGAAAGTTTTTTTGGTTTTCAGGAGTCTGTGGTGGTTGGGGGTTTTTTTTGTTGGCTTTCATATACTGAGATTTGGCTCTGTATTCTACTAAGTTCCCTTCTTGTGTCTGCAAAACTGAATCTCTTTGAATAGCAGTATAGTTAGGACCTAATTCTTCTGAAATTTATTTTGCATAACTAATTCTACAGATATTTTGCACAACTAGTGTTACAAATATTAAGCAAAGTAAATCTAAGAAGTAATTACAATATATGAATAAGAAGTTTTTTTTAAGATTTGATTAGGACCAAGTGGAAAGTTTCCAGAACTCAGATTCATATTCTATGAGTAGGGGTTTAAATTTCCATTAGATATTGTCATGTAAAAATGTGGACAGGAAACAGCTTTCTGTATCAGCTGTTAATAAAACATCTAAATCTGGTAACTTTGGAATATGCTCAAAACAGCTCAGTCAGGAGAGGGAAATTTTAAGTTGATGACTTCCTGTTACTTCCTGCCTTTCCTTGATGGACTTGCACTTTCAAAAGCTTTGCCAGGAAACAAAGTATATTTGTAAAGCTTGAGTAGAAAGGATTCTTTGATGACTTTATGTACCAGCAGATGCCATTTTGGAAATTTTATTGTGTGTGTAGGTGCATGTGAAAAAGCAAGCCAAGAAGCTTCATCAAAAAATTATAATGTGGTTGTAGCTTATAACATAGATTTAATAGCAACATTAGGATTTTTTGTGTGTATAAGCCTAATGAAAATTACAAAAATGAAAACTGTAAGCGTCATTTAGTTTGCCACAATAAGCAAAAGTACCCTTAAAATTACAGGCTTGAATAATTTTTAAGAAATTTCATACTGCTTTGTGACACCTTATTAATTCTGTCACTTGAGAACTTGAGGGAAAATCTGCTGTGAATTAAGTGACTGTTGTTCAGATGGAGTAAACTGCCAGCCTTTTTCCATCTCTGAGATGGACTTTGGTGTATACCTTAAGGCAATCAGAAATCCAGAGCTTGCCTCTACTACTTAGGTAATCTTTTTCTGTAGGATGTCAGACTGTGAAAACAGTATTGTGTGTATTCAGCTTTTGCTTTTAAAAAATAGATGGACAGAGTAGCTGTGCAGAGTAAGAATGTTTGCCATATGCTGAGTGCCAGCTTGATGGTTTTCACTGTCCTGCCATTGTGAGCAAATAGATTTATTTCCATTCGAATAACAGGTACTGTTTTGATTACACTCCACTGCTGTCTACGTAGTACTGTGATGGCGTGTGTAGAGGTGTGCATGTGTCAGCAAAATGATCTTACAGAGCTTAATTCACCAAGAGTGTGAATCTGGAGTCATTTGATGAACCTGGATTTCAGCATATCTAGGATATTCACAGCTCTAACATTTGACCATGTTGGAGTTACTAGAGAGGGGAAGAAGCATGGTGAGGAGCCCTTGTCTAGAGAAGGCAGCAGTCAGTTTATGTTGACCTGTAAAATGCACTGAAGGTCCATTTTAAGAAGTTAGTGGAAAACTCTTCTATAGATTCAGTTTAGCTGACGGGTTACACAGGAGAACTTAAAAGGGACCAAAATGAAGACTTGACTGAGATAAATGCCTCTTTCACTTAATCATTAGCAGTTTCAGCAGCACAGTTTTTCCTTTGAGCAGGTACAGTCCTGATACATCTCTTAAAATACTTGAATTAATAATTATATTAAAAATTAACTGATTTTTCAATGAGATACATGTCACTGATCCTTCTCATATCACTACTGGGCTCCATTTATTTTCATAAGATTTTGGGGAGGGGAGGTAAACATTCCTTTTCATGGAATTGATACCTTGATAAAGGAGTTCGGAAGTTCAGAAGTGTTGATGTTATCTTCACAAAAAACTTGAGGGTTTTTTGGACAAAAGCCACTGGTTGCTCTGTAGTGTCTTAACAAAGGTGGCTAAATTAGCAAATACTCTTGCACAATTTAACATTGGATTTGAATGCTGACAGTATAGTCAGTGACTAGAGAAACTGAAACACCTATATCACCAGAAGTGTCTGCTGCACAGGTTTTTGAGAAATTTCTATTGAGCTACATGAAGTTATGTTTTAATTGATGTAGGAGTGTTCTTTTTTTGAGTACTGTAGTTCAGTAGGAGCCTGGCAACCCAGTTGATCACAGGACTAAACAGTGCTTTATATTCAACATAATGGATTCAGTTAAACTTCTCCATGTTGAAGACATTGACTGTGAGGTAATTTTAATGTGGCTTGTGGTTTTGGTGGGAGGTTTTCTGTTGTTTGTTTTGTTGGGTTTTTTTGTTCTTGCCAGCAGGTTGTAGTTTTAGACTTTATACCGAGTCCATTCTTAGTTACTGATATCTCAAGTTAGTACTGTGCATTAATTGTTGTATTGTTTTTTTGTGGCAAGGTTTTGGTACCAGGGGGGCTGCAGGGATGGCTTCTGTAAGAATAGGCCAGGGCTGCCCCTGTGTTGGACAGAGCCAATGCCAGCCAGCTCCAAGATGGACCTGCCAGTGTCCAAAGCCCAGCCCGTCAATAATACTGGCAGCACCTTTGTGATTATATATGTAAGAAAGGGCAAAAATTGCTGCACAACAGCTGTGAGAGAAGAGTGAGAATATATGAGGAAAAACAACCTTGCAGACACCAAGGTCAGTGAAGAAGGAGGGGGAGGAGGTGCTCTAGGGGCTGGTGCAAAGATTTTCCTGCAGCCTATGGAGAAGACCGTGATGGGGCAGGTTTTCTTCTTGCAGCCCACGGATGTCCATGGTGGAGCAGTTACCTCCTGGACTCATTTAGACAACTTTTTAACAGGAATACTTTTGATAATCATAAACTTTCTGTTTTTTAATTCACAGTGGAAATAAACAGATAATGCTGTTTGGTTTTGATCTCATGAAATGTCAGCAGACTATACCTATGTTATTTGTTGATATAAGTGATGTGTGGGTTCTTGGTGTGTTCTCATATTCCATACATGTCTGTTCACTCAGCTAACTGTAGCATCAATTTATTTTTTGCTAGGGATTTAGGAACTAACTTTTCAAATTAGATTTTTTTTCAAGAGGATGAATTGTCTTTGATTTTTCTGTAACTTCTTACAGATATCAGATGATGGTCGATACGTCTTGCTGTCTATCCGAGAAGGCTGTGATCCAGTGAACAGACTGTGGTACTGTGATCTACAGACAGAGTCTCAGGGTATATCAGGTATGTGATTTTTTGCTTTGTAAGTTTTGCTTCATTTTAAGACAATGTAAGACTTGAATTACTTTTGTATTTAAATATATGTATTTATGTGTGTTGCTTAACCTTCTCGCTTTCTTTCTAATGCAGAGATTGTGAGAAAACTTGTACTGCTGCTAGCATTCCATTTTCTGTTATGTATCAGTAGATGGAAAACTCAATTCTTGATTCGGTAGTTTGTTTAAAAGGTCATAAGGAAAAATAGAGATAATAAGCAGCCTTACCAGTGTATGTTCCATTTCTTTCTACACCACTAGTGCTTTTCCATGTTTTGGGGGTTTTTTTGGTTTGTTTTTTTTTTTACACTTTAAAATGTGTCTCCCTTTTTTGAAAAAAAGTACCTGGTTTACAAGCAATGTTTTTTTTCCCACTAGGAAACGAACAAAAATCCTCTTAACATTTTAGTAATATACCTTTGCTTTGTAGCATCATTATTGCAATAGAAATACCTACTCATATTTCAAATACACATACATAAAATGCTCCTTCCTTGCCTTCTAGTTGGATTGGCCTTTGGCTTTTGTGTATTTGGTTTTTTAGCCTTAATGGTATGAGCTGAAAGTATGGTACTTTACTTGACACGGCTACTGTTGATGGTTGGCATAGTGAGTTGTTTTAATGGGCAGTGGTTTTGTATTTCTGGAGTATTGGATTATTGAAATCTCTTCCTCAATATGTACTTTGTGTAGAACACAACTTAGCTCTTCTTGATTCTTTGTGGTTTCTGTCTTCAAAAACTTCAGAAACAGAATAAATACTGTAGTAGCTCCTTGTTAAATATTGGATCTCAGGAAGCTTGTTCTGTTGCCATTGAGGGTTATGAGCATGATTAGAACTGACGGCAGCTCCGCAACATGGAGTGTATTCTCCCTTACTCGATTACATTACATGGCTGTGTGGTCTTCCCTTAGTTCGTCAACAAGTCCTAGTTGCAATATTTTGAATTTTGGTGAGTTGAGTGTTAGTGATGATAGTTAACAGTTTTATACTCCTTTCTGGGGGATTATTAATTTTGTTTTGTGGACATGTCACTCTATCTTATAAAGGCTATTTCTTAATTACTTCTAAACTTATCTTGGACAACTGACTAGTTGTTTAATGTCCTCCTGAATGGGGAAAATGACAGTCCTAATCAAAATTATTACAGATGCATTCCATGCAACATGTAATTCCATGCAAATTCCATGCAATTACAAACATAAAGCCATAGATAAAACTGCTTAGTACAGTGAAACATTTTCATAAATGATAAATTGCATCATCATTCAAGTTGACACTTTTCAGCTAGAATACAGAAAGCATAGCTCTTCTCCCATATTCACCTTCCCATTCACCCCTACAGTGGACAATCTTGAAGAGAATACTAGTGTTGAGCCTTGAAAGACCATGAATGCGATAATGAGGTTTCTATTTTGTACTACCTGGCATAAGGTAAACCTACAGTTTGACATTTTCTGGGCTTGGAAATGCTTCTTTAAAAAAGTTTTTTCTCTGAACCGGTCTTTGACTTGCTTTACTATTTGTTTGTTATTGGGTGAGAGTTGTTCTGTCCCTCCAAATTCTCCCTTTTTGCCTATAAAAGGAAAGATCCAGCTGTAACAATTTGCTTGCACAAATTCTCTATTTGAGAAACTTAAGAACCCTCCTTATCTCTCTCACTAAATTGCCAAATGCATTTTCAGTACAAAGACTCTTATCTTTACTCATGTCTTTCTATCTCCATGTTAGTAAGCGCAGACTAACATGCAGATGTAAACACCCTGAACCACTGGTCCTTCAGCCTTTGGTGGCCAGAGGCAGTAAGTTGAGCAAGCAGTAATATATGTAAGATTAATTCTTAGCTCTATCTATCAATCTAGACCACAGGAGGTGTAATTTCAGTTCAACTTGTCATTTTCTGGGACAAGTGTAGAAGAGGTTGCTTGTGAAGTTAGGAGAAATGAATGCCAAATTGTATTATGTCAGTTGTTTTAGGCAAGTAAACAGCAGTTCTAGAATAGTGGGGTTTAATGGCAAGTCTCCTTCTTGATTCAAGACTTGCATTTAACTGGCAATTTGCGCAGACTGCTCAGTAATATCTCAAAGTATGTTCACATGGGTTAAGATTAAGCAATGCTTAGAGAACTATGGATAACAGAAGCATATTCTTAACAAAACCATGAGATAAAAATACTGGCTCTTGTTATGCTGTCTGTAGAATGCAGTGTTCAGTACAATGGTCTATGTAAGTGTCAAACTATACTACTTGTTATGAATTGTTAACAAAATCAAATGCCTTGGAAAATCATCTGTACTTTTAAAATGTATTACATTATCCTTCTGTCTCTTAGAACAGACTTTATTTATGAGTACACCTTGTACCTTTGGTGACATCTAAGTTAGTCCTTGCTATTTTCCTTTAGAACTATTGAATGTTTAATCTGAGCCTTTTTACTTGACCTGTTTGCAATGATCTCTTTGTTCAGAAATCTGTTCTAGTGTTCAGAATACCTCATCTTAGTTGTGAAAAAAATATAAAGGAAAGAAAAGTAGGATAGCTAGTGTTTTTTCCAGTGTCCTAGGTGCACTTCTTTTTTTTTTTTTTTAAAATTTTCTTTTTATTCTTTAGATCTTTCAAGTCTCAAACTTTTTTAGACTTATTCAGAGGGCATCAAACACAAAAGGCTATGAGACCTTTTAGAAAGGTAAACGGCAGTAATATTTAACATGATATCCATTACTTATACCACATATTTCTTTGTGAGGAAGTAAAAGCAACTGCTAAGCAAAAGTTAATGGATGAGATACTGATAGTTGCGAAGTTTGTGGCAAAACCTTAATTATAGAACGACACATTTCCACGGATTGTTTTTAAAGTTGCTCTGTAGTGTATATTGTTTATAAAATAATGTTTCAATCATGTAATTGTGAACTTTTTTGTGAAATACTTTTTGTCCCAAGGTAAATACACTGCTGCATAATTTGAAACGCTACATGCAGAACTGTGAGTTGAGGAACTTTTTGTTATTTAGAATTGCAAAAAAATGCAAAGAACCGATTCTCATCTGTGACTTACTACCTGAAAATGCTAGTACAGAATGTCATGTTCACTAACGTAAGGACAACTTCCTTGATTTTTTTGATTGATAGTAGTGCATTCTTTTCCATTGACAAAGGAAATAGTTTCTTGGTTGCTTAAACAATTTTCATTAAAAAGTACAGGTTCTCATACTCAACATATATGACCACTGAAAGGTGAATTTCGTTTCCTTCTGATGAATTAAGGCCTTGTGAAGTTACCTGTAATTCTGTTACTGTTTATTAGAGATGATAAGCAATGATAAAGGCTGCCTATTTGGCCCACTTGCTAAGAAATGGCTGTGAAGAAGTCAAGGAGTTCAGTGTTGCAACCTCATACAGGTTGTCTCAAAATGCCAGGCGGTTGTCTGCAGGAAAACTGCAGGGCTAGCTGTGAAATGCAATTTCTTATGGTTATAGATCAGTAGTTTATTCCCAAGATAGAGAAACATGTCTTTTTACTGGGAGATAAATATCCATATTTCATGATTTAAGAAAAGTAATGTGGAATAATTTGATTTTTAAACAATTAGTGCAATTACTTGTTTATGCCTCTGTATATTTTGGTGGTTCAAAAGCAAAGAAAATTAATTCTGAAAACTGAAAAAAAATGCTGTTATTAACACTTCCTGCTTCTGAAAAAGCTGAAAGAATTTATTGGAGAAGGTGTGTCTTTCCTGTTAGAAACTTAATAGCCAAATCTAGAAGAGGAGAAAGTCCCCTCTATCTGCAGATTAGATGTAAATTTGTGGAGGAAGAGTGAGAATAGCAGGGTACATTGAATGTGTGTGCTTGCATGTTCCCTAAACAATTCCTCTTCTTGTCAGGGCAACATAATAAAATACAACCAGAAAGTTGCATCAGACCTAGGTCCAAGTGTGTCCTGATCTAGTATGTTTAAAAAATGGTGGTTTATTTGTTTTACCTAAGATCCATCAGATCTTTTAACTTTTGAATCTTTTTGCAGCGCTGATAGTAACTTCTATTAGTTTCATTCAGACTAGTATTATTGAAACTGCGAAAGGCTTAACTTCTTGCCTGTTTGTTATGGAGAGGTATGCTTTGCAGTTTTGGAGTTGACTACTTTAGTGTCACACGTCAGCATTTAACTTACTGTACTGATGGTGGTCTTAATTTCTGAAGAGGGTTAATGTGGCAGTAATAGTTGTTTGTTTGTATTTAAACTTTGATTTTCTTAGGACTCAATCCTCAAGATTAAAACTTGCCTTGGAGGTACTGAATAAATCCTCCAGAGAGTTCACAATCCAGGGTCTGCTGAAGCCTTAAATAAATCAATAGGAATGTGATAGATTGAAAAATATAGTTTCTTGAAAACGATCCATCCTTACCCAAAAAGAAGTACTGAGTTGCTCTATGCAGTGATGATTCTGCAAAGAAATTTCTTAGCAATAACACATCAGCACCATTCCTTGAATGAAATAAGATGTCTTCATTGCATATTGTGTACAGTGATAGAATTTATTAACGTTTGTTATTTCATACTTTATCTAATAGTCTTGTTCATTAAAACAGTGAAAAAATAGTAATTATAGTATCTTCCAAAGTTGGACCAAGTGATCAGATTTTTCAGTATTTAATGTGTTTTGGAGTTCATAATTACAATTTCATCTTTTCCAATTCGGCAATATTTTCCTTCTTGTTTTATAGAAAATGAAAATACAAGCTGAAAAGCACTGTTGTTAGTTTGCAGTGAGAGAACAGAAAAAAATATATGTAACTTCTGTAAAGAATAATGGGGTACATTTTCATAGTGTGCCCTTTAATCATCAGTGATCTCCAAAACTGACAAAAATCTGATTTCCAGGACAGTTGGGTTCCAGTTATCCTAATAACACTTCTAATGCAATTATTAAACAGATTATCTCAATAAAGTCTTACAAACAAGCAGCATAATTAATTATTGCTATCCTCGCAGGTTAAAAAATGAACTGAAGGCAGTAAAAAGGCAGCTCCCATCTTACATCAGTGTATCATCTGTACCCTTTATATTGTGTTTTCTGAAATATTTGGCACCCCTCCATGAAGTTCCCAGTCAACGTATCCTCTTCTCCCTTTTGCTGTTGCTAAAACAGAGACCTGGCACAGAATTAGCAACTAAAAGTGAGGGAAGAGCAATGTAGCCATAGTTAGTATTTGTGGTGTTCTCAGTACCAATCCTCTTGCAGGAAGTCCTGAGCCCTTCAGATCTTCTGTCTGATCGATGCATGTGTTCAGGCTTCCTATTGCTTCATCACAGGAATGGGGTATGCTGCCAGTGTAACTCAGGGGCTATGTCTATACAGTAGCAGGATGGCCACAGCCTGTACTCTGATACTGAGCCAAGAGCTCACCTCTGTGTCAAAGCTTTCTTCCAAGATACCATAACTATGTTCAATTTGCCTGTTGGGAATAATTTTGGCAAATACTGCCCCCAGACTGTGACTGCATACCATCTGCTAATCGGCACAGACTAAAACTGTGATGGGGGATGTGGTAGCAGTTAAACAGTGCAGAAGTCATGGAGCACTGCTTCAGGCCTGTGCCCTACCTCTCTCTTATATACCTATGTATATTTATATAACCAGCTTGGTTTCACACAGCAGCCTGTTCTGTGTCAATTTCTTCCACAGCCAGGGATGTGAATTACCTGACACTGAGTATAGACTTCTTTGTTGTGATGAGTTTCCAGCTGAACTGTTCAAAAGCTGAGGAGATGGCAATGTTGAGTGATGGAAAGGAAGCCATACAGTTGCGTTTTGCCTGAATGAAAGTTATGTTCCTTTAAGGAGCAGTGTTCACAAGTCAGGAATGGTGAAGATATATATGGTATGATGGTAATGACTGTAATTTCTATCTAAGAGTTGTCTTAAGGAAACAGAGGTAAACTGAACAGATGGTCTTCATCTCTCCTTCCTTCTTTATGTGCATGTCCGATATCTTTCACCAAGCACTAATTTGTGAGATATAGAATTGTCTGGGTTGGAAGAGACCTCTTGAGATCATCTAGTTCACCCCAATCGGCTAGAATGGGTTGCCCAGGACTGTGTCTTGACTGGGTTTTGAATATCTCTACAGATGTTCTCCACAGCCTCTCTGAGGCAACCTGGTGCCAGTGTTTGACCACTCCATGTTAAAAAGTATTGTTGAATTTCCTATTTTTTTGTGTCCATTGCCTCTTGTCCTGTCAGTGTGCACTACTGCTAAAAGTCTGACTCCCTCTTCTTTATTCCCTCCCATCAGATATTTATACACATAGATAAGATCCCCCCTGAGCCTTCTCTTGTCCAGACTGAAAAGTTAGAGCTTTCTCAGCCTCTTATCTTATATGCTTCAGTCCCTTAATTATGTTTCTGGCCCCGTGCTGGGCTTGTTCTGGTCTGTACCTTTTTTGTACTGGGGGGCTGGAACTGGATACAGCACTTGATGTGGCCTAATTAGTACTGAGTAGAGAGGAGAAGTCACCTTCCTTGACTTGCTGGTAGCATTCTTCTTAGCATGGGATTCTGTTGGCCTTCTTTGATACAGAGGGCAGATTGGTGGTTTGTGGTCAGGTTGTACAGCAGGACTGAGAGACCCTTTCTTGCAGAGCTGCTTTTCAGCCACACATCTCCCAGTGTGTACTTGTGCCTGGGGTCATTCTTACCAAGGTGCAGGACTTCTTTTTTTTTTTTTTTTTTTTTTTTTTTTTTTTTTCTTTCCTCCTGTTGAACTGCATGAGATTCTCTTCAGCCCAATTCACCAGTCTGTCCTGATCACTCTGGCACCAAAACAATCTGGTTTATCAGCTGCTGCCCCCAGTAGTAGTGTCATCTGTAAACTCGCTGAGAGTGCATACTTTTCCAGTATCCAGGTCATTAATGAAGATCTTGAAGAGTATTGGACCCACTAATCCCTGGGATATACCACATCAGCTAAGGTTGCCTGCAACTTTCACATGCACAACCAGTTCTTCCTTGTTTGTAAGTATCAGGTCAAGCAGAGCACCTTTCTTTGACTTCTTGATCACCTTGGGAAGTGATCATCAAGACAGTCTAGAATTCTTCTGTATTTCTTGAGCCCTGCTGCATTGTCCTTCCAGCAGATATCACAATGGTTAAAATTTCTACCATAAGGAGTAGGGCCTGTGAACATGAGGCTTTTTTGAGTTGTCTGGAGAAGGCATCATCTACTTTTTCCTGATCAGGAAGTCTGTAGCACATACCCACTACAGTAGTACCCATGTTGGTCTGCCTGCTAATCTTGATCGATAAAGTTCTTGAGTGGCTCCTGACCCTGTCCCAAGGCAGAGCTTGGTAAATTCCAGCTGTTCTTTCAGATATGAGGTCATAGCTCAGAAACTGTACACAGGCTTCTAACTGCTCCTGTTTATTCCCTGTATTGTGTGTAGAGGCAGTTCAGGCAGGCAGGCAAGCATGCCAATTCCCCAGTACACGTTTGAGCGCTTTCTCCATGAGGCTGTTCTGCAGGCACGTCCTTCTCTACATGCCTGTGCTTGGAAGGATTACACTTCAGCTCTGTTCTGTGGATTGCTGTGTCCCTTCTGTTCCTATTACCCAGGCTCTTGGCTTGCCTTCCCCATCCACAACTTCTGTACTTGTTTGTTGAAGAGTCTTTCTCCTCTCATTTCTAGTTTAAAGCTCTGCTTACTAGGTTGGTCAGCTTGCAAGGATACTTTTGCCCCATTTAGTCAGATGAATAACAGCAGTAGGACAGGATGAGATAGCCTAGAATACCTACTGAATCACTGGTTTCTCTAATGAATGTGGATGGATGTCTTCTGTTCTTATTTACATCCTGTTTTCTATGGAAATAAGAGGTGCTTAATCTCACTTTGTTATTTGAACCATTGCCTCCCCAATTCGATCAGTTCTGATGGAAAGGTAGGAGTCCCCATGGTACAACTATCACAAGGAGGTAGGTGGCCTGTGAGAGGTGAGAACCTGTTAATGAAGGGCTATGGCATAAACTTGATCTTGGTATACCTTGAAGATTCACTCGGATGAACAATATTACGGATGCCTGAGATGTGGAGAAGGCTTCAGAAGAAGTTTTTTTGTTAGACTTAAGATGCTTTTTGTCAAGGTTCTCTCCCTTGTGGATTGTCAGATACATGAAAGGGAATGAAAATTTGTCCTTCAACTGTGGCATTCATAACAGCTCTCTTCTGTGTGAATTCTCTGATGAGACTCTGCTTATGCTGAATCTTAATATGAGTTAAATTATCAACTGACTTTATATAAATATGGAACCTGGCGTACAATAGTTCCAGTGTTCAGAGACTTAAGTGTCTCTTCATTGCCTACAAGCTTATGTTTGTGCTTCGTAGCTTTTTAAGAGGCATCCTTCCTGTGCGTTTGTTTACCCAAATTGTTATAGTGTTCAGCAGGGCTTTGTCATCGCGAGCTATTGTGGTGACCTGAGATGGCACAGTTTCAGAACTGATTTGTGGATTAGAAGGAGCAGCAATAAGCACAGCTAGGTTTCTAGAGAGCTCCTTAAACAACCTGTTTTCTGTTCTGACTTTTCCCAGAGGTGACAACTGTAAGTCATAGATCAATTCATAGTGTGTTAGATAAGCATGTTCTCAGCGTTGCAATAAAGTCTAACTGCTATAACTGAAAAATGCACTGGAATATCATAGTATTAGTTGATGTGGTAATATGTGATTTAAAGGACATATAGGGTAGATGAATATGGCAGTTCTGTTTGGTTTTAAATTTGTATGCCGGTTTTCTTGAATGGACAATTAACTGAGATGTAGGTTGGGTATGTAATAATGAGGCTACATTGCTTTAAGCCATGTGTTCATTAAGCTCATCCGACAGCTACTTGCATCATCGGCTGTTGTGAGATCCAAAGGGTAGATGAGATGGTTAATGAGTTTTCTTACATTATGCTGTACTGCAGGAATTTGGTCACTGCCAAATTCTGTGTTGGAGATAAAGTGAGAATCACTTCCAGACCCTAGATGTGTTAGAGGAGATGATGGACTGAATTTACCTGTTTAGATCATTAGCAGAGACTCCTGTGTTCCTGTGCTTGCTCTGTAGCTATTATGCAGAAACAGTCTGTGTGAAATGAGAGTTCTGAGGATAATTGAATTCATGTGGGATACAGGTTGTCCTCTGGACAGGTTTGGTCTTTTGTGCTGACTGCAGAGGGTGCCTATGGCTGTTAGCTCATGTGCTCATAAAAATAAAGGTAGGGAAAGAGTTAAAACCACGAAATTGAAAGGCACTTTCAAAAAATAAAACAGGAATATTCCTGTGGCATTTGAGAAAAGTACAAAGTTGAGGTGAGAAAGTGATCTGATTAAGATACAGGTGTTCATGAAAGAAGATGTTTTAGAAAAAAAAAAAAAAAACCCCAAAACACAACACCCAAAACACTAGCTGCTGGACTATTTAAGTATTAGTTATTTCAGAAATTGTACTGACTGGCAAAGAGGGAATGAGGGAAATGAAAAAATGAAAGAAAATACTAGGATATTAGAGGTAGCCTAGGATCTAGCAGACAACACATCTGATACAGGTGCTTCTTGTATGTTTTAAGGATAGAGTAATTTGACCGTGAAATGCCAATTTAATGATCTTAAAGAAGAGGTGAAATAGTATTAGATTAGGAAGAGGAGAGGGTCTATTTCAGTTGAGATGCTTTTACATCCTGGAGATGCTTGCTGAGGAAAGACCTGTACAAGTAGCCTGAATTTGCAACTGAAAGCTGAGAAGATGACCATTTTAAGATGATACTGACTAAACTGGTTACTGGATTGTTCAAGTTGTTTGACCGAAGAAAGCTTCTGTCAAATGTGCCAGCCTTTGGACTACAGTTCTGTAATGAGAGAAAAAAGAGATGGTAATTAACGGAAGGGACATAATATTTAGAATGCACCACAAAATTGAAGGTGTACTCTTATTATAAATGGTCTTATAGTAATTCTGTACTTGGGTCATCTACTATTTTTTCCCACCTCCCTTTGCTTTTTTTTTGCCTCCTTCTGTAATAGACCACTAACACCCCTGTTCCCTATGACAATTGTTTTGATCTATCCTTTAAAATCTAACAAGAGAGTGGTTACAGGACTGTCCTTTATCCCGTTAAATGTCCTTGTGATACCTCAATTTAAATACTGTTTGAGCAGCAGGTAAAAATAAGTGCATGTGTGTATACTTAAGGACTAAAGCCACACTACCACTTTAGAAGCTCCTATGGTTAATGTACTGATTATGTTGCTCTACAGCAGCATCCTGGCTGTAGCAGGAAGGCTGAAGGCTGTGTAGGCAGATCCAGCTTCACTTGTCTAGATGGGGCAAAACAAAAGATAGGGCTTCCCTTGACTGTAAAGGGAATCAAGGTACTAAACTACTCCTATCCCAGACATTTTATAGGCATGTTACATTTTGCTGTCTCTTCTCGTACTGAATCACAGAATTGTCTAGGTTGGAAAAGACCTTGAAGATCAACCAGTCCAACAATCAACCCAACATTAACAGTTCCCAAGTACACCATATCCCTCAGTGCTATGTCGACCCGACTCTTAAACACCTCCAGGGATGGGGACTCCCACCACCACCCTGGGCAGCCCATTCCAACGCCTAACAACCTGTTCTATAAAGAAATGCTTCCTAATATCCAGTCTAAACCTTCCCTGGCACAACTTGAGGCCATTACCTCTTATTTCATCGCTTATTACTTGGTTAAAGAGACTCATCCCCAGCTCTCTGCAACCTCCTTTCAGGGAGCTGTAGAGGGTAATGAGGTCTCTTCTCAGCCTCCTCCAGACTAAACACCCCCAGTTCCCTCAGCCGCTCCCCGTACAACCTGTGCTCCAGACCCTGCACCAGCTTCGTTGCCCTTCTCTGGACACGCTCGAGTCATTCAATGTCCTTTTTGTAGTGAGGGGCCCAAAACTGAACACAGGAATCGAGGGGCGGCCTCACCAGTGCC